>NC_052155.1:26156972-26478122 GCF_902713615.1 Scyliorhinus canicula
CAGACAAGGGCAGCAGGTGCATGGGAATATCTTTAGCTGCAAGTCTCCCTCCAAGCCATAAACGATCTAGACTTGGAACTATAACTCTGTTTATTCACTGTTACAGGATCAATATCCTAGAATGTCCTTCTCAGCAGCACTGTGGCCATTCCTGCACCAGATAGACTGCAGCAGTTCAAGAAGGTTGTTCACCACCATCTTCAGAAGGGCAATTAGGGAGGGGCAATAAATGCTAGTCTTCCCAGCAAAGCCACATCCCCTCAACAAATTAAAAAATAACCTCACCCTGATTTTTAACTATGTTTGAGAAATAATCACAAAACATACTAAGAAACCAACAGGTCAAGAAGCCTGCATCTGACCAGTTTGCCAACAGGTCAAGAAGCCTGCATCTGACCAGTTTGGGCTCGTTTGAAAGTAAGAGTAGAATTCAACGCCCAATGGCAGCCAATGCCTCATTTACTTCATTGATCAGCAATCATAATCTGCCAAAAATAGTCACTCAATCTGCCCCTAAATGTCTTTGAATTACTCAATACTATGATGCAGAATTTGATGCATTCATTTACTTTTGAAGCTGTCAGACATATAGCTACCACTAGTAGCTTAAAATTATTTTAGATTGGAATCATTGAACCTGGTCGAATCCAGATTGGTTTACTTTTATAGCTATTCATTGGCAAAGAAAATTGGTTAACATAGTTCGATAATTGATCAGAATTGGAGGAGATTTAATTCTTCCTCCCAGTTAAGTACATTGGTAAATATTCAAAAATAAATAAAATGATTATACATAACGGTCAGATCTCATTTATCAATGTCAGAAATAATCAAAAGCCAGTGCTGATTTTGATGAAGGCCTAATTTTACATTGATGGCAGAAAATGCTGGAGTAATTGATTTTGAGAGACCATGCCCTTGAGCTTCCCATTCAATTATATTCTGATTTCAACATTATTATTATAAAATGTTATTGAGCGGAGACCAGACACCTTCCAGGAAGAAGAAAAGCAAAATGACTGTCCTAGATCACTCCCACACACCAACAGTTAATAGCACTGCCAGAAAGCTGGCATGAAAATTATCCTCCTGCTGCAAAATATGGTGCGAGGAGAATCAGACAGCAAAAGACATGTCTAATGTAAAGAACATCTAAACAATACCGTTCTTGTTAGTAGCAATATTTACATTGAGAAAGCAGTTAGTACATTTTGTAGTTGTTGATTCACGTGCACAGAATGAAAATGCCAACAGTAAATATGCTAATTATTTGGTTTAAAAGAAGTTTCTGAAGTGATGTGTGGAACGTATGCAAAAGTCAGACTACATTTTCCTAATATCTATACTCAAACCAAAAACTTCTAAAACATGAATTATTGTTGTTAGCAAGTTAAATTTTTTTTGTAATTTTAAGCATAACAATTACCGTCCCCACTAATTTCATCTGTGAATCCAGGCAGCAAGTGAGAAAGAAAAGAGAAACAAGGAAGGGAAAAAAGTGGAAAAATTGCATTATTATCAGAGGCAAGAAACAAAGACAAGAATCAACTTTCACGAACAAAAGGGGCAGAAAATGCAAGCAAATCTAAATTACATGGAATTGCTACAACAAATGAAAACTGAATTAATGGTTGGTTTAAAAACAAATCTTTATAAATTCCATAAAATTAAGTTAATATTTAATTTTCTCATCCTTAACTTTGGGACGAGTCATTAAAGGTATTAATACTGAAAATTAAACCAATTTCGACACTTGGCAGCATCTGTCAACATTAACCACTCCCTCCCTCTTCAAGTACAGCTTGCCCAGATACAGAATAAATCACTACCTTGCCTCCCAATTTATTTAAAAGCAAGATGAACCTTGATGTATCAGAGTATCTAATACTGCTGTTGACCAACTTTCTGCTAAGGTTTCACGTCCATCAGGCTGACAAAACTGAAAACCACTTCACTTGGGACCCAGAAGTCAGCAGAAAGAGGACACTTCCATTCAATTAGTTTGGGCTGGAGTCAGTCCTCGGCGTTTGAACAATTGCAGTGTGATGAGCATGTTGCCCAGATTCCTCAGGGAAATAATATGATGCAGGATAACTTCGCAAGATCTGGGCCCATGTTTGCAGAGTGAAAAGCAAATTGAGCAATATGCCAGGGATTTCTGTTATGCAGTCTGTGACCATCCCAACAGCAGCATTGTAAGCACCTTTGGAGAGGGCCTGGGGAAGGAGCTGGATGGAAGCCAAGTGCTGAATCAGGAATAATCATCAGAGTAACTTTGCAAAGTGCATTAAAATTTTGTCTATAATGTCCTTAAATTCGAGGTGGAGAAATTATTCAGGCATCGTTGAATGCTCTCAGTAGATTACTTATTTAAAAATTGGGCATACCAGTCACCATATCAGCTTAAGCACCAAAGAATATTTTTTAAAAGTACATTAGAATAATTTTAATATTGAAAAGTTCCTTTGTGCATGCTTTGGGTTGAAAAGAATAAGTATTTGCAAAAATACTACGAAGTATCAGTACATCGGTTAAAAAGGTTAGAAAAAAACATGGTGATAAGTCAGTTAGCATTTTATGACATCTTGCTCTACTTTCAACTTAAAATGGAAAGAGGCATTAAATACAGATTTTTAATTTCATATTTTCAATAAAGATCAGAAATCATATATAAAGTATATATAAAGCATATATATATATACATATATATGTGTGTGTGGTATAAAACTCTCAAATTCCCTTCAAGAAATATCAATTATAAATCTGAGAGTAGAGCAATTTCTAGTTGAAAAAGCAGAGTGAATTTCAGATATTGTATTATCGGGCAAGCAAATTATAGTAAGTACATTTGGAAGTTAGACTAAATCAAAATACTGCGGATGCAGGAAATCTGAAATAAAAGCAGAAAATACTGGAAATACTCAGCAGGTCTGTCAGCATCGGAGGAGGGAAAAACAAGTTAATGTTTCAGGTCAATGCCCTTCATCAGAATTGGAAATAATTAGTGATGTAACAGGCTTCAAGCAAGTACTGAGGCTGGCAAAGGAAAAGGGAATAAAAGGGAGGTTGGAAATACAGTGGAAGGCAGGAATGATGAAATGGCAAAAGGGATGGCAGTGAAAGGCAGAAGCTGATGATAAAGGATCAAGTAAAGGACCAAAGGATAGGTCTAGAGGCAACGTAAATGGGACAAGCAGAATCATTATCAACAGCTGCTATCTGAAAAACACAGAAGTAAAAAACAAAAAGAAAATGGGGACAGACGTTATGATCTGAAATTGTTAAACTCAACATTGAGTCTAGAGGACTTTAAAGTACTGAAAGCTGAACCAACTCCAATTTTCTCCCTGTCAACAGTGTGTCTATTTGCAATCCTGGTGTCACATTAGATATGTTTCCAGACCCCATATTCATGTTATCACAAAAACTACCTATTTTCACCTTAAGCACATCACCCCAACTTCACCCTGTATCAGCTCATATGCTGCTGAAACCCTGATTCCAACCTTCATTACCTCCAGACTTGACTATTCTAATACATTTCCGGCTGGTCTCCCAAATTCTATTTTCCATAAGCTTGAGGTTACCAAAACTCTATGGCCATATCTTATCCCACACCAAGCTCCATTCCTCTATTACCATGTGTTTGCTGACCTACAGTGTAATTTTAAAATTCTCATCCTTGTTTCCAAATCCCGATATGGTCCAGCCCCTCTGCCTCTGTAATCTCCGCCTGCCGCACAACATTCCAAGATATTTGCACCCCTCTAATTCTGGCCTCTTGTGCATCCGTGATTTTAATCGCTCTACCACTGGTGGCTGTGTCCAAGTCCCAGGTTCCGGAATACCCACCCTACACCTCTCTACCTCACTTTCCTCCTTTAAGACAGTCAACACTTACCCCTCTGACCAAGCATTTGCTCAACTGACCCAGTAGCACCATAAGGCCTTGGGGTATCTTATATTTATATACTGCCTTTAACATTCCTGACATTGCTGTTCCTCTAGTTCATGTTGAGTTTCATTGTAACAGTATAGGAGGCTGAGGATAGAGAG
Source organism: Scyliorhinus canicula (assembly GCF_902713615.1). NCBI lineage: Eukaryota > Metazoa > Chordata > Chondrichthyes > Carcharhiniformes > Scyliorhinidae > Scyliorhinus > Scyliorhinus canicula. The sequence continues at coordinate 26,161,029 of NC_052155.1, forward strand.
AGATCATGGTGAGAGTGGAATGGTAAATTAAAATAAATGTTGGCCGGTAGGAAGCTCAGGGTTATACTTGCACTGATTGGAGGTGCTCCACAAAGTAGTTACTCAATCAGAGTTAGATCTCATTGTTTGCAGAGTTGTAAATATATTGCTGTTTCTTCTGAATGAGTTTTTGGGGTCTTGGAAGGTGAGAAGGGACAAAATTAACATTTCATCTCCATGCCATTGATCTCCAATATTAACTCAGTTTCCATGGGCAGACTGGTGGCGCAGTGGGTAGCACGGCAGCCTCACCGCGCCGAGGTCCCAGGTTCGATCCCAGCTCTGGGTCACTATCCGTGTGGAGTTTGCACATCCTCCCCGTGTCTGTGTGGGTTTTGCCCCCCATAATCCAAAGATGGGCAGAGTAGGTGGATTGGCCACGCTAAATTGCTCCTTAATTGGAAAAATGAATTGGGTACTCTAAATTTATAAAAAAAACCTCTGTTTGTTTCCATTTCCACAGATGCTGTTTGACTCGCAGAGCATTTTCAGAATTTGTTATTGGAATATTATGTTACTGTTGATATTATTGCATGTTGCACTACCAGGTCATCAACAAAACACATGTTACTTGAAGGTGACTTAACATTCTTGAATACGGTGGTCATATAATTTACTTTGCCATCTCTCTTGCAAGAAGACGTATTTGTTTTCGATTTTAAGATTTCTCCTTACTATTTGTCAGTAACTGCCAACAGTAAAGTTTGTTTTTTGGAAATTAGGTATGAGCTGAATGGCCTCTTTCTGCACACCAACTGTTCCATGGTTCTAACTGTTTGGACCATTCATCTCCAGGAAAAAAATTATGTCCATTTATATAAATCACCTTTAAATACAAAGATGAGCATTCAATTTTATTGGATAAATAGCTCCGGTTGATCGACAGGTTATACGGTACATATGCCAAATGATAATTTGCATAAACACTACAAACAGAAGTGCTGTTTAAAGACTAGTGCAAACTCAACCACAAAGCTGAGGTGTTAGACTGAAGACTACAATTAAATTCATCAAGGCAATGCTCTAGATTTTGCATGAAGTCAAACAGCAATCCAGTACCCTTGGGTGTATGATGAGAGCAGAGGATGAAGGGAAGAAAGCGTCTGGATTTTTTAACTCTGGGCTGCCAATGATTCATTCCTTCAGTGTTGACAAGAATAAAGGAAAGATTGGAGATCATGATGAAATACAAAATAGTTTAAAGTTGGAAATTTAATGAACACAGAAACCTTAAACTTTTATGAAACGCTAAAGTTTTCAAATGCCATGAAGAGCTGCTTCAAAGGCACTAAGCAACAAAAGAACATAATTACTTCTATGTCCTTTAGCTTGAGATGTGCATTTTCACTTCAACAGTGATGTATTTTACCTGTAAGCAGTCACCCATTGTTGCGAACAACTGTATAAAAAGTTGTTTCTTCACATTGCTGAAATAACGCATGCTGTTTTGTGTCTCTTTAGCCTGCACTCATCAGCACAGACACAAAAGGGATGCTGAATCTCATGCATAAATATAAATTCCCCCCTTTGGAATTTGGTTTTCTTGCATTTGTCCTGATGAGTGCAAGATAAAGTTTGACAGCATGACACTTTCTTCAGAAATACTTCAGTTCTGCACTATCGTTCGACTATTTCTTTACTCATTACCTCAGAGTCACTTCAATAAAATACATTCCAACATTTTTTTTCTTCAATTTTCCATTTCTGCATTTTGCAGCTTGAAATTTTGCTTTCTCTTTTCCAGTTTCAAGTGGATTTTCTCAAGAAAACACAATATGCATGATGTACCATCAATTGGACTCGAGACACGATTAAGATCCAAACTGTGGCTTTAATCAGCTAGTTGTTAGCCCGGTGGTCGACTACAGAGAAAGGCCGACCGCCAGGAACTCTGGGTACTTATACCCCACCTCGGAGGCAGGGTCTACTTGCCTCTCGACCATTTGGTGAGGAGTCCCAGCCAATCGGACGAGAGGCGCATGACCAGCCAGAGCCAATAGGAAACCCATGCTCTGCACCAATGGCAGTGCTCACATTCATACCACCACAATGCATATTAATCCTTTCCTATCTCTGTCCATTTATGTTCATTGCCCTTTTCTCCTCTTTCCCAGTCTCTGCAATAATAATTTTCCCTAGGACAGGAACTCACAAAATTCAAGCTCATAGCATTAGGGCTAATATATTAGCATGGACTGAGGAATGGTTCAGGGAGAGAATAAAGTAGGAATAAATAGGTCATTTTTGGGCTCGCAGGCTGTAACACATGGGGTACTGTCAGGATCAGTGCCGGGGCCTCAGTTATTTCTAATCTATTTGAATTGCTTCAATGAGCATATCCAAACTGGCTGGCAATATAAAGCTTGATAAGAAGTAAACTGCGAGAAGGATGCAAAGTAGTTGTAAAGAGAGGTCAGAGAATCCCCGGGCGCGGCACAAATCCCACCCCGCCGCCGGCTGCCGTATTCTCCGGTGCTGGTTTTTGATTGGGGGGGGGGGGGGGTTCCATGCAACGCCGGTCGGGGGTCGATGGCAGCGCCCCCCCCCCCCCCCCCGGGCAATTCTCTGGGCCCCGATGGGCTGAGCGGCCGTCCGTTTCTGGCCAGCCGCGCTGGCGTGGATTAAACATGGCCCCACACGGCGGGACCTGGCAGGTAGGTCAGCTGGGGCGGTCCTCGGGGGTGGGGGGGGGGGGGGGGCGAGGGGATCCGACCCCGGGGGGGTGTGGAGTGGGGGGGCCACGGTGGCCTGGCCTGCAATCGGGGCCCACCGATCTGTGGGCGGGCCTAAGCCTTGGGGACACTCCTTCGTTCCATGCCGGCCCCTGTAGGGCTCCGTCAGGGCCGGTGCGGAGAAACGCGCCCCAGGGCATGCGGCAGAACACGCCGACGGTTCCGCACATGCGCGGGATCACACCGGCCCTTTTGTGCATGCGCTGACTCTTGCAGTCCCTGGCGCCAACCCCTCCGGCATCCATCGTGGAGAAGTGTGGAGAATTCCGCCCTCTCAGGGGCTGTTGACGCCAGAGTGGTTCGCGCCGGTTTTCCCGCCGGGAAGGGGACTTAGTCCCCGGAAAGGAGAATCCCGCCCAGGGATTTCGGAAGGAAGTTGAGAAGTCGGACCTCAAAGATAGTGATCTCAGGATTACTGCCAGTGCCATGTGCTAGTAAAAATAGCAGAATATATTGGATTAATATGTGGTCGAAGAGAGAATGTGATGTAGAGGGTTTCAGATTATTGGGCATTGGGACCGGTTCTGGGGGAGGTGGGACTAGTACAAACTGGATGGGTTACACCTGGGCAGGATCAGGACTGGTGTCCTGGTGTGTTATTGCTGGAGTCGTTGGGGAGGTGGGATGGTGGGATCATTGGATGGTGGGACTGACCTATGAGGAGAAATTGAATTGGTTAGGATTGTATTCGCTGGAGTTCATGAGAATCTTATAGAAACATATAAAATTCGAACAGGCTTAGACAGGGTAGATGCACAAAGGATGTTCCCTATGGTGGGTGTGTCCAGAACCAGGGTTCAGAGACTGAGGATACAAGATAGACCATTTAGGATAGAGCTGAGGAGAGCTTTCTTCACCAAGAGAGTGGTCAGTCTGTGGAATTTGTTACCACAGGAAGTAGTTGAGCCCAAAACATTGTGGGCGGGATTCTCTCAGCCCGGGGCTGGGCCAGAGAATCCCCGTGACCGGGCCACGCCGCCAGCACACGATTCCCCGCTGAACGGAGAATCGGCGCCAATGGCGCCGGTGTGTTTGGCGTGGCGCCGGTTGTGGGCCGCTCTATGCGGCCAGCCCGCCGATTCTCGGGCCGGGATGGGCCGAGTGGCCGTTGTGGAAACGCTGAGTCCCATCGTCGCCGTTCTAACCTGCTTTCAGCCGGCCGGAATGCAGCATGGAAGGGTTGGGTGGCAGCCTGTGGGAGGTGGGGGGGGATCCCGGGGGGAGCCTCCGATGTGGCCTGGCCCGCGATCGGGGCCCACCGATCGGCAGGCCAGCCTCTCAGGCTGGGGGCCTCCTTTCCTATGCGCCGTCCTGTAGTCCTGCGCCATGTTGCATCGGGGCCGGCATGTCGAAGGAGGCTACTGCGCATGTGCGCGTTGGAGCCGGCGTCACTGTGCATGCGTGGATCCCGCAGCGCCCAGTTTGTGCTGGGGTCGGCAGCTGGAGGGGCTCAAACCGCGTATAGGGGCCAGAATTAGTCCTGGCAGCGGCTCGTTCACGCCGTCATAAAACGCGATGGCGTGGACACTCTGCCGTGGGATGAGAGAATCCCACCCTGTATGTCTTCAAGAAGCAGTTAGATATAGCACTTGGGGAGAAAGGGATAAAAGGATATGGGGCTGGCGAAGCAGAATTAGGCTATTGAGTTGGATGATCAATCATAATTATAATGAATGGCAGAGCAGGCTCAAAGGTGTGAATGGCCTCCTCCTGCTCCAATTTTCTATGTTTCCTATTTTCTATGATGAGATATTTTTTCAAAGAGTTCTGAATCTTTCAAATTCATGACCACTGAGAGCTGTGGATGTGAGTTTTTGAGTATATTCAGGTATGAAATTGGCAGAGATTTGGATAATAAGGAAATGGGGGTAGTTTGGGAAAGGTGGGCGATAGACGGGAAGTGGTGGCACGGTGGTATTAGTACTGGATTGATAGACCAGATGACCCAGAGTAGTGCTCTGGGGACCTTGGTTCATATCCTGGGTTTGAATTCAATTTTTTAAAAATCTGGCATGAGAATTAGAAGGGGATTATACTGCATGGGAAGAGTGTGCTGATTGTTTGGCAAGTGGACTGTGATTGGTCGAGATGTTGCCATGGACAATGCACCAGGGAACAGTTAACTGCAAAACCATTGTTCAAATTCAAACCAGTCTGTTGCTCCCTTTACAACAGATATTCTTGCACACTGTGCTGGTGAGTGCAAGAGGAAAAGCTTTGATAGCACATCTCTTTTTTTTGGAATACTGGTATGGATTAAGAATTGGTTAACAGGGAAAAAAACAGAGTAGGAAAATTCTTTGGGATAGTAGATGGTTACCAGTGAGATACCACAAGTATCAGTGCTGGGGCCACAGCTGTTCATAATCTATATATAAATAATTTGGATAAGAACAAAATGTAATATTTCCAAATTTGCTGATGACAGAACTAGGTGGAGATGTAGCTTGTGAGGAGGATGCAAGGAGGCTTCAAAGGGACTTGGACAGGCTAAGTGAATGGGCAAGAACATGGCAGATGAATATGATGTGAAGTATGAAATTATTCACTTTGGTAGCTGTCACTGACTTCAAGAAGCAAAGTACCGTACACACCCCTGTCTGCATCAATGGTGCCAAGGTGGAGATGGTTGACAGCTTCAAATTCCAGGTGTGCATATCACAACAATCTGTCCTGGTCCACCCACGTCAATGCGAAGACCAAGAAAGCACAACAGCGCCTATACTTCCTCAGGAAACCAAGGAAATTCCGCATGTCCACATTGACTCTTGACAATTTGTACAGATGCACCACAGAAAGCATCCTATCTGGCTGCATCACATCCTGGTATTGCAACTGTTTGGCCTAAGACCGTAAGAAACTCAAGAGAGTGATGAACACAGCCCAGTCCATCACACAAACCCACCTACTATCCATTGACTCTGCCTACACCCCCCACTGTCTTGGGAAAGTGGGCAGATAATCAAAGATCCCCTCCCACCCGAGTCATTCTCTTTTCCAACTTCTTCCATCGGGCTGGAAATAAAAAAGTCTGAGAACACGCACTAACAGATTCAAAAACGTCTTCCCCGCTGTTATCAAACTCATGAATGACCCTCTTATGCACTGAGCTGATCTCTCCACTCATCTTCTCTACTGTGTAGCACTACACTCTGTATGCTTCACCAGATGTCTACGTCCGTGCATTTACATTGTGTATTTATTGTATGTCCTAGGTTTTTCATGTATGGAACGATCTGCCTGGACTGTTCGCAGAACAATACCTTTTCACTGTACCTCGGTACACATGACAATAAAACTAAATCTAACACAAAGGCAGAGTATTCTTTAATTTGAGAGGGGTTGGGAAGTGTTGATGTCCAAAGGGACTTGGGTGTCCTTGTTCATGAATCACTGAAAGCTATCATGAAGGTGCAGCTGTCAATTAGGAAGGCAAATGATACATTGGCCATCATCGCAAGGGGATTTGAGTCAAGTTGTCTTGCTGCAATTGCATCATCTTGGTGACACTGCACCTGGAGCATTGCGTACAGTTTTGGTCTCCTTATCTAAGGAAGGATATACCTGCCATAGAGCAATTGCAATGGAGATTCAACAGACTAATCCCTGGGATTGTGGGACTGCTTCGAGGGGAAACTGAGCAAACTGTGCCTGTATTCTCTATAGTTTAGAAGAATGAGAGGTGATCGCCTTGAAAATTACAAAATACTTACAGGAGATGGCAGGATAAATGTGGATAGGATGTTTCTCCTGAGCGGTGATCTAGAAACAGAGGACACAGTCTCAAAATAAGGCCAAGGCCATTTAAGACTGAGAGGAGGATGATATTCTTCACTGAGGAGAGTGAAGCTTTGGATTTCTCAACCTGAGAGAGCTGTGGAAACTTCTGATATGAATTGCAACAAGGGATATGAGGATAGCAAGGGAAAGTGGCATTGAAATAGATGGTCAGCCATGGCCTAATTGAATAGCAGTGCAGGCTCAATGGGCCAAATGGCCGACCTTTATCCCTATGCTCCCTTCATGCTCTCTCCAAGCTCACCTTATCCACTTTCTGCCCTTTCAACCCTCTTTCCACTAAATACCAACCACTCAATTTCCCTTCCAGCCTCTCACATTGATTGACATTCTCTCTCTCTCCAGCTTCTGTCCTTATCTCCTTCGTGGGCAGCACGGTAGCATTGTGGATAGCACAATGGCTTCACAGCTCCAGGGTCCCAGGTTCGATTCCGGCTTGGGTCACTGTCTGTGCGGAGTCTGCACATCCTCCCAGTGTGTGCGTGGGTTTCCTCTGGGTGCTCCGGTTTCCTCCCACAGTCCAAAGATGTGCAGGTTAGGTGGATTGGCCATGATAAATTGCCCTTAGTGTCCAAAATTGCGCTTAGTGTTGGGTGGGGTTGCTGGGCCATGGGGGTAGGGTGGAGGTGTTGACCTTGGGTAGGGTGCTCTTTCCAAGAGCCGGTGCAGACTCGATGGGCCGAATGGCCTCCTTCTACACTGTAAATTCTATGATATCTATGAAATCACCCCTCTCCTCAAAAAATAACACTTGATCCTTCCTGCTTGACAAATTACCGCAGTGTTGACATCTCCCAAGTTCATACTTCTTTTTTTACCGGAACTCCATGGGCGGGAGTCGGAGAATCGCTGCCGTCCGCCGAATACTCCGGCGATTCTCCGGCCCACGATGGGCCGGAGTCCCGCTGGATCTTTGCCAGTCCCGCCGGCGTAGATCAGACTAGGTCCCTTACCAGCGGGACCTGGTGGCGTGGGGGTGCCCCGACGGTGGCCAGACCCGCGATCGGGGCCCACCGATCCGGGCGGGCCTGTGCCGTGGTGGTACTCTTTTCCTACGTGTCAGCCTCCGCGATGGCCGACGCGTAGATGAACCCCCCCCATCGCGCATGCGCGGGGATGACGTCAGCAGCCGCTGCGCTCCCGCGCATGCGCAAACTCGCACCAGCCGGCGGAGTTCCTTTGGCACCGGCTGGCGTGGCGCCAAAGGCCTTCCATGCCAGCCAGTGGGGCGCAAACCACTCCGGCGCCGGCCTAGCCCCTGAAGGTGCGGAGGATTCCGCACCTTCGGGGCGGACCAACGTCGGAGTGGTTCACGCCACTTCGTCTCGCCGGGTACGGGAGAATCCCGCCCCATGTTTGACTCCCTCCAATCAGCTCTCTTCCCCTGACGCAGTACTGAAACACCTCTTATCAAAGTAACAAACTAAATTATATTAAATAATATCGATGGGTTGGTAGAGAGGGCGATAAAGTGGCAGATGGAATTTACCACAGAGAAGGGTGAGGTCATACATTTAGGGAGGTCAAGCAGTTATAGGCAGTACACAATAAATGGGAATATACTTAGAAGAGGAGATGAAATGAGAAATCTTGGCATACAAGTACACAGGTTCCTAAAGGCTCTCCTTCATTGGCAGAGGTATAGAATATACAAGTAAGAATATAATGCTGGAGTTGTATAAAACCCTGGCGAGGCCACGACTGGAGTATTGTGTGCAATTCTGGTCACCAAATTACAGGAAGAACATAATTGCTCTGGAGAGAGTGCAGAAGAGGTTTATAAGAATGCTACCAGGGCTAGAAACGTATGGCTATGAGGAGAGATTGGATAGGGTGGGGTTATTTTACTTGGAACAAAGAAGGCTGAGGGGTGACTTAATTGAGGTGTACAAAATTATGAGCTGAAGAATTCCCCCCTCCAGCTCACTTTCCTTGACGGCACTTCTTAAAACCTACTTGCACCAAACCTACTTGTTCGAATATCACCTTGTGTGGCTTGGTATCACACACAAATACAGAATATGCCTCTATCAATCAATAAAACATACAAGACACTTAAAAAATGCTACTTAAATAGAAGCTGTCGTTATTAGTGTTGTCAATCAAAATAAAGAACGAATGAATACTTCTTAAAAAAAAACGATTCATATTAGTTTTTTCTCTCTCATTCTCCCTCCTTCCTTAAGATTCACAAGCTGGGCAGCACGGTGGCCTAGTGGTTAGCACAACCGCCTCACGGCGCTGAGGTCCCAGGTTCGATCCCGGCTCTGGGTCACTGTCCGTGTGGAGTTTGCACATTCTCCCCGTGTCTGCGTGGGTTTCGCCCCCACAACCCAAAAATGTGCAGAGTAGGTGGATTGGCCACGCTAAATTGCCCCTTAATTGGAAAAAATAATTGGGTAATCTAAATTTAAAAAAAAAAGATTCACAAGCTTTCCTGATGGCTTTTGGAGGGTGGGCGTAGAAAGTTGGAAGATGAAGATAGGAGGATTGAGATTGCAAGGGCTAGGGGCTGGGTGAAGCCGAAGGGTTCCTTGAGGGAACCTGCTGGGGTGAGGGTGTGGGATGCATTCCTACTCCTCTTGGACCATAAAGAATGCACAGAGCTGCTGCTGACTCTATTTCACTGTCAAGTTTCTAAATCCACCAGGGAAACCTGCGCAGCACAAGTTAATTTCAAATCAGGCTCCCAATTGTATGGTTGGGGATTCTAACCAGTTGATAAAAGTGCTCAGTTTGCCTGCAGCTGGCACTCAAGACATCACAATAAACGTGTGCAAATGGTGGCAGAAGCCTGCACATAAGGGTCAGATTACACACATTAAATTCCCGTCTCCTCTTTAAACATCCCTCTGCCCTCTGGGTCAGCAGCAGCTCTGTGCATTCTTTATGGTCCAAGAGGAGTAGGAATGCATCCCACACCCTCACCCCAGCAGGTTCCCTCAAGGAACCCTTCGGCTTCACCCAGCCCCTAGCCCTTGCAATCTCAATCCTCCTATCTTCATCTTCCAACTTTCTACGCCCACCCTCCAAAAGCCATCAGGAAAGCTTGTGAATCTTAAGGAAGGAGGAAGAATGAGAGAGAAAAAACTAATATGAATCGTTTTTTTTTAAAGAAGTATTCGGTAGCCTCACGGTAGCATGGTGGTTAGCATCAATGCTTCACAGCTCCAGGGTCCCAGGTTCGATTCCCGGCTGGGTCACTGTCTGTGTGGAGTCTGCACATCCTCCCCGTGTGTGCGTGGGTTTCCTCCGGGTGCTCCGGTTTCCTCCCACAGTCCAAAGATGTGCGGGTTAGGTGGATTGGCCATGCTAAATTGCCCGTAGTGTAAGGTTAATGGGGGGATTGTTGGGTTATGGGTATACGGGTTACGTGGGTTTAAGTAGGGTGATCATTGTTCGGCACAACATCGAGGGCCGAAGGGCCTGTTCTGTGCTGTACTGTTCTATGTTCTATGTTCTATTCGTTCTTTATTTTGATTGACAACACTAATAACGACAGCTTCTATTTAAGTAGCATTTTTTAAGTGTCTTGTATGTTTTATTGATTGATAGAGGCATATTCTGTATTTGTGTGGTTCGGTTAAATTCTTTGAAATTTTCATTAATTATTTTCCCTTTAAAAAAAAATGTTTTTTTTTGCATTTTATTGTGATCACATTGCAAAAAATAGACAACTGAATAAAAAAATACAAATAGAAAAATAAAATGAAAAAAGGGAAAATGGAGTAATCAGGTATGAATACATAGGAGACATATATACAGCTGTTTACATTGGGCCCCAGTGATTGGTTACCACAATTGTGTTGTTTGGGTGGCGCTGCTGATCTCCAGCCGAGCAGGAGTCTCCAGCGGGCAATCAGCGAGGCAAAGGTTAGGGCGTCTGCCCATCTCCGTGTAAAGAGGTCTGGCTGTCCCGATATCCTGAAGGCCGTCACGAGTGGGCATGGATCCACCCTCACTCTCACAACCTTGGACATGGCCTCAAAAAAGGTGGTCCAGTACCAGACAAGACTAGGGAAAGACCTGAACCTGCGGTTGACTGGGCCTCCCTGGCACCATTCACATTTGTGCCCCACCCCCGGGAGAAACCCGCGCTTACACCTTCTGGTCACACAGGCTCAGCCCGATGCATGAGCTGGTGGAGTTTACCCAAGGCAGCGCTTCGATCCAGAGTCCTCCCCCTATTTCAATGCTAAACTCTTCCTCACATTTTTCCCATGGCTCATCCAGCGGTACTCTTATTTCCTCTCGTAGTCATCTGTATATGTTGGCGCAGCTACCGTCCCCTAGTTCGTCCGATGTCAGAAGTCTGTCCGATAGGATGTGTCTGGGCCGCAGGGGAACGTTGCGGTCTCCTTACAGATGATGTTCCTTTGTTGCATGTACCAGAGCTTGTTCCCTTTCGGGAGCTGGAGCTTGTCTGTTAGTCTCGCCCAGAGTCGCTACTCTGCTGTCTATGTATAGGTCCCATACCGTCAGTACCCCTTTGTCCTGTCTCCACCTTTTAAAGGAGGCATCTAACATTGCAAGGGTGAATTTATGGTTTCTGCAGGTGGGGGCCATAGTGGACATCAATCCCAGATGAAAATGGTGCCTGGGTTGGTTCCACGTCCTCAGAGTGGCCACTAGCACTGGGCTCCTTGAGTACTTGGGGAAAGTGGGAGGAGGGCCTTAGCCAGTGCTTGGAGGGATGTCTCTCTGCAGGTGGTCTCCTCCATTCTCACCTGTTCTGTGTTGGCCGCCCAGTGGTAGAATAGGCGGTTTAGAAGGGCCAAGCCCCCCCCCATGTTCCTCCTTCTTTGCAGGACACTTTTATGTATCCCGGGGTCCCCTTTCCCACGCAAACGCATGAGTAGTTTGCCTACTTTGGTGAAGAAGACCTTGGGGATGAAGTACGGTGATGATCTGAATAGAAAGAGGAATCTTGGCATCACATTTATTTTGATTGTCTGCAGTCGCCCCACCATGTGGGAACTGGTCTCACCTCCGCAAGTCCCCATAACCTCTTCCACTGGACCCGATAGGTTCCACTTGTGGATCCAGGCTCAGTCGTGGGCTCCCCCAACTCTGATTCCCACACACTGAAGGTTCACAGGGAAGATTTTGCTCTTACTCGGGTTAAAATTGTAACCTGAGAAGGCTCTGAACTCCCTCAGGAGTTCCATTCTTCCTCCCATGATGGCTGGGGGAGGTGTGGCCTGAGACATAGAGGAGACTCTATCTCCTCTATGGATGCCTCTCCAGCCCTTTGCTGCTGTAAGGGTGATAGCCAGTGGCTTGATAGCCAGGGCAAATAGCAGCGGGGAAAAGGGACTCCCCTGCCACTTGCGCAGCTGGAAGTACTCAGAGCTGGCGGCGTTTGCCCGTACGCTTGCCATGGGAGCGCTGTACAGTAGTTCACACATGAGGTGAACCCTGGCGCCATTTGCGATTACTATTGTGGAATATTCTGTTCCGACTACTCCTGGAAGCACAGATTTATCAACTACAAAGACATTGATCGGGGTATATACTTTGTGGACTTGGGAGAAGAACTCCTATCTCAGATGGTTGAACCTCCAATGGTCTATTCCCCTCCCCCCACCCCCCTCATCTGCTCCAAAAAGATGTTCAGTCGGTTCCTTAGCCATTGCTGACTGTTTCCCTAATTTGGGGTTGGATTTGTCCGTCACTGGGTCCTGTATGCAGTTGTATGAGTCAGACTCCTCATGAGTCAGTAAGAGTCTAGGTCCGGGATCTCCTCCATGGATGTTTTAAAAATGAAGTCCGAGTCGTCCCAGTTAGGGGCATATATTAGCAAGCATCACCGGTGCCCCTTCCAGGGTACCGTTAAACATTTCATACCATCTCCCCCAGGTCCGTTTCCGTATTTGTCGCTGGAAGGTTCGTCATTTTACTAAACAGCATGGCCACCCGCTTCGTACCGAAGCACGCGTGTTACGTCTGTCGTGACCAGCTCTTGTTCACCCCCAGTCAGTCCTTCTCCCTCAGGTGCATTGTTTGGAAGAAGACTATGTCGGCCTTCAGGCTTTTTAGATAGGTGAAGACTCTGGAACCTTTCACCGGGCCGTGAAGTCTCTGACATTCCAGCCAGTTTTTTGGATGAACTCATTCGCGTCCTCCGGCATGTTAAAACAGTGCTCTTTGTTGCCGTAGGTTACCCAAAGTCTCGCTGGGTACAGCGTGCCAAACCGCAACTTGTTTTTAAATAAAGCCGCTTTGGCCCCATTAAGCTCTGCCCAGCACTTGGCCAGGTCGGCTCCAATATCCTGGTGGATGGAGATTTCATTTCCCTCCCATCTACATGACTGTGTGCTCCTCTCCCAGTTGAGCACCTTCTCTTAATCCTGAAATGCGGAGTTTCACTATGCTCGCCTGCGGTAGTTTCCTAATTTGGGCCTTTGACGGAAGGAACTGTGGGCCCGGTATACCTCTGGGAGTTTGGCAAAGCCTTCCCCTTCGATGGTATTCCGAGCATCCTCGCGACATACTCTGTTGGGTTTCTGTCCTCTGTGCCCTCAGTTAGCTCCTTAGGTCTGGCGGCGGGACCGTTTTTCTGATCTTCCACCTTCCCTTTGAGCGCTCTGTGTTGTTACCAATCATGTCACCTAGGTCTCTAGTGAGATGATCCGATCGGTTAGGTCGGTGGCTGCTTTCTCCAGGTCACGCACCGTTGCTACCTGGTTCTCCAGTCTCTGCTCCATTCTTTCCAACGCCTCTATGATGGGAGCCAGAGCGGTTTCTATGATTGACCTCATGGCCAACATGCGATACTCCTGTATCGAGTCCCTGTTTTTTTGAGCCCTATTGAAAGAAGCTCTATTGTCAGTGGGTGGATCGGCCTTTGCATTGGCAATCCCTGTCCGGTCCGCCACACTCTGCTCCTCTTCAGTCAGTGCGTCTCCTTGCTCTGAGGTCTGGATCCCGACTTTTACTATTGCTATGATTTTTCCGGTTCCGTGATTGGTTTGAAGACATTTCCTTGGATGTTGTTAGTTTGGGGTGAGGATGTTTTTTTTCGGTACTTTGGTATCCGATTTACGAGTTAAAAAGGGCTTAAATTTAATTTCCCAAGGGAGAGTCAGCTTTTGTACGACTGCTCAGCACGTCGCTGCCACTGGAAGTCCATTATTTTCCCTTCTTAACCGAGAAGTATTGAGGTTAATTGTAGCACCCGTCCTGCCACACAGACCAAGGGTACAGATCAATAATCACATTTTTATTCTGATTGATCTGTGTGAGGAGATGCAGCACCAAATAAAGGTTGGTACTGGTGCAGATTGATGAACAAAATAAATTTGGAGAAAGCTCATAAAATAGGGTTAATAATCTGAAATGATCTTTAAACATCAGCAATGTTACTGAAATATATGCCTAAGCTTCAAAGGAAAGTAATTCAAGATTATGCTTCTGCAAGGAAAATTAATCAGGTTTTTGCTGGGGAAAATTCATTAACTAAACAGTCATCCAGAGGTCACTTGGTGAGTAGCGGGCCATGTATTAATGAACTCTCGCTGGTCATTACAAATCTGATTGGGATGTGTTAACAAGCCATTGGGTTGTAAAACAGCCAGTTAGACGAGTGGCAAGGCAGCATTACTGCAAGAACAGCAAAGTAGGCGGATGATTCAGTGAGGTGAACCAAGCAGTGGCGGGCAGAATATCCCAGCAGCTGTGGGAGGGCTTTAACAAACAGGCATAACAGCGGCAATGCTGCTATTGAAAAGGAGGAGATGGCAAAACATAAACTGCAGAAGCTAAACTCATGCTACCCGGCACAAACGGGGGCAGAGGGAACACCAAAATATGGCTAACAATGGGGCCCTATGGTCAATACAGACTTGCCTTTACTTTGTGGACGATGTCACTTTTCCACCAGGAAATGTGCTACTGGAGCGCCATCCTTTGGTGAATGTTAAATAATTTCATTAGAATTTATGTGATGGACAGTTATGTAGAGCATTATGCTTAAAAACTCACTAAATTAATTCCGATCAGAATGTTAACATTTTATACAACAGACAAACTGACAGAACAATTGGATAAGGCTGAAGCTCCATATTGGATCCTTAGCGTCATAAATCAAGGCATTGAGGACAAAAGCAAATAAGCCATGCTGAACTTTTATAAAACACTGGTTAACCCTCAGGTTGAATATTGCATCTAATTCTGGGCACAACACTTTAAGAATGATGTCAAAGCCTTTGACAAAATGCATATGGGATTTACTTGAATGCTACCAGGGATGTGGGATTGCAGTTACGTAGAGAACAAAGAAGCTGGGGTTATTTTTAGAAAAGGGAAGATTTAATAGAGCTGTTTCACATTATGAGACTTGGAGTAAATAGAAAGAAACTGGCAGGAAGGAAAGTTACTAAACATCACAGAATTAAGGTAAGTGGCAAAAAAGCCAGGAGTGAGAATTTATTTTTATACACGAGTTATAATCTAGACTGCATTGCCTGAAATGATGGTGATAGCAGATTCAAAGATGACTTTCAAAAGAGAATTGGACAAAGGGGAAAAAATAGCAGTAATGCAGAAAGGGCAGTCAGACAAATTGGATGATTTTCACAAAGTGCTGGCATAGTCACACTAGGCCGCACAGCCTCCTTCTGTTCTGCATGATTCAATGACATACAACAACACTTTCGTTTTGTGGTGGCTAGGTGCTCATAATACCACAGAACTGTTAAAGCTGCTAAAGACTGCCCAACAGGGTGGCACTGGCATGGTGGCACAGTAGCTAACACTGCTGCCTCACAGCACCAGGGATCCAGATCCAATCCCATCTTGGGTGACTGCGTAGAGTATGCACTTTCTCCCAGCATCTGCGTGGGTTTCCTCCGGGTGTTCTGGTTTCCTCCCACAGTCCAAAGATGTGCAGGTGGATTGGCTATGCTAAATTGCCCCGAAGGGTCACAAAGATGTGCCGGTTAGGTTAAGGAGTTATTGAGATAGGGGCAGGAAGTGGGCTTGGGTAGAGTGCTCATTCAGAGGGTGGGTGCAGACTCGGTGGGCCAAATGGCCTCCTTCTGCACTGTCGGGATTCTATGACTTGAATTATTGTTGGATTGGGAGATACTCTGGCTGATTTTGCAATCCAGCTCTTGGTCTGTAGCACTGTCGGCAATAGATGAGAAACATATCACCCATGATGGAATGGTGGAGCAGACTTGATGGGTCGAAATGCCCAATTCTGCTCCTATATCTTATGAACTGATGAACTTCTAAATGGATCAAAGAGTCAGTATCTGTTGAGCTATTTTGAACAAAATATTTCAACCCATCGGAAAATGCTCATTTCCTGGTAGTAATCACATCTGCTCTCGATTCAGTTGGTCAAATCAATGCTCCAACCATTGACAGCTTGTACCTGGTAAGAATTGGGGAAATTAAGATTTTAAAATGGAATTGGGATCAAAGGAAATAAAACAAGGAGATGAGACTTTTTCCCAGGGTAGAGGGGTCAATTACTAGGGGGCAAAAGTTTAAGGTGCGAGGGGCAAGGTTTAGAGGAGATGTACGAGGCAAGTTTTTTTTACACAGAGGGTACTGGGTGCCTGGAACTCGCTGCCGGAGGAAGTGGTGGAAGCAGGGACGA
The DNA here is from genome assembly GCF_902713615.1 of Scyliorhinus canicula. Taxonomy (NCBI): domain Eukaryota; kingdom Metazoa; phylum Chordata; class Chondrichthyes; order Carcharhiniformes; family Scyliorhinidae; genus Scyliorhinus; species Scyliorhinus canicula. Next base: position 26,177,205 of record NC_052155.1, read on the forward strand.
TAGTGACGTTTCAGGGGCATCTTGACAAATACATGAATAGGATGGGAATAGAGGGATACGGACTCCAGAAGCGTAGAAGATTTTAGTTTAGATGGGCAGCATGGTCGGCGCAGGCTTGGAGGGCTGAAGGGCCTGTTCCTGTATTGTTCTTTATTTTTCTGAAGAGATGTTGAGATGTGAAGTTGCATGTCAGTGAAAAAAGCAAGTGTTTTTCATAGAATCATTAAATGCAGAAGGAGGCCATTTGGCTCACCGAGTCTGCACTGGTCCTTGGAAAGAGCACTCTGCTTAAGCCCATGCCTCCACCCTATTCCTGTAACCCAGTAACCCCACCTAACCTTTTTTTGGACACGAAGGGCAATTTAGTATGGCCAATCCACCTAACCTGCACATCTTTGGACTGGGAGGAAACCGGAGCACCTAGAGGAAACCCACACAGACACGGGGAGAACGTGTAGAATCTGCACAGTGACCCTACTGTGTTTTTATAGGTGACTAGAGGAAAGCAATAGGGGTATATTTTTAATTTTTTTATTTAGAGTATCCGAGTCTTTTTTTCCCAAATAAGGGGCAATTTAGCATTGCCAATCCACCTACCCTGCACATCTTTTTGGGTTGTGGGGGCGAGACCCACGCAGGCACGGGAAGAATGAGCAAACTCCACACGGACAGGGCTGGGATTGAACCCAGGTCCCTGGCGCCGTGAGGCAGCAGTTCTAACCACGGCGCCACCCTGCTGTCCGAGAGATAAGAAAATTGATACGTATATGCAAAAAGCTGACTTCACAGGGTGGATAATAACAAAGGGAAAAATGGTACATCCATAGCACAATGTCTGGAGAAAAAGGGAAACAGAGACAAACACAGACACAGCTACTATCAGCCACACCCAGCTGCAAAAACAGTCTCCCAAAAACAAGTTATTGCTGAACAAGCCGCCAGTTAAGATCAAAATTCGAGCCGAGTGGATTTTTTCTTTGCTGAAATTGAAGATGGTTTTCCCCAAACATGGTCACATAACCGGTGCAAGGTAATTATTTGCTGAATGTAGCTTGCAGAGTTATATAATATTGGATGTTGTTTGGGAACAAAGAAGCATCTCAGAGTTCAGGGAACATAGGTCATTGGAACAATGTGGTAATTTCCTGAAATACTGTGTGTATAGCTATCAGTGGACTTATATGGTGTAGTGTATTATATTCCTTCTTGTAATGTGTATTTTTCTAAGCTACTAAATATTCTTTATTAATTGTTCACACAACTATTCCTCCCTGGTTCACATATTTTACTCACAGTATATCAAATTGAAAATATAAAGCACTAAGAAATGGTGTTCCAAGTTACCCTTCTGGGTTTTAGGATACTCTTGCATTTAACATCAGCCGGGTTCTTAACAGTACCTCGCTCATCAGATGGTCAAATTTGCAAGAGCTTCTGTAAAAGCAAAAGCCTTCCAGAGTGGTCCAAGTAAAATTTTGCTAAACATAATTCAATAGGGTTTAAGATGCTTTTTTAGTGTGGGAAATTCACCGAGAATGCAGCAGTTATTTGTGAAATCATTGATAAGAAATCATTGATAAACTGATCAATGCGGTTATGATTTGTAAATTATATTTTGCCGTAGCTTGGTAAGGGATCAGATGAAGTGGGCTAAAAGAGTTGAGATTTGGTAGCTACTCCTGTGGAACTCCTATGGCAGAAATCTGAAAGCAATTCCTATACAAGAAGTTCTTTCACATCCGATACTAGGCCTCATCATCATCTTAACACTGAGGTCACAACACACAGCTCACTCTGTGCTTTGACTGAAATTCCAATAAACTTCTATTTGTCCTCAGTAGCCTGACATTTAGCATTCATCTGTGATCGGCCTGAACGTAGGATTGAGCCCTGCGACATTCAAAAGAATACTTTTTATGTTGATTGCTATTCGACAGAGCTAATATAGCCTATGGCTAATTGACTCCAGTCTTTGTGAGAACTTAGTCATTGTATAGCAGCAAGTAGTTCAATTATGATCAATACAATTTTCCACATCATTATTACATGGGTATTCATTCAGCCATTCTAACAAGACCAAAATCAATGAAACAGAATTAAATGCTGCAACAATTTCACAACAGTAAATTAAGTTAAACAGCTGATAAAATTAATACAAACATGATGACAAACTTAAAAATATCCACTTGTTAATGTTCATGAAGTGTAACATTATACAATGAAAGCCTCCTAATATATAACTTATACGCACGTCAGGCCAGAAATCTTGATTTCCTCATTGCCGAACATATTTTAAATGATTTTGAAAATTATTACTCCATATTCCACATTTGATAAATGTGATGATTTCAAGGAAAATAAGATAATTGCAACTGATTAACAGTTGGCAGCTAATTTCACACAAAGTCTTCAAGGATGTATTTAAAATGAGCACAATTTACTATTAGTGATGCACTGAGAATTCCTTTACTCATTTGCAAGACTTACTGTATATTCAATGAGTGAAAGTGTTCACATAATAATACTGTCATCACTGGATTGTCAATTAAAACTGGTAAATTGTAATTAATAATCAGTGTCTGATCATTTAAGTTGAGAATTTGTAAATGCATAAAATACTGAATTGCTTAAGTGTGGGTTTTAAAAGCAGAATAAAGAACCAATTTTGTTAAAATAACACTAACAATTATGACCTGGAACTGAAATTTTGAAATTCTAAAAATTCTTAAGTACAAAGATGCAGAGCATCATCCTTGAGCAACTGCCAAATACCTAAAACTCTACAATTGTTCCCTATGCATAAGTCACTATCTTCCATTAAATTTGAAGGTTTTAAAAAAGTAAAAACATTTTCCGAATCCCAGAAAGTCCTACCTGAGACTGAGACGGTCCGAGTCCTCAATCCCTGTTTCTCACTGTTTGATAATCTGAAAAATGAATGGGTGAGATGCTGAACGTTATACATTTTCTGAAATGTCTACTATGAATTCATTCCTTCCACCCAATGGCTGCCTACAATAATGAGCGGAATGTACCATTCCTTTTCTGACACAGGGAGATTGCTATGAATAGGAGCTACTATATATGAAAGCTTTAGAGTGAATGAAGAGAATGTATCATGTGTATCACAGCAAACTCAAAAATTCAACAGAATTAGGCTGATGCTCAACACATCTGTGTCAGGTATGTTGCAAACTGACTTTCTGGTCTGCAGGCAAGCATTACAACTTCACACAAAACTGCGACTCCAACATATATCTTCGAAATGCAAGGGGGAAACCTACAGAAAATTGCAGACTGAGGATCATTAGTTTGCACTGTGAACAGGCAAGAATTTGACCCTGCAATATAAAGAGCCAAATAGAAAGCCTAATCCAGTCTCCAACATTTCTCGTGTTGCATAAAAAGTAACCGGTTGGTGCTCATGCATTGATAGTAGAGAAAAATAGTGACAAGTAATCACCATAATGACCATGGCCGGGATTCTCCTCTACCCGGCGGGGCGGGGGGTCCCGGCGTGTCAGAGTGGCGTGAACCACTCTGGCGTTGGGCCGCCCCAAAGGTGCGGAACTCTCCGCACCTTTAGGGGCCAAGCGCTCACATTGAGGGGCTAGACGCACGCCAGAGTGGTTCCCACTCCGCTGGCTGGCGTGAACGGCTTTTGGCGCCACGCCAGCCGGGGCCAAAAGGACTTAGCTGGCCAGCGTAAGTCTGCGCATGTGCCGGAGCGTCAGACCATGGCAAAGGTGGAAGAAAAAGAGTGCCCCCACGGCACAGGCCCACCCGCCAATCGGTGGGCCCCGATCGCGGGCCAGGCCACCGTGGGGGCACCCCCGGGATCAGATCGCCCCGCGCCTTCCCCCCCCCCCCCCCCCCAGGACCCCGGAGCCCGCCTGCGCCGCTAATCCCGCCGGTCAGGTAGGTGGTCTAATCCACGCCGGCGGGAGAGGCCTGTCAGCGGTGGGACTCCGGCCCATTGCGGGCCGGAGAATCGCCGTGGGGGGCCCGCCGACAGGCGCGGCGCGATTCACGCCCCCGCCGAATCTAGGGGGGGGCGGAGAATTCGGGACACAGCGGGCTCGGGATTGATGCCGGTCCCGAGCGATTCTCCGACCCGGCGGGGGGTCGGAGAATTCCACCCCATTAATTAAAGGATGATGAAAACAAAGATAAACAGACAGACCTCAAGTTCACATTTTTCTGCGCGTTTAAGCAGATACGGCCAGAAACAGGTCAACAGCATTTTAGATTTTACAAAAGATAATTGTTGTGTTAAGCACATTGCCACTTTTTCACCTGACAATATGCTACAGAAATGCAAATACAGTTTCTATCCTTGGGACATTTACAATAAGAGCAGAAAAAACAATGACCATGATTTTAGGGAAGAAAAACCAGTGAGGCAATCAGTGCTCATAATCATAATGGACGAAATGAGACAGAAACTTCCAGGGTCTTCACATGCGCACTGCAAAGAGAAAAGTGTTGTCCATGTGGCCCTACTGCACCACAAGTTTTGCTCCAACTGTATCTTGCTGAGACATTTAGCATTTAAACAAGTGGACGGGTGTGAAGTTGAAGTACTTACCTTGTAAACAGGCCAGAACAAGTGTAAGTGAATTTTCAGAGAGTTAACTGGCAACCTCGATCTCATAATACAATGGTTTGCTCTGTGTTAAAGCTATAGGAAACTAAAGACCGGTCAGCTTGACCTCTGTGGTGGGGAAGTTGCTGAACTCAGTCATTGAGGAGGAGATAACTGAACATTGGAAAGACAAAGTTCAATCCATCATTGTCAGCATGGTTTTATGAAGGGTACGTCATACTTGACAAACTTTCTTGAGTTCTTTTAGAACGTAACCAGCAAGGTGGATAATGGGGAACCCATGGATGTAGTATATCTAGACTTCCAGAAGACGTTTGACAAGGTGCCGCATAAAAGACTGATCCTGAAGGTGAGATAGCAAGGCATTGGGAGTAGAAATACTAGATTGGATTGAGAATTGGCTGACTGACAGAAAGCAGAGGGCCGGGATGAATGGGTCCTTCTCTGGCTGCTGAACTGTAACACGCGGGGTGCTGCAGGGTCAGTCCTTGGACCTCAACTGTTTACAATTCATATAAATAATCTGCAAGCAGGGACAGAGTGTAACATAGCAAAATTTGTGGATGATACTAAAATAGGTGGGAAAGCAGGCAGTGAAGAGGAGATAAAGATTCAACAGACTGATATCAATCGGCTGGGAGGTTGGGCCCAAATTTGGCAGAAAAGTTTAATGTAGATAAGTATGAGATTATCCATTTTGGCTGGAAAAATTAGAAAGGCAAATTATTATCTAAATGGAAAACAGATTCAAAATGCTTCTGGGCAGAGAGATCTGGGAGTCTTTGTTCATGAATTGCAGAAAGTTGGTGTGCAGGTACAGCATGTAATTAAAGAGGCAAATGGAATATTGCAAAAGGACTGTAGTATAAAAGCAGAGAAGTGTTGTTGCAATTGTACAGGGTGTGAGACCACATCTAAAGTTTTGTGTTCAGTTTTGGTCTCCTTATTTGAGGGAGGATGTGGTGGCATTGGAGGCAGTTCGGAGGAGGTTTAACAGATTGATTCTGGGGATGGAATTTGAGGAGCGATTAAACAGTTTGGGCTTGTAGTCATTGGACTTTAGAAGGATGGGAGGGGATCTGATCGAGGTATATAAAATACTAAAAATGTAGACCAAATCTGGAACAAGAGGTCACAGTTATAGGTTGAGAGGCGGTAGATTTAGAACTGAGATGAAGAGGAACTACTTCTCGCAGAGGGTGGAACTCGCTGCCCCATAGTGTGGTGGAATCAGAATCATTATCAATCAATCATTCATTAAATGGTTTCAAGGAGATAAATATATATATTTCTGATAAAATAAAGGGGTTAATTGGATATGGGGAACAGATAGGGAGATAGATTTGAGACCAGGAAATGATCAACCATGGAAAAGAGCTGAATTGCCTACTTATGTTCCTAATTCAAACTTTCCTATGTTGTAGCTCAGGAGCCCACGCTGGCAAACAGACTGCAGATTTGCTGCAGATTAATACAATTGCCTCTGTTTTCTCTGGGCCCTATTCTCAGGCAGCGGGCTTTTTGTTTCTGTTCTCCTTTTCCAATGCTCTTCCAGTCAGCCTCCAGAGGTCACAGCCATCAGTGACTGACTTCCAGATGTCGATAGCAGCCATTTTCATATCGCATTTGTGGGTGTCCTTATAGTGGAGGAATGAATGCCCAAGGGATCGGCGCACTGTACTCAGGGTCTTTGGATATACAGCTCTCATGCACCGAATAAACTCCCTCACTAATTTCCATATTTAAACACTTGGTCTCATTGCACTCAATCTCTAGCTGCACCTTTGTGCAACTTCCCCACTGGTCACTCCCAGGACCACTGCTTTTTTGAATCAATACTTATTACCTAGATTTGAGTGTGCAGTGCTGCAATTTCAAAATTTGCAGGTGACACAAAACTTGGAAGCATTGTGAACTGTGAGAAGGAGAGTGATTTCAAATTGGCATAGAGAAGGTGCTGGAATGGGTGAACAAGGGGCAGCTGGAATTTATTAACAGAGGTGTCAAGTGAAGAATGACAAGTGGCAATTGACAATTCCAAAAGGGTGAAGGTGCAGTGGGACCTACAAGTATAACTTGCACAAATAATTGAAGGTGGCAAAGCAGGTCGACAGAGTGATTAATATGGTATGCTCGGATGCTGAGTTTTATAAATAAAGGCATAGAGTACAAATGCAAGGAAGTATAAAATATTGCTTTGGCCTCAAGTGGGGTATTGTGCCCAGTTTTAGGTTATCACACTTTAGGAAGGATGTGAAGACATTATAGAGAGGGTGCAGAAAGAGGAACTTCAATTATTTGGATAGATGTGGGCTGTTCTCCTGAAAGAGAAGGTGGAAAGAAAATTTTCTGAGAGTACCTACTAGCCAGGATCTCACATCTGAATCTGCTGGAGAGTGTTGCACAGGAGAGTCCAGGGCAGGACACAGCAGTGCTAGTGTTAGCTGTGTACAGAGCTCCAGGTTAATAGCATACGAAGAAGAAACTTAACTCGGGAACCAAGCAGTATAAAGATGCAAATAAGGATGCAAAGCCCATGTGTGTTAAATGCAAGGAAGTACTGGCAAATCAGCGAAGTTTCAGAGTTTGAAAGAGAAGTCATGGGTAAAAAATTCCTTTTGAGGTTGAGACTCCAAAGCCAGTTGACTTCAAATTAAAAGACTATGCTGTTTTACCTGACCTGTGACAGTACATTGAAAACATGCCATAAGATCATGAGGCTGTCAGCATCTAGGAGCATCCAGTGCTGGTTAAAACAAGCATTTTGTTGCTATTATCCTTCACATTGACCTACATATGAGAGGTTGGATTTTCCGTTCTCACAAAGATGAAAACGGCACAAAGGAACTGGCAGAAGACTGCACCTGATATGCGCATTGCAGACTGCTCTTCTGAACCTGATTGGAGTGAGATTGTGAGGACCAAGCAGGTTCCCCTTTCGCATTAATGGTAAGTGCACATCGTGTGTGTCATGAAGGGCGGCCGGCGTGGGTCGTGAATGTCAGCTGTTTGGCAAAAGTGGGTCCCGGAAAAAAAAGTTTGAATTACAATCATCTTGAAAGCTTTGACCGAATGTGTGGCCTTATAAACCAAATTGAATAATTATGCAAATAGAGCAAAATTTGCAAGATTACAGGAAAATGGCAGAGTTGCTATTGCAGAGAACCAGCAGCGATACAAAGAGCAAAACTGTTTCCTCCTGTGGTATAACAATTCTATGATTCCACATTATGCTCCATTGTTCAGAAAAATATTTGGTTCTTTCAGTGAAAGTGAACAAAACTACAGTTATTCTTAAAACATAATTTCACTTAATTAATCCACTGCTAATTACTTGGAACTCTTACTTACTTGGGTAAGGAAGGCAAGGCTCGCTCTCCTTCTGTGGGAACAAGAAACAAACAACAAATTTACGCAAATAATCAACAGCTTCTTTCCTACTAGTGCTTTTACTAAATTAGTGTGCATTGTTTTAAACTCCATGAATCATGTGTAAATGATTTACATCTATCCAAAAAAAATCTGAAATCACCAGGATCTCCAAACGAAACAATAAATGCACCACTCCCAGATGAACCCATCAATAAGATGTAACGCAACTTGAGTTAATCCAAACTTCCGAAGCTTGAATTTGGTTTATTATTAAATTCATTCCATAATGTTAATTAATTTCTAGATCCATAAAGATAACCAGTTATAATTGAACAATTTTCATCAAACAATTTTCAATTCCGTAACTTATGACAGAAGGTTGAAGGTATCACTTCACAACAACAGAGGAACAGAATAGGTTATTAGCTTGCAAATATTGCTGGCTCTTCTAATTATGCCTGAATGCCATATGCACCCGTGGCGCTTTGACAGTTATAGGCAGATATGCTGTTCTATTATGCATTTCAGTCTTAAAATGCGCAGTCTGCCTGACTCTAGGATGTCAGCGAAGCTGGTATTCATTCTTTCACTCTTTTCATGCAGAGAATTAAAAGGAATCTTTTTCTTTCAAATAGTTTTTTTTTCCAGTTAAGGGGCAATTTAGTGTGGCCAATCCACCTACCCTGCATATCTTTGGGTTGTGGGGGTGAGATCCACGCAAACACGGGGAGAATGTGCAAACTCCACACGGACAGTGACCCGGGGCCGGGATTGAACCTGGGTCCTCGGCGCCATGAGGCAGCAGTGCTAACTACTGCGCCACCGTGCCGGCCTGAAAAAGGAATCATAGTTGTGAGCAGGGTCATCACAACTACAAAGAGCAAATGAAGGGGCCCCATTAAAATAAGATGCTTGGCTTGAGATATTTGCTTTGTCCTGTTTTCCCAATTTGGTGCTGACTGACTGATAAGCATAAAGAATATATACATATCTGTTTATTTATCCATGGAATGTGGCATTTCTGGAAAGGCCAACATTTATTGACTATTCCTAATTGCCTTGGAGAAGGTGGTGGTGAGCTGCCTTCTTGAACCGCTGAGACAGTTATAGTGTGATGTAGGTATACCCATCATGCTTTTATGAAGGATGTTCAATAATTCTGATGCAGTAAAATATATTTCAGTGATATATTTCTAAGTCTGAATTATGTTAAACTTGGAAACAAACTTGGATTGGGTGGTGCATTGTGGATATGAAAAGTGAAGTAGAACAAGTCTGGGCGAGTTGCTGCAGTGCATTGGAGATGGCACACACTGCTGCCACCGTGTATTGCTCGTAGAGGGTGTAAATGTCTGCAGTGGTGGGTGAGGTGCTGTTCAAACTTATAATACTGTATAAATGCAATGTATTTACATTGCACCAGTTGTCACATCAGGCTTTTCTTCCAGTCTTATGATTTTTATTCTCCTTAATTCTGTTCTAACTTCCTTTCCTATCCTCTTCCCAAGGCTGGCTATTGCCCACCCTTTGTTACTCATTCCCCAATTAGTACCAGGAGAGTGAATTTGAGGTCCAAAAATATCAAAGCGTATCTAAAGAAACTATTCACATCAGTAAACCGTTCTCGCTGTTCTATCAATTATCTTTCAGACTGTTTGGCACCAATATTTAAAACTGTGCTGAGAATGAAACGACCCATTAGAAATATTCAGTAAGTTGGGACGGCATGGTGACAGAGTGGTTAGCACTGCTGCCTACGGCGTTGAGGACCCGGGTTCGAATCCTGGCCCCGGGTCATTGCCCGTGTAGAGTTTGCACATTATCCCTGTGTCTCCATGGGTTTCACCCCCACAACCCAAAGATGTGCTGGTTAGGTGGATTGGCCACGCTAAATTGCCCCTTACTTGGAAAAAAAATAATTGGGTAATCTAAATTTTTAAAAAAAGAAATCTTCAGTAAGTCTATGAAGGTCTGTGTTGAAGATGGTGCAATCTAAGGAATTTCTTCTGTAGCAGGTGAATAAGCTTCAATTTCAGACAATAGCAATGGATAAATAAGAGGAGGAGGATGAGGCTATATGAACATCCTAACATTCAAGGAATCGAGGACCACTCAGCTTCGACCTCACTATAGCCTTGGCCCAAACAGAACAAAAAAGCGCTGAATTCCAAAAGTAAGGTTACTACAAGGCAACATTTGGTTGAGGTAAATACCAAGAAAGTCCAGTAAAAGACTGAAGTCAATGGGGAATGGGGGCAATCCGCTTCTTAACAGGGGTGTGAGTGTACCCACACCACATGGACAGCAGCTGTTCAAGATGGCAGTTCACCACCATTTCTCCATGGCAGTTAGGGATGGGTAACAAATGTTGGCCGAGCCAGCAAAGCTTATACCCGATAAAAGAATTTTAGAAATTCAACACCATCCACAATAATGGAGCCTATTTGATGGGCAACCCATCCACCACCAGCACACAGTGACTATAGTCTGAACTTTCCACAGGATGTACACAAGCAACTTGGCACGGCTTCCACAACACCTTCCAAACCCATGATCTCCACCATCTAGAAGCACAAGGGCAGTAAGTATATGGGAACACCGCTGTCAGAGTCCCCTCCAAGTCATAAACCATCCCAACATGAAAGTTTTTACTGTTCCTTTGTTAGCATTGGGTCAAAAAACCTGGATCTCCTTTCCTAGAAACATAGAAAATAGGAGATGGAGTCGGCTATTTGGCCCTTTGAACCTGCTCTGCCATCCAACTCCATAACCCATCCCGAATTACCCACCCATATCATAGATACACAACACAAAAAAGGCCCTTAGGCGCATCCCGTCTGCATCGTCAAAAACAACCACCTACATATTCTAATCCCATTTTCCAGCACTTGGTACATAGTCTTGTATGCCTTGGCATTACAAATGCACATCTAAATACTTAAATGTTATGAGGGTCTCTGCCTCCACCACCCTTTCAGGCAGTGAGTTCTGGACTCCCAACACCCTCTGGGTGAAAACATTTTTCCTCACAACCCCTCTAAACCTGCTGCCATTTAACATAAACCTATACGCCCTAGTCATTGCTCCCTCCAAGGAGAAACGTTTCCTCCTGTCTACTCTATCCATGCAGCCCATCATTTTATACATCACAATCATGTCCTCCCTCAGTTTCCTCTGCTCCAAGAAAAACTCCGGTCTCCCCAACCTCTCTTCAGAGCTAAAACTCTCCAACCCAGGCGACATCCTGGAAAATCTCCTCTGCACCCTTTTCACTGATCTTAAAGCCCTCCTACAATGTGGATTTCAGAACTGCACACAATAATCCAGCTGTGGCCTAACCAACGTTTTATACAGTTTCAGTATAACCTCCCTGCTCTTAAACTCCATGCCTCGGCTAATAAAGGCAGTCATGCCTCTAGTAGCAGTCAGGATGTGGGGCAGAAAATAAATCAGGAGATACAATAGGCATATAAAAAAGGCAACATTAAAATAATCACGGGGGGAGTTCAATATGCAGATGGGCTGCAAAAATCAGGTTGGTAGTGGATCCCAAGAAAATAAATTTGTGGAATGTTTAAGAGATGGTTTTTTTGGAGTAGCTTGTGATAGAGCTTACTACGGAACCGGCAATTCTGGATTCGGTGATGTATAATGAGGCAGACGTGATTATGGAGCTCACGGTGAAGGAACCCTTAGGGAGCAGTAACTACAATATGATAGAATTTACCATGCAGTTTGAGAGGGAGGAGCTGGAGTCAGATGTAACGGTATTACAATTAAATAAGGATAACTACAAAGATATGAGGAAGGAGCTGGCCAGAATTGAATGGAAAGGGAGCCTGGCAGGGTAGACAGTGGAACAGCAATGGCAGGAGTTTTTGGGGGTTATTCGGGAGTCACCACAGAAATTCAACCCAAGGAGGAGGAAACATGCTAAGGGGAGGACGAAGCATCCATGGCTGACGAGGGAAGTCAAGGAAAGCATGAAGGCAAAAGAAAAAGCATACAAAGTGGCAAGGATTAGTGGGAAGCCAGAGGTTTCAGAAGTCTTTAAACGAGCAGAGGACAACTAAAAAAGCAATAAGGGGGGAAAAGATGAAATATAAGTGTAAGCTAATTAATAATATAAAAGAAGATAGGAAAAGTTTTTTCAATATATAAAGAGTAAGAGAAAGGCAAAAATAAACATTGGACCACTGGAAAATTAGGCTGGAGAAGTAATAATAGGAAACAAAGAAATGGCAGAAAAACTGAATAATTACTTTGTAATGTAGTGTACTTCGAGTTTAGTGGCCATCGCTAAGGAGAAGGTTTTGGTAAAATTGAAAGGTCTGAAAGTGAATAAACCACCTGGACCGGATGGACTACACCCCAGGGTTCTAAAAGAGATAGCTGAGGAGATTGTGTAAGCATTGGTGGCGATCTTTCAGGAATCACTGGAGGCATGAAGGGTACCAAAGGGCTGGAAAGTGGCTAATGTAACTCTGCTGTTTAAGTAGGGAGGGAGGCATTAGACAGGAAATTATAGGCCAGTTAGCCTGACTTCGATCATTGGTCAGATTTTAAAGTCCATTATTAAAGATGAGATCGCAGAGTAATTAAAAGTACATGATAAAATAGGACTGAGACATCACGGCTTCGTCAAGGAGAGCACATGTCTGACAAATCTGTTAAAGTTCTTTGAGGAGGTAACAAGGAAGTTAGGCAAAGGAGAACCAGTGGACATAATTTATTTAGATTCCCAGAAGGTCTTTGACAAAGTGCCGCCCAGCAAGTTAAGAACCCACGGTGTTCAGGGTAAGATCCTGGCATGGATAGAGGATTAGGTGACTGGCAGAAGGCAGAGAGTGGGGATAAAGGGGTCTTTTTCAGGATGGCAGCCCGTGACTAGTGGTGCGCCTCAGGGGTCGGTGCTGGGATCACAACGTTTCACAATATATATTAATGATCTGGAAGAAGGAACTGAAGGCATATGGTGCCAGGTTTGCAGATGATACAAAGATATGTGGAGGGACAGGTAGTATTGACGAAGCATGGGGGCTGCAAAAGGACTTGGACAGGTTAGGAGAGTGGGCAATGAAGTGGCAGATGGAATACAATGTGGAAAAGTGTGAGGTTATGTACTTTGGAAGGAGGAATGGAAGCAAAGACTATTTTCTAATTGGGGAAGTGCATTGGAAATCAGAAGCACAAAGGGACTTGGGCATCCTTGTTCAAGATTCTGTTAAGATTATCGTGCAGGTTCAGTTGGCAGTCAGGAAGGCAAATTCAATGTTAGCATTCATGTCTAGAGGGCTATAATACAAGACCAGGGATGTACTTCTGGGGCTGTATAAGACTCTGGTCAGACCCCATTTGGAGTATTGTGAGTAGTTTTGGGTCCTGTACCTAAGGAAGGATGTTCTGGCCTTGGAAAAGGTCCAGAGGAGGTTCACGAGAATGATCCCTGGAATGAAGGTTGTCGTATGAGGAACGGTTGAGGGTCTGTATTTGTTAGGGGTTTCGAAGGATGAGGGGGGTATCTTATTGAAACTTACAAGATACTGCAAGGCCTGGATAGAGTGGATGTGGAGAGGATATTTCTGCTGTTTCACTTATCATCAATGACACCGAAATAGATTAATTGATCACATTACAGTTAATGTGTATCGTGTAAGCAACTTAGTTTTAACATTCGCTCGTATAACAGCAGGAATGACAATCAACTAAAGGTAATTCATTACATGTGAAGCTTGTGGGGAGAGCCTGGAGATAGATAATGAACAATATGAATGCATGTTCTCTTTTTGTCCCCAATACTGAGTAGATACTCTGACTGTTGAACAACAAATTGGCAGCTGCAAAATGCAGAGGGAGACGGTGTCAGCAACTATGTCTTTCAATGTTCTGCTGAAATATGACAATCATTTGTTTTTCTAGAGTTCAATACGAATAGTAAAAACAGATAACTTAGAATGTATCTTTTGAATCAGAGATACATGTCATTAAGTTTTCTAAAATATATTTCCATCTAGATCAGGGGTGGGCAAACTTTTCCGTGCAAGGGCCACATTCAGAAATTCACAATTCACAAAGGGCCGCATAGTATATTAAGTAAAATAATTACTTCACCCGGTTATGATTCTGGGCGCCTCATATAGAACATAGAACAGTACAGCACAGAACAGGCCCTTCGGCCCTCGACGTTGTGCCGAGCAATGATCACCCTACTCAAGTCAACGTATCCACCCTATACCAGTAAGTAACCCAACAGCCCCCCCCCCATTAACCTTAAAAAAAAAAAAAATTTAAAAAAACATTTTTTTTTTTTTTTTATAATGACTTGGTGGGCCGCAGAAATACCTTTGGCGGGCCGCATGCGGCCCGCGGGCCGTAGTTTGCCCACCCCTGATCTAGATGCATGTTTCGGCAAAAGTCTTCAACACCTCAATTTCTGATTTTCCTGAGAAACGTTGCTGAACATCAGAGCTACTCATTAAAGTCTGAAATGCAGCAGCGAGACATCATAAACCTTGGTTAAAAAAACAAGAACTTTGTAGGAAACCAAAACATACCTTTCTGTGACCTAATAATGAATGACTGCATGATTCCATTCACAAGGCGACAATAACCATCTACCAAGTCTGCCATGTTCTCTGCGATGTTCAGTGATGGAGTTGTTATTGTCAAAGGCTGAAAATAAGATTATAACATTATTGCAATAACTTGTACTAGCTGCAAGTTTCCCATCAGGACACTCTATCCCATTCGAAACAAGATGCCAGGGGTCAACACATCAGCATGAACACTCAATGGGGAATGAGACGGCCAAATGCAGTTTCTGCTTCTTGTGTACAAGTCATTGACAACTCAAGCTCAATGGTTTGACAAATAGGAAACAGATATAACATGGGAAACAAATTACAAGTTTATTTGAATAAGACAAAGTGTTAGAGGAAGAAATTTAGGTGAAAAGGGTAATTTTGAAGATCAAACACCACTTTTGTTAACCCAAAAATATAGTTACCTGCAGTGAAACAACACAAAATATGCAATACAAAATCAACAAATCGGATCTAAGAATAAAATCAATTTGGTCTTCCTCAATAAACTGTCCCACAGATTACTGAGTCAACCAGCCCTCAAACACTAATAAGTTGCACACACGTATGCACATAAGAAAGTGTGGGATATTTGAAAGAACACAATTAAAATTCTGAACACGCCATTGTGAATGAGTATAGTATGGGTTCACAATACAGTGGTATTGAGACATCAGAGGTAGAAATCCAGTCCTTGTTGTGTCATGGGAGTGTCCCTTTAAGAGATGTTTTTGTCTTATCACATGGCTTCAGTAATGCCATTGTGTGGGTGGAGCTGGGCTGTGGCACTGTGAGTTTTTACTTTTGCTTTGAGTTTGCACTGGTTTGAAGTGCACAAGTTGAAAGAAGTGTTTTTCTCTATCTTCATTTTAAAAGCTGTTCCAGACTACTTGGTAACTTAAAAGAGATAATTGCTTGCTGGAAGGAATTAAAATATTCTGTTAGAAAAGGGGAACCAGAGTATCAATAACAACAGGCTTATACCAGTGAGAATGCTGTGTGCTGGACCACACCTTTGAAAAGGGGTTTCTGGTTTCACTTGGATTTTGTTATTGAATTGGAACAGTTAAGGGGGAATTCATTACGGGTCATACATAAATTACTCTAGCTGTGTGGGGTTTTATGTTCGTAATTGATAAAAATTATTGCTGTGTGTGTTTATATAAATGTTCACTAAATTCTTAGAATAAAGCTTGTTTTTTTTGATTAAAAGCGCCAAAAAAGTCTATTGAATAACACTTGAGAGGCAGGATCTTCTGCTTATCCTAGCCAAATTAAACAAAACATTGTAGGTCAGGTGAGCTCCATAATATATTTTGGAGTTTTCTAAACCCTTGCCCATAACAGTTTGATGTGTTTTCTTGTGGAAAACAGGGGTTCAAGGAATTACCAATGTCACAGTCCATGCCCCCAAGGATACCCAAAATCCAACCAAAACTGTATTTGCTTCAAGACAATTGATGACCAGCTGAAACAGTACAACATAGTGTGTTAATGAGGAGCTTAACATCTGTTTACGTATCCCTCAGCAAATGTCATCGACACAAGAGTTCAAAAGCAGGCACTATGACTGATCCAATAGAGCATCAACCGGACTGCTGCAGCCTAACAAGCTGTTGCCAACTAAAAGTAATTACTTTTTATTTAATGTCCTGTGGAGCTCGAAGAATCAGCTCCACTGCACTGTTGACACACCTACACCTGCTATCAGAACATACCTAGGATCAGTGCTGGTGAGACAAATTGGGTCAAGCCACATGAGACAAGCTTCCGGGCTCACGGTCCGGATTTGTGTTAGAAGTAAATCACCAGTTTTAGACTGGAAACAGACTGTAAGAAATTTCATCCCTTAAATGTGTACATATTTCAGTGATTTAAAATAACGCTCATCAATGAAAATAAGAATTGAAGAAAATTTCCATTTCTTCCCATTCACTAAAATAACATGGGCTGGATTCTCCGCCGGCGGGATGCTCTATTTTTCGGCAGCTCGCGGGTTTCCCAACGGCGGGGCACCCCACAATGGGAAACCCCATTGACCAGTCAGCTTAACAGAGCATCCCATCGGCGGGATGAAACAGAAATGTGGTGCAGCGGGGCGGAGAATCCAGCCCCATGTATTTTATAAAATAATTTGGAATTCTATAACCCAGCACCAAACATGCTAACTTAGAAAAGCTGATGGATAACTTCCAGAATGTTGACGCAGCCTCCAAAATGCTGACAACACAAATAAAGCAGTTGCCCCGATTTTGCGCCGGCGTTCGCAAATGGCGACGATGATGCAAAATATCGTGACAGTTGGAAAACGAGAATCACGCCGAGATCTCGTTTTCCGATTCTTCCCCACCCCCCACCAACCTGTGATTCCCAATGAGAAAGATCGAGGGCTTCCACACCGTATGTTCCCCACACATGGCGATCCCACCCTTTGCTGATGCCAGGTTTCCAACAAGGTTTTAACAATGGGAACCAGGTGGGCGGAACTCACCGGGGATGTAAAAGTAAGTGTAGCCCATGGGGGCAACATGGCTGTGCAGAACCCTGGCACTGGTCCCCTTGGCACCCAGAGGGCAATGACAAGGGGCAACCCTTTGTGAGCTCTATTTTGGGGAGCAAGACTTCCCTTTTTTGTGGGTGAGGGTTTTCCAAGTCCATGTGTGGGTGTGGTTTTTCCATGTATGTTTGTGGGGGAGTTACCCATGTTCGTGTATGTGTGTGTGTGCGAGGGGGGAGGGGGGGTTGGCAGGGGATTCCTGTCTTTCTATCGGAGCACCCTTGATCTTGGGATTCCTGTTTTTTTCCGGCCCTGACAGCGTGACCCTGCAGATTTTTTCTGGACAGAGTGCTGGATTTTTTAGTGAGAAAAATGGTTGTGCAGCTTGTAAGCTCAACCAGACAATGGAACATTCCACCCAGTATAACAGAAAACAGCTCTGAATAAAGGTCTGGGAACACAACCGTTGCTTCATAGCAATTTAAAAAAATTTAATTAGATTTCAAGGTATTTATTGCTACTTTGAGATCCCAATCATATTTTCATTTAAAGTTCTGGGGGAAATTGAAACCATTTGAATTGAATTGCCATAAAACCCCATCTGGTTCACGAATATCTTTTAGGAAAGGAAATCTGCTGACCTTACCTGGTTTGGCCTACATGTAACTCCAGACCCAACATAGTTGACTCTCTTACTGCCCTCTAAACTGGTCAGTAAGCCACTCAGTTTGTCAGTTCAAGAAGTTGGCTCAGCAGCTCCTTCTTGAGGGCAAATAAGGATGGACAACAAATGCTGGCTATGCCAACAAAACCCACATTCCATGAAATAATTTTAGAAGTCTCAGTCATTAACATGAGTTTCAAAGCTTCACAAGACAACAAAATGTCTTTGATACAGACACAATTTAGTGATAGCTCCATTTGTAGGTTATTATATAATTAATTAACTTCATTTTGTTAACGGCCCTATATAATTTCCAATTTTGTTGTTGTCTCTCTTTGCCAGTTTGTAAAATAAGAAGTCTTACAACACCAGGTTAAAGTCCAACAGGTTTATTTCAAATCACTAGCTTTCGGAGCGTAACCACTCACCCTGATGAAGGAGCTACACTCCAAAAGCTAGTGATTCCAAATAAACCTGTTGGACTTTAACTTGTTGTAAGACTTAATTCTGTGCCCACCCGAATGGGCATCTCCACATCACAGTTTATTCAAGTGCAGTGTTGGTGAGATCTTTGACGATCACATTGTAATATTTTGTACTTCATGGATTTTCTATCCAGAACTGATTTGAAACTACACACAAATGAAATCCACACTGTAAATGTAAATAATCTTTATTGTCACAAATATACTTACACTAACACTGCAATGAAGTTATTGTGAAAAGGCCCTAGTCGCCACATTCCGGCGCCTGTTCAGGTACAGAGGGAGAATTCAGAATTCTCAGCTGGCATGGGAATTGAACCCACGCTGCTTGCCTTGTTCTGCATCACAAACCAGCTGTCTAGCCCACTGAGCTAAACAAGCCCCATCAAGCTGAGTGTTGAACTCTTTATTTAGTTTGCGTTAAACTTGTTCAAGACTACTTTTGTGTTACATCGGAACATACAAATTAGGTGGAGTAGACCACTTGGCCCCTCGGGACTGCTCTGCTATTCAATGAGCTCAAGACTGATCTGATATAATCTTATAACCTTTCACCCCCTTGCTTATCAATAATCTATATACCTCTGCCTTCAAGATATTTTCAAACACCCTGCCTCAACCACCTTTTGAGGAAGAGAATTTCAAAGTCTAACATTCCGATATTATTTTTCCTCATCTGTCATAAATGAAAGTGTTTTCCAACAAGATGAAACATCCCTTCCACATCCACTCTGTCAAATCCCACTGCTGCATCATGATTTGATCCAGTTTTATACATAGAAGGATTCAACAACAATATAATGCTTGGTGACATCTATTGTATATGGTTTAATTTACTGTCCTGCAACTATACTCCAATGAAAGCATTTTTGGGAACAGAAAACAAAAATAAAAACAAGTTCAGGACAGCTGACATATAGGACCTTACCTCTGCTGCTCCAGCTATTTTTAACTGCAAAGTTCCTTTTCTGTCTTTATCATCACTGTTTGAATACTGAATGGTCTGTACTTGGTTAAAATTAGCCAGGTGAGTTGGCTGTAAAACAAGAAACATGTTCTTTAGTGAATACTGACAATAGTAAAAGGCTAAACCATAACGTGGTCTTTCACGCAACCAAAATATGTCAAAGTTTTACATGTTATGTTTGCAATAAAATTTTTCATCAACCAGAAAGCTGCACCCATGCGGCCGGTGTAACTGAAGATTATACATGTTAATGTGGTATACCCACCTTATCATTGCCCCTCATAATCTTGTACACCTCGATCAAGTCGCCTCTCAGTCTTGTCTGCTCCAGCAAAAACAACCAAGCCTATCCGACCTCTTTTCATAACTTTAATATTCCATCCCAGGCAATCTTTTGACACTTCTCTGCACCCACTCCAGTGCTATCACACCCTTCCTATAATGTGGTGACCAGAATTGCACACAGTACTCCAACTGTGACCTTACCAAAGTTCTATACAACTTCAAGATGACCTCACTGCTTTTATAATCTATTCCTCGATTTATAAAGCCAAGTGTCTGATGTGCCATTTTCACCACTCCTGTGACATTCAGATTCCATGGACTACACAGTGGCCCCGGTTGGCACTGCAGGCCCCGCCCATGCAAGTTTCTCCTCACCACCATACTCCTGCCCCATCTTTATCCAGCCCCGATGCTCGTCCTGCTGCCAGAGGCACCGATGGCTGGCACTGTCCTCACTCGGGGCTGCCTTGGGTGTGGCCCTGGGCGGTGCCCCGGTGGGTGGCTGCCGGTTTGGGGGGGGGGTACCCATACGGCCAGTGTCACTGTGTAGAACTAGGGGCCGGGATGGGTGGTCAGTGGGTGTTCAGCAAGACTGCGGGCGGTTCCCATCCGTGATGCCCTCCCCCTTATTCCCCCTCCCCTTCCTGGAGCAATGTGTGTCAGGTCTGCTAATGATAGGCCTACTGTACTTTTACCACGCGCGGCGAACAATGCATCTACGCCATTGTCGGGGTGCCGGAGCATCCCAATTTGGTGTGAAACTGGCGCCTACCCCCGATTTCGGCGTCGGAAGCTATTCTCCACCCAATTGTGTCAGCAAACAGAGAATCCCGTCCAATTTATCCAGACCTGGAGATTTGTCTACTTTTAAGCCTGCCAACACCTCCAATACCTTGTCATTCCCTATGTCAATTTGTTCAAGAACCTCACAGTCTCTCTCCTTGAGTTGCATACCTACATCCTAATTTTCTTGGATGAAGACAGATATGAAGTATTTGACATCAGAAAGCAAAGTATTGTACACACACCTGTCAGCATCAACGGGGCCAAGGTCCTCTGACTCCATCCATAGAGCCTCTTTCACTGGCTATCCTCTTTGGATAGGGTTTGTTTATTGTCATGTGTACCAAGGTACAGTGAAAAGTATTTTTCTGTGAGCAGCTCAACAGATCATTAAGTACATGAAAAGAAAAGGAAATAAAAGAAAATACAAAATACACAAGGTGCACAATGTAACTAGAACAACACCGATATCGGGTGAAGCATACAGGGGTGTAGTGTTAATGAGGTCAGTCCATAAGAGGGTCGTTTAGGAGTCTGGTAACAGTGGAAAAAAAGCTGGTTTTGAGTCTGTTCGTGCGTATTCTCAGACTTATGTATCTCCTGGCCGATGGAAGAAGTTGGAAGAGTGAGTAAGCCGGGTGGGAGGAGGTCTTTGATTATGCTGCCCGCTTTCCCCAGGCAGCGGAAGATGTAGATGGAGTCAATGGATGGGAGGCAGGTTCCTATGATGGACTGGGCTGTGTTCACGACTTTCTGAAGTTTCTTGCGGTCTTGGGCTGAGCAGTTGCCATACCAGGCTGTGATGCAGCCAGATAGGATGCTTTCGATGGTGCACCTGTAAAAGTTCCTTAGTTTCCTGAGGAAGTATAGGCGCTGTTGTGCTTTCTTGGTGGTAGCGTTGACGTGGGTGGATCAGGACAGATTTTTGGAGATGTGTACCCCTAGGAATTTGAAACTGCTAACCATTCCACCTTGGCCCCATTGATGCTGACAGGAGTGTGTACAGTACTTTGCTTTCTGATGTCAATGACCAGCTCTTTAGTTTTGTTGGCATTGAGGGATAGATTGTTGTCGCTGCACCACTCCACTAAGCTCTCAATCTCCCTCCTGTATTCTGACTCGTCGTTATTCGAGATCCGGCCCACTATGGTTGTATCGTCAGCAAACTTGTAAATGGAGTTGGAACCAAATTTTGCCATGCAGTCGTGTGTACAGGGAGTATAGTAGGGGGCTACGTACGCACACTTGCAGGGCCCTGTAGTGAGCACTATTGTTGAGGAGGTGCTGTTGTTTATTCTTACTGATTGTGGTCTGTGGGTTAGAAAGTTGAGGGGCAGCACGGTGGCCTAGTGGTTAGCACAACCGCCTCATGGCGCTGAGGTCCCAGGTTCGATCCCGGCTCTGGGTCACTGTCCGTGTGGAGTTTGCACATTCTCCCCGTGTCTGCGTGGGTTTCGCCCCCACAACCCAAAAATGTGCAGAGTAGGTGGATTGGCCACACTAAATTGCCCCTTAATTGGAAAAAATAATTGGGTAATCTAAATTTATAAAAAAAAAGTTGAGGATGCAGTCGCAGAGTGAGGAGCAAAGCCCTAAGTCTTGGAGCTTTGATATGAGCTTGGCTGGGATTATGGTGTTGAAGGCGGAGCTGTAGTCAATAAATAGGAGTCTGATGTAGGAGTCCTTGTTGTTGAGATGCTCTAGGGTGAGTGTAGGGCCAGGGAGATGGCGTCTGCTGTGGACCGGTTGCGAAGGTATGCAAATTGCAGTGGATCAAGGTGTTCTCGGAGTATGGAGGTGATGCGCTTCATGACCAACCTCTCAAATCACTTCATTATGACTGAAGTCAGGGCCACCGGACGGTAGACATTGAGGCACGTTGCCTGGTTTTTCTTTGGCCGGTATGATGTTGGTCTTCTTGAAGCAGGTGTGGTCCTCGAAGCGGAGTAGGACAGGTTAAGGATGTCCGCGATATACTTTGCCATTGACATACTTATAGAATATCCATGGATTTTCCCTTTTTTTTTACCAGCCAAAGCATTCTCACATCCCCTCTTTGCTCTCCTAATTGCTTTCTTAAACTCTATCCTGCTCTTTCTGTACTCCACTAATTTGAAATGATTTGCTCCTCTTGTACTTACTAAAAGTCTCTCTTTTCCTTGTCATCTTATCCTGAATATCTCTGGGCTTATTATTCCTTCCTATCATCCTAGAGAGAACATGGGCCTGCATCCTCCCCATTTCCTCTTTGAACACCCCCCACTGCTCTTCTGTAGATTTCCCCACAGCAACTCTTCCCAGATTACCTTGGTCTCCACTCACCCCAAAACCGTTTTTTGCAACTTGTCAATTTTTTCTCCATAACTAGCTTAAATTCTATCTTGTGGTTGTTATGACTAACATCAACACCAACACCTCAACAACCTGCCTGGCTTCATTCCTCAGAATTTGGTCCAGCACTGCACCGTCCCTTGTTAGACCCTCTACATATTGACCTAAAAGGTTCTCCTGTGTGTATTTTAATTACTCCATTTCATCTAAGCACTTAACACTATGACAATCGCTATTATGTTGGGAAGATTCCAAATATTAGACCTTATTGTTATAATTTTTACCCACCTCCATGGATTGCACACATATTTGCTCTTCAATTTCCCGCTGACTATCTGGGGAGTCTATAATAAATACCGAGCAATGTGGCTGTCCCTTTTTATTCCTAAGCTCCACCCATTCATTTGATGTCCCCTTCAATATATTATCTCACCTTGCTACAGTAACTGATTCCTTAACTAACAATGCAATGCCTCCTCCTCTTTTACCCCCTCCTCTGTCTTGTCTGAAGATTCATTCTATATCCTGGGATGTTGAGCTGCCAATACTGCCCCTCCCTCACCACGTATCCGTGTTGGCTACCATATCACAATTTCACATGTCAATCCTCATCCTTAACTTATTTGTTTTACCTGTAATACTCCTGGCATTAAAGTAGAGGCCATCCAGCCTTGCCTTACTCCCTTGCAACTTATTACCACTGTATTCCCTCTGACCCGATTGCTTTTCTGTATTATCCCAAGGGAGGTGCCCCGCGCAAGGAGCAACAGGATACTGACCGCTATACCGGGCCTAGCCTGGCACAGCACTGCCACTAGAAACTCTTCCAACTTCTTCCATGGGGCAGGAGATACAAAAGTCTGAGATCACGCACGAACAGATTCAAAAACAGCTTCTTCCCCGCAGTTGCCAGACTCCTAAACGACCCTCTTATGGACTGACCTGATTAATACTACACTCCTGTATGCTTCACCCAATGTCGGTGTCTGTGTATTTACATTGTGTACCTTGGTATTGCCCGATTATGTATTTTATTTTATTTTAATTTTATTTTCATGCACTAAACGATTTGTTTGAGCTGCTCGCAGAAAAATACTTTTCACTGTACGTCGGTACGCGTGACAATAAACAAATTCAACTACCATCAATTGCCTTAAAAAACCCATTTGATTCACTTATTCCTTTACAAAAGGAAATCTGCCACCATTACCTGCTCTGGTCTACCTATCACTTTAGACCCCAGCCAAGTGCTTGATTCTTTAACTACCCTTCAAAATGGCCAAGGAAGTCAAACAGTTCGAGGACAATTATGGATGAGCAATAAATGCTGGCCTTGCCAGTAATACCCATATCCCATGAAAAAATAAAGAAAAAAACACAAGGCCCTTAAGTGGCATTAATTGTCCATTCAAGAGACTCATTTAGCCACTGATGGGCAGGTTGCCCAGGCCACCTCTGCCACGAGTAAAGTTTCAGTGAGGGCAGCCCACCCTCTGAATTTAATGAGCCGCACCTTCAAATCCATCCGTGAGGGAGCATTAAATACATCCTTTTATTTTTTAGCTGTGCAGCTATAGCAGATGACACATTTAAAAACCAAAATTAATCCATCTTCCCCCGGATGAGATCTTTGTTTAATAAACAGATGAAAAGGTAACCTCAAATCATGCTAAAAGGTACAGTGCCGTTACATTTATTTAAGGAAATCATGGATAGAGCATGATAATTAAAAATTCTATTTATTTCTGTAAGCTGCAATGGTGTTTTTTTATTTTAAGAGATTAATAAATTCTATTTCCTGATACTGATTAATATCTATTGAAGTATATTTTATCACAAACACATTTCTCTGTGGAGGATTCAGTAAACGTTCATTCAGATTCTTGTTTCAATGACACAAATACAACAGGGAAACCTGCTGTAAAAACTATCTGCACGGTCCCAAAATGGCTATGCCCTTGAAAGTGTGCATTATTAGCTTTAGAAACTGGTGAAAGGATGCCATGTTTTGGCATTCTCCTTGCACTAAGGCCAATGTCACTCTATTTATTGCACAAAGAAGCAGTCACCCTACAATCAGCAGTTGGGGTCAAGGACAGGGTCTTCCCAGAACTGTAAACAGCCAAACAGTTTCCCTCACTGGAAACCAGGAATTAACAGATGTAAGCCCATCACGAGAAGACAGGTCGCAATGAAATTCACTTCCCAATGATATAATGCTGTATTCCTGCAACTTGCACTGCAATTATAATTTGCCAGATTTTACATAAAGCAGCAGAGCCTGGGGGAAATCAATGCATGTTATGATGCCATAAATGAAGTGTTCCACAGGGTGGCACTGCAAACAAGTTATCACAGTTGTGCAGTTGTGGTTGGATTTGCAACTGAACACAAGAACAAAGAATAGCTATTAACGACCAAGTATTCACTGTGATCTGTGAACAACTCTATTAATGCAGTAAAATTTACAGTAAACATTTAGTACTTAGATGAATGCAGTATAGGAAATGGGCCAGGATTCTCCCCTACCTGGCAGGGCAGGGGGTCCCGGCAGGACGGAGTGGCGTCAACCACTCCGGCATCGGGCCTCCCCAAAGGTGCGGAATTCTCCGCACCTTTAGAGGCTAGGCCCGCGCCGGAGTGGTTCCCGCTCCGCCGGCCGGTGCGAACGGCCTTTGGCGCCCCGCCTGCCGCATACCGGCGCATGCGCAGGGGAGGGGGTCTCTTCCGCCCCTGCCATGGTGAAGGCCATGGCGAAGGCGGAAGAAAAAGAGTGCCCCCCATGGCACAGGCCCACCCGGCGATCGGTGGGCCCCGATCGCGGGCCAGGCCACCGTAAGGGCACTCCCTGCGGTCAGATCGCCCCCACCTCCCCAGGACCCCAGAGCCCACCCGCGCCGCCAATCCCGCCGGTACCAGAGGTGATTTAAACCACGCCGGCGGGAAAGGCCTGTCAGCAGCGAGACTTCGGCCCATCGCGGGCCGGAGAAATTCCGCGGGGGGGGCCCGCCAACCGGCGTGGCGCAATTCCCACCCCCACCGAGTCTCAGGGGGGGCGGAGAATTCGGGACACGGCGGGGGCGGGATTCACGCCGGCCCCAGGTGATTCCGCCCATAGTTTCCGCACACAAATTAACTGAGGCAAATGTCTGTGCATGGAGAGGATCCTTCCAAAATGCAAAAACAACTTTTAAAAAAATATGATGGTAGTGATTCTCCGTAGCCCGATGGCGGAATTGGGAACAGTAATCGGGCGGAGAATGGCTACCAACTCTGGAATCGGGGCAGGCGCCGGTTCGCAATGCTCCAGACCCCATCAAATCTGCATCATCGGGTCCCGTGCCGCGTGCAGCCACAACGCCGTTGGCGCATCATCAGCCGGCCCACCTGCGATGCTCTGCCTCAGATGGGCTGAGTCGTCGTGAGCGTGGCGTGCCGGCTGCGGACAGGAGGGAAAGTACTGAGAAATGTAAAAACAATAGGATAATAGCTTGATATTAATTGGGATAAATTCAGTATAAAACGTATAGAGGGTGCAAAATTCTCAAAATGCATTCAGGACTTGTTTTAACCAGTAGGTAGCAAGCCCATGAGCGTGGACGGCCTGTGGAATTCGCTACCATAGAAAGTAGTTGAGGCCAAAACATTGTATGTTTAGCAGTTAGATATAGCACTTGGGGCGAAGTGGATCAAAGGATATGGGGAGGAAGGCGGGATCAGGCTATTGAGTTGGATGATCAGCCATGATCATATTGAATGACGGAGAAGGCTCAAAGTGCTGAATAGCTCCTCCTGCTCCTATTTTCTATGTTTCTGAGAAGCAATTCTGGAGCTCGGGACTTAGTTTTAAGGAATTGGTATGAGTAGGTGGAAGTAGCATCAGGGGGAGAGTATTTTAGAAGTAGTGATCATATTTTAATTAGATTCAATGTAGTCACGGAAAAGGGTCAAGAGTAAAAGTTGTAAAGTGAGGAAAGTCCTATTTTACTCAACTTAGATGTGATTTGGCAAAGGTGGACTGGGAACAGCTAGTGTCAGAGCAGTGGGAGACATTCAGGGAGAACTATAGAGGAATCAGAACAAATACATTGTACAATAAGCAGAGTGGGATTCACAATTTCCCCAGCCCACCAAGCTCGCCTTGAATGGTTCAGAGCATATAGACTGGATTGAGGCAGAAAAAGAAAGCCTACATCAGAATAGGGCAGCACGGTAGCATTGTGGATAGCACAATCGCTTCACAGCTCCAGGGTCCCAGGTTCGATCCGGCTTGGGTCACTGTCTGTGCGGAGTCTGCACATCCTCCCCGTGTGTGCGTGGGTTTCCTCCGGGTACTCCGGTTTCCTCCCACAGTCCAAAGATATGCAGGTTTGGTGGATTGGCCATGCTAAATTGCCCTTAGTGTCCAAAATTGCCCTGAGTGTTGGGTGGGGTTACTGGGTTATGGGGATAGGGTGGAGGTGTTGACCTTGGGTAGGATGCTCTTTCCAAGAGCCGGTGCAGACTCGATAGGCCGAATGGCCTCCTTCTGCACTGTATATTCTATGTAAAAAATAAGAAGCCAAAGCTCAATTCCACAGAAATCTGACTGGAGTGCAGAAGGTTCAGGGAGAAATTAAAAGGGAAATTAGGAAAACGAATTCAGGAGAAAATATTTGAAATCAAGGAAAACGCAAAGATGTTTTAGAAATACAAAAAGATCAAGAGGAAAGAGAAGGTCCAATTAGAGACCAAAACTCACGTGAATTCAAAAGACATTTTTTTCATTCATTTTTACGGAATGTGAACTTCAATGGCTAGGCCAGCAATTGTCACCCATCCATAATTGCCTTTGAGAAAGTAGTGGTGAGCTGTCTTCTTGAACCACGGCAGTCCATGTGGTGTAAGTACAGCCACTGTGCTGTTAAGGAGGAAGTTCCAGGATTTTGACACAGTGACAGTGAAGGAACGGCGATATATTTCCAGGTCAGGATGATGAGTGACTTGGAAAGAAACCTCCAGGTGGTGATGTTCCCATGTATCTACTGCTCTTGTCCGTCTAGATGAGAGTGTTTATGGGTTTGAAAAGTGCTGCATCAGGAGCCTTGGTGAGTTCCTGCAGCACATTTTGTAGATGGTACATGCTGCTGCTGCTGCTGTGGGTTGGTGGAGGGAGTGAATGTTTGTGGAAGGGGTACCAATCAAATGAGTTGCTTTGGCCTGGATGGTGTCGAGCTTCTTGAATATTGTTGGAGCTGCACTCATCGGGCAGCACGGTAGCATAGTGGTTAGCAATGTAGCGCCAGGGTCCCAGGTTCGATTCCCAACTTGGGTCATTGTCTGTGAGGAGTCTGTGCGTTCTTCCTGTGTCTGCGTGGGTTCCCTCCGGGTGCTCCAGTTTCCTCCCGCTAATCCTGAAAGATGAGCTTTAAGGTAATTTGGACATTCTAATTTCTCCCTCTGTGTACCCGAACAGGCGCTGGAATGTGGCGACTAGAAGCTTTTCACAGTAACTTCATTGCAGTGTTAATGTAAGCCTACTTGTAAAATCCAGGTGAGTGGTGAGTATTCCATCACACTCTTTATAGGTGTTGGAGAGGCTTTGGGGAGTCAAAAGTCAATTTACTCGCCGCAGTATTCCTAGCCTCTGGCCTGCTATTACATCACAGTATTTACATGGCTCATCCAGTTATGTTTCTGGTCAATGGTAACCCCCAGATCATTGATAGGTGGGGGATTCAGCCATGGTAATGCCATTGAATGTCAAGGGGTGATGTTTAGATTCTCTCTTATCGGAGATGGTCATTGTTCGACACTTGTTTGGCGCAGATGTAAATTACAATTCAACACCTCTGTAAATTTTGAAATTGGGTTGCAGTTCCTAGGTCCTGAATAATATATCAAACTTGGAATAGGGAGTACACATGTGAATGCATATTTCCAGTTCAGATATAGGACAGCACAGTAGCATAGTGGTTAGCACAGTTGTTTCACAGCTCCACAGTCCCAGGTTCGATTCCCAACTTGCGTCACTGTCTGTGTGGAGTCTGCATGTTCTCCTCGTGTCTGTGTGGGTTTCCTCCGGGTGCTCCGGTTTCCTCCCACAGTCCAAAGATGTGCAGGTTAGGTGGAATTGATCATGCTAAATTGCCCTTAGTGTCCAGAAATTTTAGGTGGGGTTGCAGGGTTACAGGGATAGGGTGGAGGCGTAGGCTTAAGTACGGTGCTCTTTTCAAGGGCCGATGCAGACTCGATGGGCCGAATGGCCTCCTTCTGCACTGTAAATTCTATGACAATAGGGAAGCCAAACACAGATTTGATGCATCTTTGTGGAACAGTTCCATGCAGTCTGAGCATGACCCAAAGCTTTTTGTTGTTTGCTATTTCAATTCTCATGTGATGTTGCATGACCTGCTGAGTTTTTCCAGCATTTTCCGTTTTTATTTGAGTTTTCCAGCATCTGTAGTCATGGATTTGACTTGCTTTTGAAGCCAGAAAGCATGTGCATTTTAATGAATCCAATGTCGGCTTTCTTTTCCTGCCTATTCTGGATGCTCTTCACCATCCACTGGTGGACTGGGGAGGTTGGTGTTTAGATTTGTGAATCTCACTCTTCTTTAGTGGAACACATTTGTTCTGAATCCTCTTTAGTTCTTCTCTGAATGTCTCCCACTGATCTGACACTGAGCTGTGCCCATTCTACTTTTGCCAAATCAACTGAGTAAAATTGGCCTTTCCCACAGTTTACACAGCGTTTAACGAGACTTTTGAGTGGTCCCATAAGGCAGGCTGGTCAGAAAACTTAAAGCTCAGGAGGTCCAATGAAAGTTGCAAGTGGACCCAAAATTGGCTCCCTTGCAGGTACAATGTTTTCTGATTGATAGGTATTTCTTTGCAGTTGGAAAGAGTTTCTGGCTTCTTAGGGCTCAGTACTCAGTCCCTTGCAGTTCATGATATTTACATGTAGAAAGAACAATTGAGAAGCTTTCAGTTTATACAAATATCAATTGTGATTGGTAATCAAAGCTGTCAACTGTACAAAGACATCAATGGAGTGATCAGAATTCAATCCAGAGACATGCAAAGCAATTAATTTGAGAAAGGCAAATATGGAAAGGGAATGCACAATAAAAGGGAGGATATTGAATAGGGCAAAGGATCAGAAAGACTGAGAAGTGTATGTCTATTAATCCCTAAAGATTGCAGGACAAGTAGATAAAATGGTCAAGAAGACATACTTTTTTTTACAGGCCAAAGTCTCAAGTACAAGAGCAAGGAGGTTCTGTTAGAATTATGTAAGACACATGTCAGACCGCAGCTGGTATATTGGGTACAGTTTTGATAACCGCATGACAGGACGAATGTGATCACATTAGAGGGGATACAAAGAGACTAATGAGGGTGTTGTCAGGAATGGAAACTTTTAGCTATGAGGAAGGATAAGCTGGGGTTGTTTGAAACAGATGGGGTTGTTTGAAACAGATGAGGTTGAAGGATGATTTAATTGAAGTTTATAAAAGTATTAGGGCACTTGATAGACATGCCACCATTCTTTGGCTGAAAAACAAATGCTCAACTCCTCTTTAAATCCTTCAACCAATTTATTTAACTCTATGGCCCTTGGTTATTGAGCTCTCTGATAATAGAAGGTCAATTCAACATCTAACAACTCAGTCTTAGCGTGCATGTACCTCAATGCACCACTTTAGGTTTTACATTTTAAGTGCTATTGTTTCTAGTATATATGTGACATTTATATCTTTTTAACAGAAACATCATTTTATTATTAAAAGAAAGCTAGTCGCAGGACAAAGTACAATCATTTGCTTTTTGAGTTGTTCTTTGAATTTTAGCAATTTAAATCAAGATCCTCACGTCTCAATATATCCATCAGCCAAAATACTAAATTAAATCCAGCACAACTGATTCATCTTAACTCAACCAGAAATAGAGAAATAAACCATTGGATCACTACTAGATTGCAGAAGCACATCTGTGAACTGATCAAAACCACTAACAGTGAGTAAGGAGAAGTACTGCAATTATACCGTTAAGCTCAGTGGGTCATGATCCATTCTGAGTCAGGCCATACAGATCAGATTCAAACTCTGTGAGGCAAAAACAGTGCCGCAGATACATGATGATTCCATCAGTATTTACAAAGATAAAAGATAGATCAATATCTTAGGCAACACAGGTTGCCGACACTCAAAAACAGCCAATCTTTTCAATTTATAAATACTGACCTGCTGTTTTCTTCCCCTCTCCATCAGTTCACCTCTGCCAGTAGAAACAGTTCATTTCTATTTGCTCCATCAAAATCCCTGAAGATTTCGAACACCCTATTAAATCTCTCTGAATTATCCCTGCTTCAAGGAAAGTATCTCCAGATACTAAAGCTTTTCATCCTGAGTATCATTCCAGTAAATCTCATCTGTACCATTTTCAAGATTTTCACATCCTTCCAAAAGTGTGGGACCCAGGGAGGAACACAATACTTTAGCTGGGGCTGAACCAGCTTTTTAAAAAACATATATATGTTCACTTTATTTTCTTGCTGTTGTGCTCCATGCCTCAAATAATAAAGCCAAGGATTGAATTTTTTTCAAAACACTTTTATCATCCTGACATGTCACTTTCAAAGACATTTGCACATGAATCTCCAGGGTCGGGATTCTCCCCTACCTGGCGGGGCGGAGGGTCCCGGCGTGATGGAGCGGCGTGAACCACTCTGGAGTCGGGCCGCCCCAAAGGTGCGAAAGTCTCCACACTTTTCGGGGCCAAGCCCACACACTGAGGGGCTAGGCCCGCGCCGGAGTTGTCCCCGCACCGCCTGCTGGCGTGAACGGCCTTTGGCGCCACGCCAGCCGGGGCCGAAAGGACTTCACTGGCTGGCATAAGTCCATGCGTGCGCCAGAACGTCAGCGGCTGCTGACATCATCCCAGCACATGCGCAGGGGAGGGGGGTTTCTTCCGCCTCCGCCATGGTGAAGACCATGGCGAAGGCGGAAGAAAAAGAGTGCCCTCACGGTACAGGCCCGGCCGCCGATTAATGAGCCCCGATCACAGGCCAGGGCACCGTGGGGGCACCCCCCGGGGTCAGATCGGCCCCCCCCCCCCAGCGCCTGCCCGTGCCGGCAATCCCGCCGGTCAGGTAGGTGGTTTAATCCATGCCGGCGGGAGAGACTTATCAGCGGCGGGACTTCGGCCCATTGCGGGCCGGAGAATCTCCGCGGGGGGCCCGTCGACTGGCGTGGCGCGATTCCCGCCCCCGCTGAATCTCGGGTTGCGGAGAATTCGGGACACGGTGGGGACGGGATTGATGCCGGCCCCGGGCGATTCTCCGATCCGGCAGTGGGTTGGAGAATCCCGCCCCGTATCTTTCTGAACTTGCAGCCCTTTCAAATGTTTCAGTTGAGATGCTCCAGAGGGTGAATGCCTCCACCTCGTGTGCGAGGTTGGGGCTGATACAGCTGAAGGTGGTGTATAGAGCTCACCTTACAAGGGCGAGGATGAGCCGGCTCTTTAAGGGGGTAGAAGATGTGTGTGAACCTTGTGGGGGGAATTACTGGAAAGAGGTGTTTAAGGTAATCTCTAAAGTGGTGCATGTGAAATTGGACCCCGGCCCTTGGGAGGCCATATTCGGGGTGTCGGACCAGCCAGGGTTGGAAACGGGCACGAAGGCAGATGGAGAAAGACGGATCCTGTTAGGGTGGAGATCAACCTCTCCACCCTGGCTTGGGGGGGGGGGGGGGGGGGGGGGGGGGGGGGACCTGTTGGAATTCTTGACGCTTGAAAAGGCCAAACCTGAACTGAGGGGAAGGATGGAGGGGTTCGACAATTCATGGGCGTTATTCATTATGCAATTTCGAGAATTGGATCACATCGAACATTAGGTGGGTTGGGGGCTGGGAGGGTTGGTGGGAGGGGGACTGTATGTGTTCATGGTGACTATGGGTGATTCCTGATTCCTTTTTGTCATTTGTTTATGTGAACATGCGGGTTAATGTTTGGGGGTTTGGTGGGACGATGGGATCGTTGTTATTGATATGGGGATTAACATTACATTTGTTACTGATTATTGTTTATTGTTGGGTGAAAATCTGGGAGAAAATGTGAAAAAGGAGAATAAAAAAGGTTTTTTTTAAAATTTTAAAATAAAATGTTTCAGATAGTTTATAACCTCATTTGACACTTCTCTGCATTAAATTTCATCTGTCGTGTGCCTAATCTCACCAGTCCATGTTTCCTTGAAGTCTTTTCCCATCTTCCTCACTTAACTGCACTTGCAAGTTTGTGTCATTTACAAAATTCGGAATTAGGTATGTATGTTAATCGTATATTAGTTGTTTTTAATTGTATGCAGATTACATAGATTACATAGAATTTACAGTGCAGAAGGAGGCCATTCGGCCCATCGAGTCTGCACCGGCTCCTGGAAAGAGCACCCTACCCAAGGTTAACACCTCCACCCTATCCCCATAACCCAGTAACCCCACCCAACACTAAGGGCAATTTTGGACACTAAGGGCAATTTATCATGGCCAATCCACCTAACCTGCACATCTTTGGACTGTGGGAGGAAACCGGAGCACCCGGAGGAAACCCACGCACACACGGGGACAGTGACCCAAGCCGGAATCGAACCTGGGACCCTGGAGCTGTGAAGCGATTGTGCTATCCACAATGCTACCGTGCTGCAGATGGTGGTCATTTAGTGGGCATTCACTTTATCCGTTATGAACAAAAATAATTGTGGTCAGTAATCTATAAATAAATACAGAAGTATATAAAGATTGGCTCTAGTTCCAACCTTCGCAACTGACTTTTTGGAAGAGAACATCCTAAACTCAGTTCCAGGTCATTACTATACATCAGTAAAAGCCATGGTACCAATCTGACCCCTGGGGACATCAATGTATTCTTCCTCGCAAATTGACCATCGACACCCCAGCACCACAACCCACTCTGTCTGAAAAACAACTGTTCATCACTATTCTCTGCTTTCTGTCTCATCCCAATATCATATCCAAGCTATCACTTTAATTCCTTGGGCTTAAATTATGCTAACAAATCTATTATGCAGCAAGGGCAGCACGGTGGCGCAGTGGTAGCACTGCAGCCTCATGGCGTCGAGGTCCCAGGTTTGATCCAGGCTCTGGGTCACTGTCCGTGTGGAGTTTACACATTCTCCCTGTGTTTGCGTGGGTTTCGCTCTCACAACCCAAAAAGATGTGCAGGCTCGGTGGATTGGCCACGCTAAATTGCCCCTTAATTGGAAAAAATGTACCTAAATTCATTATTAAAAAAGTCTATTATGCAGCATGATTACAAACACCTTTTGAAAGTGTTCACATCAACCTTTAATCATCTCCTTTAGTTCACTGCAGATCTCATTCCAGTTAGATATTATTTGCCATCGCAAATGCTGTGTTAGCCACTATTTACTAACCACTGCTTTTCCAAGTAAATATTACCTTGCAAATACTACAACTTCATTTTGATGAGAGGGGAAAGAAAGGAATACATGTACTATTTTGGTGAAAGAAATGTGATAAAGATATGTACCATGGAGCCTTTGTCTGTAAGATAGCTGATGCCTTCTTCGGGTCCAATTGCTAATTCCACTGAAATTATCCAGCTTGACTGTTGAAGATTGAAAATAAAACACAGAAATGAATGATAGGAATTGTAGCATTCAATGAATTCTGTTTCAAACCATGCATATTACTGAATTAGATTCTTCAAATATAAAAAAAAACTACATTCACAAAATCATTACATACATTAAATGGTCTGCACAGTACCACAGATCCACCTACTACGACATTACTTCCAAATTCCAAGTCAAATTAAAACTGTAGGATCAAATACTCAATCTATTTTACCAACTAAGGCTTTTCTTGCCAATCCTTTTCTCTTCCCATCTACTTTGCCTCGAGTGTTAAAAATAAATTGTCAACTCCGCTAAAATTTGGAGAAAGAGTATTTGAAAGAAAGGACTGCAGCTTCAGACTTCAATGAAGGGCATGTTCAAAGATGCTCACAGAAATTGAACATCATCACTGAATTTTTGCATCATTTCAGGTCATGTTTTCTGACAATTTTTGGCTACAATAAACTCATCCTAAATGGCTCAAGGCTGCTGTGCCATAATTTGATACAAAGAAGCTGTTAGCTAGTTTTAAAAGAGAAATATTACGCAGACAATACATTTTGGTCACTTTAATGCCCATCATTAGCAGTGAACCAAAGAAGGAATCTTATTTTTACAACATGAATTCAGTCACATGCTCTAATATTGTTCAGTGTTAATTTTGTGCAATAATTATTTATACTGCAATGTATGTTTTGCAATCAAGTATATGCAGTAATAAATTCCATATACCATCAGAGAAGAACTTCTATAATCCACATATTACAAAAGAGGTTAATAATATTGCAAGGACGACTATTAAGCATGAAGATTGATAGTGTTTTGGAAACCAACAAAGAATGACCAAAAAATTGAGATGGCCAGCAAGGAATATAAAAGCTGATTTTAAGAGATTTGGAAATTGTTTTATGTCCTTACCTTATACAGTAAAGCTTACTTTTGTTTGTTCAAAACCGGTGGAATCTTGTGGCTTTATTCATGTAGTGTTTTAAATCTCAAACTTTGTCTACCTTTATCGAAACATTATTGGTCCCTAACCAGATCCCATTGATAACATGGGGTTTGGTCAATGATCATAACATGATTCCGCATTTGCAAACATCACAATGCAGAACCAATGCAGAATTGCTAACTGGCAGACAAGTATGGGCAAACCTCCCCACTTATCAATACTCCCAGGACTACGTGATGCACTGCTTGAAAAACAGGGGAAGATGAAAGTCAGGCATGCAGGTAACGACCTACCCAACCTCAACATCGGACAGAAGGTTTGCGTACAACACCTAACTGATGGAATCTTGGAATCCAGCCGAAGTAGTCAGACTGTTCTAAGTACGAACACCAAATGGCATGACAGTGCGACAAAACAATGCCAGATCAGAACAATACTGTCAAGCAATCCCACTGCCACGAAAACATGGTCAAAGACATAACACAAACAAAGCAACCCTAATGAACCCTAACGCTGAAAATGTACAGCAGCCTCCCAGCAAAGATCATCATAACCAAAACTGGACAGATAAGCAAACCGCCTATACTTTTCAGAGACATGCAGGTTTATTGCACTGTGTGAAAATGTTTTTCCTCATGTCCCCTCTAATCCTTCTACCTTAAATCTAGGACCCTGTAATTGACTCCTCAGCTGGGGAAACAGATTTTTCCTGTCTATCCAATATAAGCCCCTCATAATTTTGTACACCTCAATTAGGTCAGCCCTCAGCCTCCACTGTTCTAAAGGAAAACATGATGTGGAGATGCCGGCGTTGGATTGGGGTGAGCACAGTAAGAAGTCTTACAACACCAGGTTAAAGTCCAACAGGTTTGTTTCAAACACTAGCTTTCGGAGCACTGCTCCTTCCTTATCAACTACTTCCTCATTCACCTGAGGAAGGAGCAGTGCTCCAAAAGCTAGTGTTTGAAACAAACCTGTTGGACTTTAACCTGGTGTTGTAAGATTTCTTACTAAAGGAAAACCATCCTGATTTATCCACTCTTTCCTTATAGCTGCATTTTTCAATCTCTGGCAACATTCTTGCAAATCTCCTTCCTGTAATGTGTTGACCAGCACTGTATACAAAATTCCAGCTGTGGCCTAACCAGCCAGAGGAAACCCACGCAGACACGGGGAGAACGTGCTAACTCCACACAGTCACCCAATGTCGGAATTGAACCCAGGTCCCTGGCACTGTTAGGCAGCAGTGCTAACCACTGTACCAGCTTACCCGTCCCTTTGGACATAAATACAGTTCAAGTATTACATCCCTGCTTTTGTTTCTATACTTTGTCCATATGCTTTCTTTAGCACCTTATTCATCTGTCTTTCCATCTTGAAGGACCTGAGGATGTGCACTCCAGGGTCTTTCACTTCCTCCCTCCACTCCTCACTCTCCTCCCGTTTACAGTGTATCCCCCTAGCTTGGTTTGCCTCCACAAATGCATTACCTCACAATTCTCCAGATTGAATTACATTTGTCACTTGGCCGCCCACGTAACCAATCAACATAATTCTGAAGGCAACAGAAATCCTTATCAACTACACGACCAATTTTTGTGTCACCTGCAAATATCCCAATCATGCCTACCACATTCATGTCCAAAGGGACGGGCAAGGTGGTACACTGGTTAGCACTGTTGCCTAACAGTGCCAGGGACCAGGGTTCAATTCCGGCATTGGGTGACTGTCTGTGTGGAGTTAGCACGTTCACCCTGTGTCTGCGTGGGTTTCCTCTGGGTGCTCCAGTTTCCTCCCACAGTCCAAAGATGTGCCAGCAAGGTGAATTGGCCGTGGTAAACTGTCGCTTAGTGTCCAAAGATGTGCGGGTTAGGTGGGGTTACAGGGATAGGGCGGGGGAGTGGCCTAGGTAAGATGCTCTTTCAGAAGGTCAGTGCAGACTCGATGGGCCAAATGGCCTCCTATCATCATCATTCCTCCTTGTTATTTCCTCAAAAATTCCATTAAGTTAGTAAGACATGATCTACCCCTAACAAATCCATGTTGACTGTCTCTGATCACCTATCTAAGTGACAGTTTATCAGTCACTCCAGAATTGATTCCAATAATTTGTCCACCACTGAATTCAAACTGACCCGCCTGTAATTTTCTGGGCTATCGCTCACATTCTTTTAAAAATAATGGTACAACGTTCGCAGACCTGCAATCCTCTTGTATCTCATCTATATCTGGCGAGCACTGGAAAATGATCCTCAGAGAAATCGTTATTTCCTCCTTGTCTTCTTTTAACAGACAGGGATACAATCCACCCGGCCCAATGATTTACCCACCTTCAAGGGTGACAGTCTTTCCAGTACATCCTTTCTCGTAATGCTTATTCAATCGAATATGTTACATTCCTCCGCTTTAACATCATCCCTTTCCTTGTTCAACACAAAGACAAAGTACTCACTGAAAGTCCTGCCCACCTCTTCTGCATCAATGCATAAGTTATATGTACCCTACTATTTTCTTAGTTATTCTTTCTCTTAATGTATGGCAAAACTTCTTTTGATTTTCATAGAATCATAGAATTTGCAGTGCAGAAGGAGGCCATTCGGCCCATCGATTCCGCATCAGTTCTTAGAAAGAGCACCCTACCTAAGCCCACACCTCCACCCTATCCCCGTAACCCAGTAACCCCACCTAAACTTTTTGGACACTAAGGGCAATTTAGCATGGCCAAACCACCTAACCTGCAAATCTTTGGACTGTGGGAGGAAACCAGAGCACCCAGAGGAAACCCACGCAGATACGGGGAGAACGTGCAGACTCTGCACAGACTGTGACCCAAGCCGGGAATCGAACCTGGAACCCTGGAGCTGTGAAGCAACCGTGCTAACCACTGTGCTACCGTGCCACCCCCTTGCAGCTGTAGCCAATCAACCTTAGTCAGTTCACCTCTCAGCTTTGCAAAATTTGTCTTCTCCCAATTTAGAACTTTTACTCCTGTTGTTTCTTTGTCCTTTTCCAAAATGATGCTAAATCTAACCATTTGATGGTCACTATCCACAAAATGGTCCCCCGCTGCTACTTCATCCATTTTCACAGCTTCAATTCCAAGGACTAAATCTAGAATTGCACCTCCTTATGTTGAGCATATATTACTGAAATATTTTACTGTATCTGAAAGGATATTAAATTCACTTTTTAGCATATATATTTATTGACTTAATAATACATTGCAGGATAAAATTCACAATGTTGGCTCATTGAAGAAATGTGATTCAATTGTAAATTAATGGCTGAGTTGTATGCCAGTCTGAAGACTAGAGTTTTCACTCAACCAAAGATTTACTTGCGACACTGTTTCTGTTGCCAATAATCAAGATATGGGGGCAGGGCACTGGGACAAAGATACAAATCGGCAAAAATATTCA
Source organism: Scyliorhinus canicula (assembly GCF_902713615.1). NCBI lineage: Eukaryota > Metazoa > Chordata > Chondrichthyes > Carcharhiniformes > Scyliorhinidae > Scyliorhinus > Scyliorhinus canicula. The sequence continues at coordinate 26,215,782 of NC_052155.1, forward strand.
CCAAACCCTGTAAATGAAGACTCTAAGAAAAGGTTTCAAGGGGAATGACTAATGCACTGCGAAGACAAGACAGTTTTCAATTACACAGGCTGTAAAAATTAAAGATAATCAAATCTGATGAATAATCAATATCCCTTCTGGAGACATCGATAATTCTGTTCATATTAGAAATTCTCTATTAATTGTGATATAAACTGTTCAATGGCAACAACCCACTTCAGGTATTTGGGAGTTCAGGTGGTCCAGGATCGGGCCCGGCTTCGTAAGTTGCATTGGTAGGAAGGGTTAGTCCTACTGAGGTGCAATAGTCTTCCCTTATCGTTGGCCAGTCGGATGCATTAGGTGAATATTTTGCCGTGGTTTTTATTTTTATTTCAGTGCCTGACGGTCTTTTTGTTAAAGTCATTCTTTAAGGGGGTGGATAGATTGGTTTTGTTGTTTGTCTGGGCAGGTAAAGTGGTTAGGGTTAGGAAAATTGTACTTCAGAGAAGGCTGCAGTCGGGGGGTTGGGCCTTCCAAACGTGTTGTATTATTACTGGGTGGCAAATGCGGAGAAGGTGTCGGCTTGGAATAGGGAGATGGAGGCATTGTGGGTGAGGATGGAGGCAGATTCTTGTAGGGGATCAGGGCAATAACCCCACTCCGTTTTTTTCTAGGTAGTTAATCGGAGAGTCCTCTGGTGGTGGCCAGGCTGAAAACATGGAGGCAATTTCACCAGCAATTTAGGTTAGGAGTGGGTCCAGGTTGATGTCGGTCCAAGGGAAGCATGGGGGGGCAATTCTCCGAGCCCTGCGCCGGGCTGGAGAATCGCCACAACCGCGTCACAACGCCCCGATGTGCGATTCTCCGAGGTGCGGAGAATCAGCGCCATTTGCACCGGCCATCTGGCGCGACGCAGGCTGCTGAAATGGCGGGGCCGCCGATTCTCCGGCCCGGATGGGCCGAGCGGCCACGTCGAAAAGACAGAGTCCCACTGGCGCCGTTCACCCCTGGTCGCCGCCGGCGGGAACTCTGCGGGAACGGTCGGGGGTGGCCTGTGTGTGTTTTGGGGGGGGGGGGGCATTCCGATGGGATCTGGGTCCTCCAATCGGCGGGCCGGCCTGTCCCCCCACATTTGGGCCCAATACTGGAGAATACCGGCGTGAATACCGCCCCCGCCGTCTCCCGAAGTCTCCGGTACCAGAGATTCGGCACGGGCGGGCCCCTCCCCGGCGATTCTCCGGCCCGCAACGGGCCGAAGTCCCCCCGCTGTCATGCCATTCCCGCCGGCGTGAATCAAACCACATACCTTCCTGGTGGGACCAGGCGGCGCGGGCGGGCTCCGGGGTCCTGGGGGTGGGGGGGGGGGGGGGGGGGGGGGGGATCTGGCCCCGGGGGGTGCCCCCATGGTGACCTGGCCCGCGATCGGGGCCCACCGATCGGCGGGCGGGCCTGTGCCGTGGGGGCACTCTTTTCCTTCCGCCTTCGCCATAGCCTTCACGATGGCTGACGCGGAAGTGACCCCCTACTCTGCGCATGCGCGGGGATGACGTCAGCAGCCGCTGACTCTCCGGCGCATGGGCGGAATTCCGTCGGCCGGCGAAGTCCCTTCGACCCCGGCTGGCATGGCGCCAAAGGCCTTTCCCGCCGGCCGGCAGGTCGCCAACCACTCCGCCGCGGGCCTAGCCCCTCAAGGTTAGGGCTTGGCCCCTAAATGTGCGGAGACCTCCGGACCTTTGGGGCGGCCCGACGCCGGAGTGGTTCACACCACTCCATCCCGCCAGGACACCCCGCCCCGCCGGGTAGGGGAGAATCCCGCCCAAGGTGTCTCTGGAGGGGGTTGAGGTCAAGTGGGAGGAGGAGGAGCTGGGGATGTTGTTGAAGGAGGGATTATGGTATGAGGTGCTGCAGACGGCAAATGCCTCAACCTCTTGTGCGAGGCTAGGGTTGATACAGTTAAAGGTGGTACACAGACAGGCAGTATGGTGGCGCAGTGATTAGCATTGCTGCCTCATGGCGCTGAGGTCCCAGGTTCGATCTTGGCTCTGGGTCACTGTCCGTGTGGAATTTGCAAATTCTCCCCGTGTTTGCGTGGGTTTCGCCCACACAACCCAAAGATATGCACGCATGCTAGAATGATTGGCCACACGAAATTGCCCCTTAATTGGAAAAAATGAACTGGGTACTCTAAATTTATTTTTAAAAAGGTGGTATACAGTGCACACCTGACTAAGTTGAAGATGAGCCAGTTGTATGAGAGGATAGAGGATATTTGTGAACGGTTTGGGAGGAGTCCAGTTAATCATGTATGTATGTTCTGGTCCTACCTGAAGTTCGGGAAATTTTGGAGATTGTTTTTCGGCACCGTGTCGGTGATCTTGCATGTGGATTTGAAGCCTAGTCCCCTGGGGGGCCATATTCGGCGTGTCAGACCTGCTGGAGTTGCAGACAGGTGCTGGGACATATGTTTTAGCCGTCACCTCACTGATCACTCGCAGGGGGGTTTTGTAGGGGTGGAGGTCAGCTTCTCCACCCTGTGCCTTGGTGTGGCTGGAGAATCTAATGGAATCTCTGCATTTAGAAAAGGTGAAATTCGTCCTAAGAGGGGCGAATGAGGGGTTCCACAAGAAATGGAGTTTGTTTATTCTGCATTTTGGAGAACTAGTTACAGTCAACTGTTAGGGTGGGGAGGTTATGTTGGGTTTATTTCCTGTTGTAATGAAAATTGTTCATAATTTCAATAAAAATACTTTAAAAAAAAATCAGGATTCAATGTCAGTGAAGAAGTATGGAGGGAGAGAGGTTTGCTTTTGGAAAGATGTTGAAGTTCATGACAAACTTTATGTTTTTGTGCGGTTTTCATTTGATACATTAATGTATTTATATAATAGTATTTTGGAGAGCTTTTTTAGGGACATGTGATCAAAAAGAAAGCTAAAATGACAGAAAAAATGTTTGTGGAGCATAACTGATGAATGATAATTGAAGGAGAAATAAGCAAATAAAAATGAGAAACATTTAAACACAGGCTATGAAAAATAAGAAAATTGATCAATGGCCCACTATTGAACGTTTTGTAGACAATGGACTCTACATATAGCAAAGACAGGAATTTTTTAATGAAGTAGATTGTCAAGCTTTTATTTAATTATTCTCTCTGTTTCACATTCGTGATTCAGCTCATATTTTGGAAGTTGAAATTTATTTGAAACATTCTCCAATTTATAATATTCACAAATTAATTTTGTATACTCCTACTCACTTTCTCATAGTGAACTTGTGAAAGAAATTGCACAAGGTGAAGCAACGAAAAATATCTTGCATGGATAAAGTATAAAAAACACATCAACACGAATACGTGTTTGGCAGTAGAATGCAGTAGAATGCAGCCACCACTACACTACCACATCAGTCTTCTGCTACATTACATGTATTCATCCACACTAGCTTTAGATCAAAGGAAACACGATTAACTTTAAGAGTATCGTCCTTTTTGATAAATTAGCAAAATATCAGTGTAAAAGCTTACCCCAAGGGCACATTTGAAGCATTCCTTGTCAAATCTGTAAACTGGAGACAGAATCTCAAAGAACTTCAGAACACTTTGCTCTTCATTCAAATTGGCAAACTGTCGAAAAGACTGTTGTATCAACTTCCTTAGCGTTTTAGCCTAAAAAAGAAATTGGAATTAATTATCAGGAAGATCTAGATTTTCAACTCAAAAATCTGGCTGCTTATAAAGTTTGTTTTTCCTTTAAGCTATTGTTGTCATCCTTCAAACTATGCCCTCCTAGGAGTAAGAAATGTGGGATCATTATAATGAAACATTATATAAGAGGCTTTTCAACAAGATAGAGTGGTGGCATTAGCAGTAATATGCTGGGGTAGATTGAGAACTGGCTAAATTCCTGAAGACTGAACATGATTGTCAATGGATTTGATTTGTAGTGATTGTTACAATGCCTAAAGATGACACGTTTTCAACTTGGTCGTCTTCCTTTGTTCTATATAATAGTTCAGATTAATTGAAGCTCTACTCCAAATTTGTCCTGGGTAGGTGAAACTTTACTAATTTTCGCTGTTCATTTTGATGTCATTTAACAATCTGATCTATTTGCAAATGCTACTCATTTTGCCTACAAATATCCATTACTGATGATAATGTATGCGGTTTTTACTGTTAAACATCTGTTGGAAGTGGTAGAATTGACATTCTGCAAAATTACAATTGAACAACAACAACAACCCATGTTACCTGAACAGGCTTTTCAAAGGATAAAACATAATTTAGAGCAGATCAGATACCTTTATTTAAAAGTCAGATCTTTGATATGCTGCATCACCTTTCAACAAACATATCTTAATCACTTACCACAATTAGCACTTTACTAATTCACATTTTATTTGATCATTTATCAGATAATCACTGTTGATTTATATTAATTTGGGAAACTGGGGTTTACTTGTCGGTTCATAGAAAGGTTATTAACTTACTTCTTTACTCATCTGTTATGTCTGGATTGATACACAACAAATATTATTTCCTTCTCATTCTCCTTTGATATAAACTTCACAATTTACACAGTGTAGGTATGGTATTGTAGTGTTAGAACATAGAACATAGAACATGTTATGTTACTGGACCCGTAATCTAGAGACTCAGTCAAATTCCACCATAACGGTTTCTGAATTAAATAATTCTGGAATAAAAATCTGGTAATAAATGACTATGTAGCTTTTAGATTGCCTTTAAAATCCTGCTTGGTTCACGAATGTCCTTTAGGGCAGTGCTGTCCTTCAAATGTTGACTCTCAACTGTGCTCTGAAATACCTAACAAGCAATTCAGTTGCATCACATTGTTACAAAGAACAAACTGAACAGAGCTTCAACATAGCCATCAGATTCAGACTCTGCAAAGGAGCACCCAGCCCAGTCGACCCTGTTAATTAGTCATCCTGACTAATGTCTCAGGACTTCAATGTTCATCACCTCGAATTATACAGTAAAAACACCACCACTGATCGAGTCCATTCTGTCACTGACGCACCTGTTCATGTGGTCACTGCCCAGTCTCACTGGAGACAAAATTCTGCCTCTAAACTGAGGACAACCGACATTCTGGTGTGCAGGAACGCCACTGAGATTTAAATGATGGGATAGAAAACCACATATCCAAATTTGCCAATGACAGGTGGCAATGTAAGCAGTATGGATGGAAACATAAAATTACATAAAAATCCATACATGTCAACTGTGGCAAATGGATTTTGATGTAAATAAATATGAGGTTATCCACTGTGAACCTAAAAAAATAACCTTTATCTTTATAATCTATATTATTGTCATAAGTAGACTTACATTAACACTGCAATGAAGTTACTGTGATAATCCCCTAGTAGCCACACTCCGGCACCTGTTTGGATACACCGAGGAAGAATTTAGAATGTCCAATTCACCTAATAAGCACGTCTTTCGGGACTTGTGGGAGGAAACCAGAGCTCCCGGAGGAAACCCACGCAGACACGGGGGAACTTGCAGACTCCACACAGACAGTGACCCAAGTCGGGAATCAAACCTGGAACTCTGGTGTTGTGAAGCAGTAGTGCTGGTCAGAACAGGGTACTTTCTAAATGGAGAAGGTCCAAAAACATATGAGGTTCTGGTACGTACGTAACAAAAATGCCAGAAGGTAGAGAAAATAACGTTAAAATATTCAAAACTCTTAATGAAATGCATGCCTTCATATTCATAGAAACATAGAAAACAGGAAAAGGAGGAAGCTATTTGTCTCTTCGAGCCTGCTCCACAATTTATAATAATCATTGCTGATCGTCCAATTCAATAATCTGTTTCCGTTAACTCCTTCTTGAAATCATGGCGTCAACTGCATTATGTGGTAGCGAATTCCACAGGCTCACTGAGATCCCTCCTCATTCTTCTGAACTCCAGCAAATTTAATCCAAACCGACTAAATCTCTCCTCATAGTCAGTCCAGCTATCCCTGAAATCAGTCTGGTAAACCTTCACTGCACTCCTATAGCAAGAACATCGTTCCTCAGATAAGGACACCAACATTGCACACAATATTCCAGGCGTAGTCTCATCAAGGTCCTGTACAATTGCAGCAAGACATCCCTGCTCCTGCACTCGAATCCTTGTGCAATGCACTCTAGCATACCACCCTCTTTACTGCCTGCTGCAACTGCATCTGGATGCTTACTTACAGCGATTGCTGTAAACATAGAAAATAACAACAGGAGGCCGTTCGGCTCTTTGAGCCTGCTTCACCATTCATTATGATCATGGCTGACCATCCAACTCAACAGCCTGATCCCCCCCCCATATTCTGATCCCCTTCGCCCCAAGTGCTATATCTAACTGCTTCTTGAAACCATACAATGTTTTGGTGCCAAATAATTTCTGTGGTCGTGAATTTGACAGGCTGACCACTCTCTGGGTAAAGAAATGACACGGGGGTGATTCTCCCAAATGGAGCCCAAGTATGCATGTCGTCGTGAACGCTGTTGCATTTCACGATGGCGCGAAACGGGCACGGGGACAACCCATTGGGGGGCCAGCACAGCACTGGAGCGGTTCACGCCACTCCAGCCTCCTTTCCCGGCACCAAATGGGCGCCGCGCCAACCTGCGCATGGGGATGACTTCTTCAGTGCGCCGGCCCCGGCTCAACATGGTGTTGGTTCAGGGGCCGGCCATGCCAGAAAGTAGGTCCAGGGTGGGAAAAGAGGCCGGCCCACCAATCGGTGGGCCCCGATCGCGGGCCAGACCCCATCGGAGGCCCCCCCCCCGCCCCCCCCCCCCCCCCCCCCCCCCCCCCCCCCCCCCCCCACAGGCCACCCCCGACTCTTCGCGCAGAGTTCCTGCCGGCAGCGACCGGGGTGAACGGCGCCAGCGGGACTCTGTCGTATCCGCGCGGCCGCTCGGCCCATCTGGGCCGGAGAATCGGCGGCCCCGCTGATTCCAGTGGCCCGCGCCGCGTCAAACGTGCCAGCGCAAATGGCGCCGATTCTCCGCACCTCGGAGAATCGCGCACCATCATCTGGGCGTGGTTGCGGCGATTCTCCAGCCCGACGCGGGGCTCGGAGAATCGCCCCCCTCATCTTTGTCCTAAACAGTGTATCCCGTATCCTCAGACAGTGACCCCTGGTTCTGGATACCCCCACCATCAGGAACATCCATCTTGCATCTATCCTGTCTAGTTCTGTTTGAATTTTATAGGTTTCTATTAGATTAACCCTTCATTCTTCTGAATCCAGTAAGTACAATCCTTTTTTAAAAAATAAATTTAGAGTACCCAATTATTTTTTCAATTAAGGGACAATTTAGCGTGGCCAATCCACCTATCCTGCACATCTTTTGGGTTGTGGGGGCAAAACCCACGCAGACACGGGGAGAATGTGCAAACTCCACACAGACAGTGACCCAGGGCCGGGATTCGAACCCGGGTCCTCAGCGCCGTAGGCAGGAATGCTAACCACTGTGCCACCGTGCTGCCCGTAAGTACAATCCTAACCTACAAGCTCACCCACGTTTCATTGCACTCTCTCAGTCTGTAGCCATTCAGATAAAAATCTGTCCTCCCGTTTTGCTACCACAGTGGTTAACCTCACATTTATCAGCTGCATCTGCCATGCATTTGCCCACTCATTCAACTTATCTAAATTACACTGAAGGATCTCTGCATCCTCCTCACAGCTCACCCTCCCAACCAGTTTTGTGTCATCTGCAAATTTCCCCACTTCTTCCCCACTGTTACCAGACTCCTAAACGGCCCTCTTATGGACTGACCTGATTAACACTACACCCCTGTATGCTTCACCCATTGCCGGTGTCATCTAGTTACATTGTGTACCTTGTGTTGTCCTTTTACGTATTTTCTTACATTTCCTTTTCTTTTCATGTACTTAATGATCTGTTTAAGCTGCTCACAGAAAAATACTTTTCACTGTACCTTGGTACACATGACAATAAACAAATCCAAATTTGGAGACGTTACATTTTGTTCCCTCATCTGAATTATTAATATATATTGTGAATAGCTGGGGTCCTAGCGCCGATCCCTACGCCATCCCACTAGTCACTGCCTGCCATTTGGAAAAATACCTGTTTATTCCTACTCTTTTGTTTCCAACTGCCAACCAGCTTTCTATTCCTCAAAAGACTACAATCCCATACTCGTTAATTTTACAGGCTAATCTCTTATGTGAAACTTTGTCAAAAGCCTTCTGAAAGCCCAAATAAACCACATCCACTGGCTCCCTCCTTGTTAAGTTACATCCTCGAAGAATTCTAGCAGGTTTGTCAAGCATGATTTCTCTTTTCATAAATCCATGCTGACTCTGTCCGATCCTGTTAAGTGCTTAGTCTTTTATAATATGGGGAGACATTTCCTTAGTGGTATTGTCACTGGTCTAGTAAACCAGAGACCCAGAGTAATGCTCTGGGGACCCAGGTTCAAATCCCAGGTTCACTGCAGATAGTGAAATTTGAATTCAATGAAAAAACCTGGAATTAAAAGTCTAATGATGACCATGAAACCATTATTGATTGTCATAAAAACCCATCTGGTTCACTAATGTCCTTATATATCCAAAGGATATATTGGCCATGCGGGAAAGTTAAAGGCAGTTCAACTTTGTCTCACTTCTAGAATTTACCTCTTTCATCCATGTTTGGACCAAATTTGTAATGGGATCTGGAGACAAGTGGTCCTGGCAGAATCCAAAGAGAGCATCAAGAAGCAGATCATTGGTGAGTAAATGTTGCTTGGTAACACTGTCTACAACACCTTCCATCATTTTGCCAATGATTGAGATGTGCTGGGTTCTGTTGATTTGAGGGAGGGAATTCTCGTTGGGCCTCCTCCTGGAGGAAAGTCAGCACAGTTTTAATAAAGTGATACCTGGTTAAATTATGATCTAGACCCTGGAGTTCAGAAGGTTAATCAGTGATTTATTTGAAGTTTGCAAGATAGCAAGGGGAACAGATAGGCAGTGACAGATGAACAATTTCCACTGGCTGGGGAGTCTCTGACAAGGAGGCACAGTGTAAAAATTAAAGCTAGACATTTCAGGAGCAAACTTAAGAAACACTTCCAAATGCAAGAGGTGATGAACGTTTGGAATTCTCCTCCGCAAATGGCATTTTATGTTCGATCAAAGCTAATTTTAAATTTGAGATTGATAGTATTAAAAGATATGGGGCAAAGGCACCAAGTTCAATGGTCACCCATGATCTCACTAAATGAGAGAATAGGCGCAAGGAATTAAATGTCTTTTTGGGAATGTCACTAGTAAGGCCATTATTTGTTGCCGACCCCTAACTGGCCTTGAGATGGTGGTGAACCACCTTGTTCAACTGCTACATTCCATGTGGTGTAGGTACAATGACAGTGCAGTTAGGAAACAGAATTCCACGGTTTTAAATCAGTGACAGAGAAGGAACTGCAATATAGTTCCAATTCAGGGTGGTGTGTGACTTGGAGGTGGTTCTCAAAATGGTCGAGATCAGGGGTTTGGAAGGTGCTGTCAAAGGAGGCTTGGCGAGTTGCTGAAGTGCATCTTGCAGATGATGATATACACTGCTGCCACTGCGCTTCAGTGAAGGGAGAGAATGTTTGTGGATGGGGGCCAAACCAGGAAGCTACTTTGTCCTGGATGGTGTTGAGCTTCTTGATAGCTTTTAGAGCTACACTCAGCCAAGTGAAAGTATTCCATCACATTCCTGACTTGTGCCTTGCGGAGAGGTACAGAAGTCGCCAGACCTAGATGGGATGTGTCCTAGATTACTGAGCGAGGTAAGGGAACATATTGCGGAGCTGTTGACAGAAATTTTCCAGGCCTCGCTGAATACCGGGATTAGTCCTGGGGGCCTGGAGGACTGCAAATGTGACCCCATTGTTTATGAATGGGGAAAAGGTTAATCCAGGAAACTACAAGCCTGTCAGCTTGACGTTAATAGTGGGAAAACTGATGGAGGCCATAATATAGAATGAGATAAATATACACTTGGAGAAAATTAAGTTAATATTCACCTGAGGAAGGAGCTGTGCTCCGAAAGCTAGCGATTCAAAACAAACCTGTTGGACTTTAACCTGACGTTGTAAGACTTCTTACTGTGCCCACTACAATCCAACGCCAGCATCTCCACGTCAACGTAATACTAGACAGTCAACATGGCTTTGTCAGGGGCAGGACATTTCTGACAAATTTAATTGTGTTCTTTGACGAGGTGAAACAACCAGAAGATGAGGGTAGTGCCGTGGATGTTGTATATTTGGACTTCCAGAAAGCATTCGATATGGTGCCACGAAGCAGGTTGGTTAGCAATTGGATCAGAAGTTGGCTAAGAGATAAGACACAGAGGGTAGGTATATATGGGCATTTCTCAGACTGGAGAAAAGTTGAAAGTGGTGCTCCCCAGGGATCAGTGTTGGGACAACTTGCTTTTTCTGATTTATATAAATGATTTAAAGGTGATACTAAGCTAGAGAGAATAGTGAATTGGAGGAAGACATTGAGCGGCTTCAGAGGGACATTGAAAAGCCGGCCAAATGGGCAGACACCTGGCAGATGAATTTCAATGCAGCCAATGCGAGATAATGCATTTTGCAAGGAGAAACATGGGAAGATAATATAGACTCAATGGTACAACTTTGAGGGGAGTATAGGAGCAGAGGGACCTCAGGGTTGAAGTGCATAATTCTCTGTAGTTCAGGAGGCTTATAGCATCCTTGGGTTTATAAATGGAGGCATAGAGTATAAAAGCAAGGAAGTGATGCTACACCTCGACAAATCATTGGTCAGACCACATTTGGAGTATTGTGTTCAGTTCTGGGCACCTTGTTTAAGGAAGGTTGTTAAAACCCTAGAGAGAGTGCAGAGGAGATTTAATTGAATGATACCAGGAATGAGGAATTTTAGATACAAGGAAATATTGGAGAAATTGGGCTTGTTTTCTTGGAGCTGAGACAATTAAGAGGTGATCTTATTGATCATTATGAACAATTTTGACAGGGTAAAGAAGGATAGTCTACTTCCACCCGTTGGTATGTCAGTGACTATGGGTCACAATTTTGAGATGGCAGCAAGAGAGCTAGGAGCAAGATGAGGAGAAACTTCTTTACTCAGAGAGCTGTTGGGATTTGGAATGTGCTGCCTGGGAGGGTGGTGGAGCCAAAATCTATAGGAGGTTTCAAAAGAGAGCTGGATACATATTTGAAAGGGCTACAGAGACAGGGGTGTAGAATGGGACTAGCTTTTGGGAGCTGGTGCAGACATGATGGGCCGAATGGGCTCCTTCTGTGCTGTAAAATTCTATTCTATCTTCCCTCCATCATTAGTTCAGAAGTGAGGACATTCATTGATGACTGCGCGGTGTTCAGACAATTCACAGTCCTTCAGATAATGTTTGCCAGCTTGCAACAAAACCTAGACAACCTGAGCTCATAAGTGGCAAGTAACATTTGAACGATAAAAGCACCAAGCTATATATACCCCCAATGACAGAGGGACTAACCACCTCTCTGTAACATTCCACACCATTGTTGAATATCACACCATCAGCATTCTGGGGTCACTAGTGATTGGACCAGCTGGAGCTACAAAAGATAAGAGACCCAGAATTCTGCAACTAACTCACCTCCTGACTCCTCAAAGCCCCTCCAGCACCTACAAGGCACAAGTGAGAAATGTGACCAAACATTCTCACGTGCCTGGATGAGTGTAGCTCCAATGACACTCAAGACGTTTAATGCTACTGTTAAGGACCCTAGTGATATTAAATGTGAAGGTATCCCAAAACCCAGATGGGAAACTTGGCACACCGGGTCTTAGTGGTATATATTTCCAATGCGGTAGAATGTGAGGAAAGATATGCAAACCAGGAAGAAATAGTCCAGTCATTTTGTGATCAATTAATAAAGAACATTTATTGACTAAAAAGAAAAACACACGGCAAGGACTATAACAGTACACTTAACTAACTACATGAATGGCTATATACATAGAGTTAAATGAAGTTGCCCCTTTGTTCCCAATACCTACGTTTCCTGAACTCTTGTTCACAAACAACATTCCATATTGTATAATGCAGAGCTAAATCCAACAGAAAATCACCACACACAGGTTATTTGCCCATGTTTGGTAAAACCATTTTCTGTTTCAGCGAAGGTATAATGTTCTAATTTCAGGTTTTGAATTCAGCTACCTAAGGGAAGACTGTTCTCTGCAGCTGTTTATGGCTGTGATGGTAGCTGCTGCTATTGTGTCCCTTTCTCTGTTAATGTGCTATATGGATATATGCTATGGATATATCATTCTATCTCTTTGATGTTACCCAGCTTGCTTTTATCATGAAAATGCCAATATTACTTATCTCTCCACTTTAAAGTTACTTCTTCTACATCCCATTGTTTCTTCTCATCACAGAGGTAAACACTTGCTTTACTCACTGGTATGCTCATTTGCATATCATAACCCCCTTCAGGCAGCTTCCCTTTACCAATTCCCATTTTTATTTTATCCCAATTAAATTTTTTAATCTTAATTTTTCCCAATTTCTAACCAACCAGGATAGAGCAGCCCACAAACAGCTTCCCTTCCAGCACTTAAATATTCCCACCCCTGATTACCACACAGGATGGCAGCAGTGTGTACCGTCTACAAGATGCACGGCAGCGACTCATCAAGGCTCCTTCGACAGCATCTCCCAAACCCACGACCTCTATCATGTTTTTGATTAAAAGCATGGGAACACACCACTTCAAATTCACTTCCAAGTCACGATGACGTGGGACATATTTCACCATTTTCTCATTAAGATTGGGTCAAAAGCACAAGGGTTGCAATGTTTCAAGAAAGCAGTTATCATCACCTTCGTTTGCACAATTAGGAATAGGCAATAAATATGAGCATACATTCCATCATAGATTATCATAGAATTTACAATGCAGAAGGAGGCCATTTGGCCCATCGAGTCTGCACCAGCTCGTGGAAAGAGCACCCTACCCAAGGTCAACACCTCCACCCTATCCCCATAATCCAGTAACCCCACCCAACACTAAGGGCCACCACCCCCTCCGCCCCCCCCCCCCCCCTCGGGCCCCCCCCCCACCCCCGCCCCCCCCCACCCCCGCCCCCCCCCCCCCCCCCCCCCCCACCCCCCCCCGGCCCCGCCCCCCGCCCCAGTCCCCCCGAAGGGCGCCGAAGTTCAGCTTGCCCGGGGCGCCAGCAACCCTAGGGCCGGCGCTGGTGCTGCCCATGGTTGAGTAATATTGTGTGTGTAGTTCATGGCATTTTGTTCTCTTCTATTCCCCTTATTCAGTCATCCATTTACAAGATTCCTCTCAGTTCTCACTTTTTAAAATCACAAATTCCCATTCCGTGCAACGGGCTCAGAATTGCATCGCAAAAGTTGACAGGTGAAGTCAAAACTAAATATTCAAATGCAGTGTATAGATTACATTAATTTTGGCAGTTTTATATTTTATCTACATGTCTAGAGCAACATAGTTTTTTGACTTTACACACAAATAACACGGCACACGCTGTTCTATTAGTGTAACTACTTAAGATCACTCGCTAAATATTTAAATTGTTTTATTTAGGCAGAATTTTGAGATTAACCTCAGGAAATGTAGCATTTTTCAAGGACTGTAAATTGTATCCTTCAAATCAACTGATTTCCTTCAATGAGCAGTTACTGAAACCTGTTGTACTGCCTATCACCACCTCAGGATAGCCCATAGCACTTCCTAGCCAATGACATACATCTGAAGTGTCATCTCTGTAGGATATTCTCATAATGGAAATTTCCATGGAGGGAAATCACGGATGATTTGAAAACTCACAAATCTTTCACAGCAATATCATATCTATAATTGATATCAGCACATCTGAAGAACATTTTTTTGCCATACAGTAATTATACTATTCTTCTCATGGAGGCAGTGCATCATCACTACTGCTGGAAGTGTGTAATTACAGCATGATAAATAGACAGAGCCAGCTTCTTTAAGAAATGTGGACAAATAGAACACAAGTTTGTGACTTGAAATGGGAACTGAATTATGCTTATGCACAAATAGAAACCAAAATTACTTTGAATAAAATATATTGGCTCTATATATTTTTTTATTCATTAAGAATTTAAAAGCTGAAATCAGTTTAAAAAATCCATTATTTTAATTTCCTAAATAAAGCAATATACTTGTAAATAAAACAAAATATTTTTGAAGAAGCCCAAACAAACACCAACAGCAGAATATCACCTGTAATCCAGAGTGCACTTTACAGGTATAACACGCTCTACATAATATTTTATGCAAGTCCCAGACTGAATTACCAATGCTAGGAATTCCACTGTGTGGGAGTATAAGAAGCCATATGCTTCCCAATAGGGATTGAGGAGAAATTGGAAGAGTAAGTCAGCTAAGGCTAGCCTTGCACTTTGATGTCACTAGAAATACAGCAATATTAGCAGAGCCATAGAAGCAAATTGCAAATCTATCCTTGCAATCAGTATGATGCATGGAAACCATGAAAGCTTATAAAGCACACCAATTTGCTCATTTGTTTAAACACTTCCAACCTCTTTGTTTTAGATTTCTCAGTTTCATGTCAACAACAAATCTTCTAATTTTCCAGGCAGAATGTTTTTTCATACAATCGAACTGTCATGAATAATAGCAGAGAAGCTATAATGGACACAGAAAAAGCTACTAAGCAGCTCAGTCGGAACACATCCTAAACCACCATAGAAGCAGCTATTTGATAATATGCCTCTTGCACATCTTAGCTATTAGGTGAGTCCCAAATTCTCATAGGATATTTCATTTCTTATTTTTAATTTTCAGTTCTTCTTTTCATCCATTCACATCGTGCACATGTATGAGCATCAGATGATGATGCAAAGACTCTACCAAGAAAATAAACTGCACTTCAACATTAGTCCAAAAAACCTTACCTTTACTGAATCCAGAAGGCTCTTGGGAAAGAATCTCTTTAAACCCACATCCTTCCTGTTAAAAATAAAATAGATGTGTATTTAATTCTCAGTACAATTTTAAAGTCCCTATTCATTGACCAACAACAAATAGAAAAAGGCATAAAAATATTTATTCCACAATCTACACAGAATTGAAGTTTAAGTTTATTCTGTAAATCATAATAATAATCTTTATTGTCACAAGTAGGCTTACATTTACACTGCAATGAAGTTACTGTGAAAAGCCACGAGTCACCACATTCTGCCGCCTGTTCGGGTACACAGAGGGAGAATTCAGAAGGTCGAATTCACCTTACAAGCATTCCTTTCGGGACTTGTGGGAGGAAATCGGAGCACTCGGAGGAAATGCACGCAGACACGGGGAAAACGTGCAGACTCCGCACAGTGACCCAAGTGGGAATCGAACCTGGGATCCTTGTGCTCTGAAGCAACAGTGCTAACCACTGTGCTACTGTGCCACCCCAAATCATGCCAATAACACAACTTTCCTTTTCGTACATATTGCATGGAACAATGAAAGTCATCACGTGTTCCTATGGTCAACAGGAAGACTTCTTATCATTCCTACTCATCAGTCCTTCAGAGCATTTGTAACCAAACAACCCTGGCTTACTTGCAAAGGTGAAGGAAGTCTATGGAATAAGAGGAATGTGGTTGTATGGCTGCAAATGTCTCAGCAAAAAGGAGACAGTGGTGGTACATGCATGCTTTACAGGACGGAAGGTAGTTTATGGTAGTGTTGCTCAAGGATCTGTTTTGGGTCTATTACACATTTCAATGCTTTATAAATAACCTATACACAGATGTAAGGAGCAGTATTATGAAATTTGCAATTATACCAAACTTGGCACCGTAGCAGACAGGGGTACGGATGATAGTTGTAGATTTCAAGAAGACATAGATAGGATGGTGACAACATACTATAATTGCACAATCTTGACAACAACAGACAAACAAAGGAACCTTGGTGTCCATATACACAAAATCTTAAAATTTCTAGGGCATGTTGATACAGTGTGAAATGCTAACAACCATATTGGTTACTTGGGTTTATAAACATAGGAATCAAATGTAAATTATAAGTGATTATGCTGGAACTTATATCTCAGTGGTTAGACCTCAGTTGGAGGATGATGGAAAATTCTGGGCATCACACTGAAGAAATAATGTATAAAGACTTTAGAAAGGGCACAGAACAGATTTACTAGAATACCAGGGATGCAGAATGGTTGAAAATGTTGGGACTGTTCTCCTTGAAACAAAAGGATAAAATATTATCTGCTAAAGGTTTTCAAGATGAGAGATTCTGAAAAAGTAGATAGAGGACGAATAAACAGAGATCACAGATTTAAAATATTAGCAAAATATGCACCATCAGATTGGAAAGTAACAAATCTAATCCTGTAGGCCAATTGGCCTAACATAGGTCATAGGGAAATTGCTAGAATCTGTTATTAAGGAAGTTATAGCAGAGCACTCAATACAATCAAGCAGAGTCAACATGGTTTTGTGAAAGGGAAGTCCTGTTTTGCTAATTTGAGTCATTTGAGGAAGTAACTAGCAACATTAGTCAAGGTGAATCTGTAGATGTGATGCATTTAGATTTCTAGATGGCATTTGACAAGGTGCCACCTCAAAGGTTACTACACAAAGTAAGAACTCATGGTATAAGGACAACATATTAGCATGGACAGAGGATTGGTTAGCTGACAGGAAGCAGAGAGTAGGCATAAATGGGTCATTTCTGGGTTGGTAAATAGATTGTCACTAGCATCATGCTGGGGTCTCAACTATTTACAATCTATATAAATGACTTGGAAGAAGGGACCAAATGCAAGACTGTTAAATTTGCTGGTGACGCAAAATAGGGAGATACATTCTGAACAGAACATAGAGGTTTGCAAAGCAATAATAATAGGTTAAGTGCGGAGGCAAAAATTTGGCAAGTGATGTATTTCACAAGTGGTGTGAGAAAATATGAACTTTTCCACTTTAACAAGAAGAATAGTAAAACAGTATAAATTGAGAGAGATTGCAGAACTCTAGGGGACACAGTTATCTGGGTATCCTAGTAGATTAATTACAAAAGGTGGCACATAGGTACAGCAAGTGATTAGGAAGGGAAATGGGATACTGTTATTATTATTATTATTGAAAGGGGATCAGAAGTTTTGCTAAAGTTGTACAGGGCATCCTGGTACTGTCTACAGTTGTGGTTTCATTATTTCAGAAAGTACATAACTGCATTAGAAGCAGTGCAGAGAAGGTTCACAGGCTGATTGCTGGGGTTAGAGGGTGTCTTATGAGGAAAGCTTAGGCTTGTATCTATTGGAGTTTAGAAGACTGTGAGGTGATGTTATTGAAACATACAACATACTGAAGGGATGGTCATGTGGATGGTTGAAAGAATGTTTCCCCCAATTGGAGACCAAAACACAGTTTAAAAATAAGGGTTTCTCATATGGAATTGAGATAAGGATAATTTATGAGGATAATTTTTTTCTCATTACTTTCATTAAGGTCATTAGTCTGTGGAATTCTCTTCCCCAGAGAGCAGTGGATGAGAGTATTTTTAAGCCAGAGTTAGATTCCTGGCTGACATGAAAATCAAAGGGTATAGAAGATAGACAAGAAATTAGAGACCACAATCAGAGCAGCCATGACTTTATTAAATGGCAGTGCAGGCTCGAGGTGCTGTACAATCTACTCCTGCTCCTAATTTGTATGTCCATATGTTTGAGAAGGAAAATTACTCTGGAACACCTCCTGGGCAGCACTGGTCATCAGTGGTCAACAGTGGTTATCACTGTTGCTTCACAGCTCCAGGGTCCCAGGGTCGATTGCCGGCTTGGGTCACTGTCTGTGTGGAGTCTGCATGTTCTTCCTGTGTCTGCATGGGGTTCTTCTGGGTGCTCCGGTTTCTTCCCACAAGTCCCGCTAGACGTGCTGTTAGGTAATTTGGGCATTCTCCTCTGTGTAATGCCGTGAAGTGCCACCCATATTATCTTCCACGTGAGTTCACTTCAGCCATTATCATAGCAGTCTACATCCCACCCCAGGCAGAAGTGAGGAAGGCGCTGGACGAACTAT
This sequence comes from Scyliorhinus canicula, assembly GCF_902713615.1. NCBI lineage: Eukaryota > Metazoa > Chordata > Chondrichthyes > Carcharhiniformes > Scyliorhinidae > Scyliorhinus > Scyliorhinus canicula. The sequence goes on from NC_052155.1 coordinate 26,233,878, forward strand.
ATACAGTTATAAACAACTACGAAACAGAACACCCGGAGGCCTTGTTCATCGTGGCCGGAGACTTCAACAAGGCCAACCTCAAGAGTGTACTGCCAAAATTCCACCAGCACATCTCCTGTCCCACCAGAGGCGACAACACTATTGACCACTGCTACTCAAAAATCAAGGGCGCCTACCTTTCCAGCCCCCGACCGCACTTTGGGAAATCAGACCATAAGACTGCTTCTCCCGGAATAAAAGCAGAAACTCAGGTGGGAGAATCAGCTAAGAAGGTTGTGCAGGGCTGGTCCGAGGAGACAGAAGAGCTCTTACATGACTGCTTAGAGGCAGTGGACTGGTCCATATTTAAGAACTCAGCAACCAACTTAAAGGAGTATGCCACCACCGTCACAGACTTCATCAGCAAATGTGTGGACGACTGCGTGCCAAAGAAAGCAGTACGTACGTTCTCCAACTGGAAACCATGGCTCAATCGCGAGATTGACTCCCTACTGAAGGACAGATCTGAGGCGTTGAAGACAGACGACCCTGTCCTATACTAGAAATCCAGGTATGACCTCCGCAAAGCTATCCGAGATGCCAAGAGAGAATATCAAACCAAGCTAGAGTCACAGACAGCGGTTGTGGCAAGGACTAAACAACATAATGGGCTACAAAGCGAAGCCGAACAGTATCTCTGGCAGCCGCACACCCCTCCCCGATGAACTCAATACATTCTACACTTGGTTCGAGCAGGTAACCAACAATCCGCTGTCGAGGGCCCCAGCAGCCCATAATTCACCCATACCCACCATCACAGCTTCCAAAGTCAGATCAGCCTGCCTGAAAGTGAACCCTCGGAAGGCCACGGGCCCAGACGGGATCCCTGGTTGTGTACTCAGAGCCTGCGCGGACCAGCTGGCAGAGGTATTCGCGGACATCTTTAACCTGCTTCAGGAAGACCACCACCATACCGGTACCAAAGAAGAACCAGGCAACGTGCCTCAATGACTACCATCCGGTGGCCCTGACTTCAGTCGTAATGAAGTGCTTCGAGAGGTTGATCATGAAGCGCATCACCTCCATCCTCCCAGAACGCCTTGATCCACTTCAATTCGCATACCGTTGCAACCGGTCCACATCAGACGCCATTTCTCTGGCACTACACTCATCCCTACAGCATCTGGAAAACAAGGACTCCTACACCAGACTCCTATTTATTGACTACAGCTCCGTCTTCAACACCATAATCCCAGCCAAGCTCATATCAAAGCTCCAAAATCTGGGACTTGACTCCCCACTCTGCAAATGGATCCTCGATTTTCTGACCAACAGACCACAATCAGTAAGAATGAACAACAACACCTCCTCCACAATAGTCCTCAACACCGGGGCCCCGCAAGGCTGCATACTTAGCCCCCTACTCTACTCCCTGTACACACACAACTGCATGGCAAAACTTGGTTCCAACTCTATCTACAAGTTTGCTGACGATACGACCATAGTGGGCCGGATTTTGAATAACGATGAGTCAGAATACAAGAGGGAGATAGAGAACCTAGTGGAGTGGTGTAGCGACAACAATCTCTCCCTCAATGCCAGCAAAACTAAAGAGCTGGTCATTGACATCAGAAAGCAAAAGACTGTACACACCCCTGTCAGCATCAATGGGGCCGAGGTGGAGATGGTTAGCAGTTTCAAATTCTGAGGGGTGCACATCTCTAAAAATCTGTCCTGGTCCACCCACGTTGACACTACCTCCAAGAAAGCACAACAGCGCCTATACTTCCTCAGGAAACTAAGGAAATTCGGCATGTCCACATTAACCCTTACCATCTTTTACAGATGCACCATAGAAAGCATCCTATCGGGCTGCATCACAGCCTGGTATGGCAACTGCTCGGCCCAGGACCGCAAGAAACCGTGAACACTGCCCAGTCCATCACACAAACCTGCCTCCCATCCATTGACTCCATCTACACCTCCCGCTGCCTGGGGAAAGCGGGCAGCATAATCAAAGATCCCTCCCACCCGGCTTACTCACTCTTCCAACTTCTTCCATCGGGCAGGAGATACAGAAGTCTGAGAACACACGCAAACATTGTTTAAAATTATGAATAGATCAGCAAGTAAATAGTAAATAGTGTTGGAAGGGGGAACTAGAACAAGGGGCACAATTAAGATTAAATGTAAGAGATGTAGGAATGAAAGCAGGAAAACCTTACTTTACACAGATTTAAAATGAGATTTAAAATGAGGGGCTAGCAGCCGCGCCACGTAAAACGCCCGGCATCCACAAAATAAACAGTCGGAGAATTGCCGGGTCCATGGCCGCGCATGCGCATGGCAACGATCTGCAGCGGTCGCACCGTACAACATGGCGCCCGCTGTGCGTGGACCCGACCTGCCAGATAGTGCCCCCCTAGATAGCCCCTGCCCCCCCCCCCCCTCCCCCCCACCAGACCCCCATCCCTCACTGAAGCCCTCCCAGCCAGCAGCATGGCTCCCACCCAAATGTGGCAGTGCTGGACACAGTCCGCAGTCACCATGCCGGGTTCCCGCACGGCTGGGGTCACACGTCCCCCGTGCCATTGTGTACACGGCTCATTGGGGGCGGAGCATCGGGGAAGGGCTTTCAGGTGACGCCCTGAGGCCGTCCCAATGGCGTGCAGCACGAGCCACGATTATGTCGTTTCAGAGGGGGCGGAGCATGTGAAACTTGCGTAAAACTGGTGCCCCCCCCCGAATTCCGTCGTAAAAATAGGTTCTCCGCCCGATTACAGTGCAGAAGGAGGCCACGCGGCCCATTGAGACCGCACCGACCATCCGAAGGATCACCTGACACAGACCCAATTCCCGCCCCATCCCCGCAACCCCACCCATCCTTTGGATAATTAGGGGCAAGTTACATGGCCAATCCACCTAACCTGCACAGCTTTGGACTGTGGGAGGAAATCCACGCAGACATGGGGAGAACATGCAAACTTCACACAGTCACCATGGACGGAATCAAACCTGGGTCCCTGGCACTGTGAGGCATCAGTGCTAGCCACCCTGCCACCTGATTGCTACTATACAACATGAAAGTTTATGCAGTGAACCTGTAGTCACATAAAAAAGGAAACTATACTTCTCCTTACAAAATAACTCTGGAAAATGAGAAATTTCTATGTGTTGTTGGGTTGAAAACTCTTATTTCAATATAGAATAGATTCCTACAAGTCATTCGGCTCAATGAACCCATGTCAGTTATTTGCTTGGACAATTTAGCTAATTCCACTTCCCTTTTCCAGTAGTTCTGTAATTCTTTCCCCTCCAATTCCCTTTTGAGAACAACAATTGAAATTGTCTCTATCTTTTCAGGCAATTGATCATCAAGATTGCAGAATGGTACAGCACAGAACAGAATATTCACCTCATTGGGTCAGCAATCCAGTTAATGCCACTCTTTCCCCACATCCCTGCATTTTTTTTGTCTTGAAGTATCTGTCCAATTCTCTTCTGAAAAGACTACCGAATCTGCTCCCACCACACTATGAGGCAGTGCATTCCATATCTGAACCACTTTTTGCGCCAAATCAATCTCTTTAGCTTTGCAGTTTGGCTGGATTGTTCCAACTGTTCTTGATGTCCAAGGGGTTTATGTTACATTTTAATGGTCATAGATAACACAAGTGAACTTTTAGTCAGGAAAAATAAAATGAAGTATTTAACATTTTTTTCTCTACTTGACTTCATTTTCAAGTTTATATTACGCAGCAACTCTTGATCTTGTCAACTGGGCTCTATTGGTAACCAACCTGTCTCCAAGTCAGCAGTTGCGCACCGAATCTATGTCTACACACATCCAGTGCTGAAGATGTGCTGCAGTGTTGAAGGAGTGATCTTTTTGATCAGATGTTCAATCAAGACTTTGTCAGCCTGTTGATAAGTTCCAACTTTACTTAAACATTGTGTCTAAACATTTGCCCACATTTATGAGCACTGCTGCCTCACTACACCAGGAACCCGGGTTCAATTCCAATCTTGGGTGAATGTGTGGAGTTTCTATGTCTCCTCGTGTCGCCGTAGGTTTCCTCAGGGTGCTCCGGTTTCCTCCCACACTCCAAAGATGTACAGGTTAGGGGATTGGCCATTCTAAATTGCCCATTAATGTCCAAACAGTTACATGGGGTTATGTGGATAGGTCGGGGGCATGGGTCTAGATGGGGTGTTCCTCGGAGGATCGGTGCAGATTTGATGGGTCGAATGGCCTCCTTCTGCACTGTAGGGATTTTATGGATTATTTGGCAGATTATACATTATATAACTCTTTTCCCCATGCCCCGATCCATTTCCACGTAAGTGCTTTAACTGGGGCACCATTCAAAAAATCAAGCGTTTTCCTCATGTCCTGACAAACATTCTTTCCTCTTTCAGTGATATTTTCAGGACACCGCAGTGTACAAATTGGCTGCTGGATCGACTTCTAAAAGCTGTGAATTCAAAATTGATTTACAACATATTAAGTACTTCCGATGGCGGCATGTAGGAGGAGGTCGCACATTGGAGGGCTTCCACTCTAGACTTGATTTCTTGGAGTTCAATGCCAGGTCCCAGGGGCAATCTTTTATTAAATAAGTGCAGGACGACATCAAGAAGAAAGATGTTCCAATCACAAAGAAACACGGTCGTGAAAAAGGGAGCTAATGAAGGTTACTGAAGGCTAATCGCCGTCGAGTGGAAAGGTCGGCTCAAGAACTGGAAGGAAGACGGAGGCTGGGTCGCCGGGTGAGGCCGCACTGCTCACGGCAGAAAGGATGACCGGGGTGATGGCCGTGGAACTTGTAAAACAGTTCACAAAACACACGGAAGCGATTAGGAAGGAGATGGTGGCGGTATTGAAAGTGCTGGTGGAGGAGGCGATTGCCCCGGTGAGGGCGGCGGTATCGAGAGCATCGGCCGAGGTGCGGGAGCAGGGTGAGACACTGAAGGAAGTGGAAGAGGCATTGTCGCAACACAATGATCAACTCACCTCGATAGGTAAGGAGCTGCGGAGGGTGGTGGAGACCAACAAGGGTCTGTGAGCCAAAATGGAGGACCTGGAAAACAGATCCAGGCGGCAGAATCTGAGGATCGTGGGTCTGCCCAAAGGGGTGGAGGGCCCGAGGCCGACGGAGTATTTTGCCACGATGTTGGCGGAGCTATTGGGGTGATGGGGGTGGTGGGGGGGATCCCTTTCGGTACGAACTGGACTCACAGGTCATGGAGGCCTGTACCAAAGGCGAGTGAGCAGCCAAGAGTAGCGACTATTAGTTTCCATAGGTACCCCGTGAAGGAGAAGGTCCTGTGCTGGACAAAGCAGAAGCGGGAGGTGCAGTGGGCTGGAGCTGGTATACGCATGTACCAGGACTTTACTGTGAAGTTGGCGAGGAGGCTGGTGGCCTTCGGTTGAGTGAAGACAGCACTGTATAACAAGGTGGGATGCGGCATTGCGTATCCAGCTAAGTTGTGGATGACCTTCAAATCTAAAGACTTTTATTTTGAGACAGTGGAAGAGGCAGAGGTGTAATCTGAAGGCAGAAGGACTGTCTGGCAGAATTGAGAAATGGGACTGAGGACTAGTCTTGTACTGAGGGTAGGGGGTTGGTAGGAGAGTATGTAGCTTTATGTAGCTTTATTTTTTCACTGCATGTTGTTATATGTACTAAATGAGTTGACATTGTCTATTTGGACAAGGTAAGAACTGGGAATCACAATGATGGTTCTTTGGGGCGTGTGTGTTTATGCTGGGGTTGGGTGTTAAAGGGGATTTCTTTGTTTTCCTGGGACTAGGCAGGGGGAGGGGATGGGAGGGGATTGAGACCTGGGCAGGGGCCTCCACACTGGCTGGTTTAAGATGGCCAGTGAACGGGAGTGAGTTGGGGGGAGGGGCTGCAGCCATCAGAGCCTGGTTGAAAAGGTTTTCATGTGCCTAGCCGGGGTGAAAAGTTGGGGGAAGGGACCGATACTAGGTGAGGTGTTTTCGAGAGGAAGTGGAGGGGAGGAGTGTGGGAGGGGGGCGGGGTTACAATTCATGGGTGTCATTCATTGTACACTTTTGGGGATTGGATGGTCTTGAAAATTAGCCGTGGGGGGATGACTATATATATTAATGGTAAGAATTAATTATTATATTAATGTATTCATTATATTAATATTATTATATTATATTAATGGTAAGAATGGTAATGGGCAGCACGGTAGCATGGTGGTTAGCATAAATGCTTCACAGCTCCAGGGTCCCAGGTTCGGTTCCCGGCTGGGTCACTGTCTGTGCAGAGTCTGCACGTCCTCCCCGTGTGTGCGTGGGTTTCCTCCGGGTGCTCCGGTTTCCTCCCACAGTCCAAAGATGTGCGGGTTAGGTGGATTGGCCATGCTAAATTGCCCGTAGTGTCCTAATAAGTAAGGTTAAAGGGGATGTTGTTGGGTTACGGGTATAGGGTGGATACGTGGGTTTGAGTGGGGTGATCATTGCTCGGCACAACATCGAGGGCCGAAGGGCCTGTTCTGTGCTGTACTGTTCTATGTTCTAAGTCTTACAACACCAGGTTAAAGTCCAACAGGTTTGTTTCAAACACTAGCTTTCGGAGCACTGCTCCTTCCTCAGGTGAGGCATTCACCTGAGGAAGGAGCAGTGCTCCGAAAGCTAGTGTTTGAAACTAACCTGTTGGACTTTAACCTTTTGTTGTAAGACTTCTTATTGTCCTCATCCCAGTCCAACGCCGGCATCTCCACATCATATATTAATGGTGTATGGGCGATTCCTGATTCCTTTCTGCTCGTTTTTTATTTGATGTTTATATTGTCATGCAGACTACTGTTTGGGAATTAGTGGGAGGATGGGATCGTTTTGTTAAGAAGGGGATTGACATTGTATTCGTTACCATTTACTGTTTATTGGTGGGTGTAAATTTTGAAGAAAATGTGAAAAAAGAGAATAAAAGCATTTTTTAAAAATGAAGGACTTCAGAATGGTTCTAAAAGGTATGACACAACACAAAATAAATGTAAGTTCTTGTCATTTTATGTATCTAAACCACAATATAATATACACAAGATCTACTCAGACTAGGAGGAGCGTAACAGACGCTGAAAGACGCCCTCGTATGAACGGGACATCGTGCTCGACTCATCAATCGACAGTTCCAACACGCCACAGCAAAAAACCGCACCGAAATCCTCAGAAGACAAACACGGGACACAACCTACAGAGTACTCTTCATCGTCCAGTACTTTCCCGGAGCGGAGCAATTACGACATTTTCTTCGCAGCCTTCAACACGAGCATCTTGCCAAGGTCATCCCAACACCCTCACTGCTTGCCTTCAAATAACCACGTAACCTCAAACAGACATAGAACAGTACAGCCCAGAACAGGCCCTTCGGCCCTCGATGTTGTGCCGAGCATTGTCCGAAACCAAGATCAAGCTATTCAACTCCCCGTCATTCTGGTGTGCTCCATGTGCCTATCCAATAACCGCTTGAAAGTTCCTAAAGTGTCCGACTACGACTGTCACAGCAGGCAGTCCATTCCACACCCTAAGCACTCTCTGAGTAAAGTACCTACCTCGGACATCCCTCCTATATCTCCCATCCTGAATCTTATAGTTATGCCCCCTTGTAACAGCTACATCCAGCTGAGGAAATAGTCTCTGAACGTCCACTCTATCTATCCCCCTCATCATCTTATAAACCTCTATTAAGTCGCCTCTCATACTCCTCCGCTCCAAAGAGAAAAGCCCTAGCTCACTCAACCTTTCCTCATAAGACCTACCCTCCAAACCAGGCAGCATCCTGGTAAATCTCCTTTACACCCTTTCCAATGCTTCCACATCCTTCCTATAATGAGGTGACCAGAACTGCAGACAATACTCCAAATGTGATCTCGCCAGGGTCATGTATAGTTGCAGCATAACCCCGCGGCTCTTAAACTCAAGCCCCCTGTTAATAAACGCTAACACACTATAAGCCTTCTTCACGGCTCTATCCACTTGAGTGGCAACCTTCAAGATCTGTGGACATGAACCCCAAGATATCTTTGCTCCTCCACATTCCTCAGAACCCTACCATTGACCCTGTAATCCGCATTCAAATTTGTTCGACCAAAATGAATCACCTCGCACTTACCAGGGTTAAACTCCATCTGCCATTTTTCGACCCAGCTCTGCATCCTATCAATGTCTCTTTGCAGCCTACAACAGCCCTCCACCTCATCCACTACTCCACCAATCTTGGTGTCATCAGCAAATTTACTGACCCACCCTTCAGCACCCTCCTCCAAGTCATTGATAAAAATCACAAATAGCAGAGGACCCAGCACTGATCCCTGTGGTACACCGCTGGTAACTGGTCTCCAGTCTGAAAATTTTCCATCCACCACCACCCTCTGTATTCTATGTGATAGTCAGTTACTTTTCCAATTGGCCAAATTTCCCTCTAACCCACACCTCCTTACTATCTTCATAAGCCGACCATGGGGAACCTTATCAAACGCCTTACTAAAATCCATGTACAGTAGTCCCCCTTTATAACGCGGGTGTTGGGGTCCAAGACAGCCACCCGCGTTGCATCCGAGCCGCGGATATCCACGATGGGGGTTTTAAATTTATTTTAAAATCTATGTTAGCGTTTCCCCTTGTGAGTCTACGGGGGGTGACGGGAGAGGTCAGACCCCCATAGACTCACAATGGGAAGCGCTAGCATAGCTTTTTAAATAAATTTAAAACCCCCATCGTGGATCTAATTAAAACAGTGTCAATTTCAGCGGCCGGAGAGGGAAGCTGCTCTCTCACTGAAACAATCAGCCAGCCGCTGAAATTGACACTGCCGACTGCTCTCTCCCTCCAATCAGTACCCCAGCAGCCACGGCCTGAAGCCCAGCAGCCACAGCCTGTACCCCAGGAGCCACAGCCTGAAGCCCAGCAGCCACAGCCTGAAGCCCAGCAGCCACAGCCTGTACCCCAGGAGCCACAGCCTGAAGCCCAGCAGCCACAGCCTGAAGCCCAGCAGCCACAGCCTGAAGCCCAGCAGCCACAGCCTGAAGCCCAGCAGCCACAGCCTGTACCCCAGCAGCCACAGCCTGAAGCCCAGCAGCCACAGCCTGAAGCCCAGCAGCCACAGCCTGAAGCCCAGCAGCCACAGCCTGAAGCCCAGCAGCCACAGCCTGTACCCCAGGAGCCACAGCCTGTACCCCAGCAGCCACAGCCTGAACCCCAGCTACAGAGGGGAGGGGCGATGTGAGACCATGCTGGTCTTGCAGAGGCCCGTATGACCTCCTCCTGTGTTCTCTGCTCTCTCCCTCCAATCAGCCGGCAATGTCAATTTCAGCGGCCGGCTCACTTTGATCCGGAGAGGGAAGCTGCTCTCTCACTGAAACAATCAGCCGGCCGCTGAAATTGACACTGCCGGCTGCTCTCCCCTCCAATCAGAAACATTAAAACTTAAAAGTTGGATTGGAGGGAGAGAGCAGCCGGCAGTGTCAATTTCAGCGGCCGGCTGATTGTTTCAGTGAGAGAGCAGCTTCCCTCTCCGGATCAAAGTGAGCCGGCCGCTGAAATTGACACAACTGACAGTTGGGGTCCATAAGCCCCCCCGCGGTATATCGCGAACCGCGGTATTGCGGAGCGCGGTATAACGGGGGACTACTGTATACGACATCAACTGCGCTACCTTCATCTACACACTTAGTTACCTCCTCAAAGAATTCAATCAAATTTGTGAGGCAAGACTTACCCTTCACGATTCCGTGTTGACTATCCCGGATTAAGCTGCATCTTTCCAAATGGTCATAAATCCTATCCTTCAGGACCTATTCCATTAACTTACCGACCACCGAAGTAAGACTAACTGGCCTATGATTACCAGGGTCATTCCTATTCCCTTTCTTGAACAGAGGAACAACATTCACCACTCTCCAGTCCTCTGGCACTATCCCCATGGACAGTGAGGACCCAAAGATCAAAGCCAAAGGCTCTGCAATCTCATCCCTTGCCTCCAAAAGAATCCTTGGATATATCCCATCTGGCCCAGGGGAACACTTCAACATTCAAGGGCATTCAGCCTCTGATCTTCGGGTAAGCGTTCTCCAAGGCGGCCTCAGGACGTGCGACAAAACAGAATCGCCGAGCAGAAACCCATCGGCAAGTTCCGCACACGAGTACGGCCTCAACCGGGACCTTGGATTCATGTCACATTACATTCACCCCCCACTGTCTGGCCTGGGCTTGCGAAATCCCACCAACTGTCCTGGCTTGAGACAATTCACACCTCTTTAACCTGTGATTATCCCTCTCTCCAGTTGCTCCGTCTGGACCTGTAAAGACTTAATTATCTGCAAAGAATCGCATTCAAAGTATCGTCTTGCATCATTAACTTAGTCTGTATATATGTTTCTGGAACCCACCTTTTCATTCACCTGAGAAAGGAGCTGTGCTCTGAAAGCTATTGATTCAAAACAAACCTGTTGGACTTTAACCTAGTGTTGTAAGACTTCTTACAGTATAATAGAATATATAATAATCTTTATTGTCACAATTTGGCTTACATTAACACTGCAAAAAAGTTACTGTGAAAAGCCCCTGGTCGCCACATTCCGGCGCCTGTTCGGGTACACGCGGGGAGGATTCAGAATGTCCAAATTACCTAACAGCATGTCTTTTGGGACTAGTGGGAGGAAACCGGAGCAATCAGAGGAAACCCACGCAGACACAGGGAGAATGTGCAGACTCCGCAGACAGTGGCCCAGGCCTGGAATCGAACCTGGGGACTTGGCGCTGTGAAGCAATAGTGCTAACCACTGTGCTACTGTGCCACCCATTTATTGGTGTCACAAGTAGGATTACATTAACAGTGCAATGAAGTTACTGTGAAAATCCCCAAGTCGCAACACTATGGCACCTGTTCGGGTACACTGAGGGAGAATTCAGAATGTCCAATTCACCTAATAAGCACGTCTTTTGGGACTTGTGGGAGGAAACCGGAACACCTGGAGGAAACCCACGCAGACACAGGGACAACTCTGCAGAGACAGTGACCCAAGCCGGGAATCAAACCCGGGACCATGGCGCGGTGAAGCAACAGTGCTAACCTGTGCTAACATGCCGCCCACATATGGTTCTTATGGGCGGGGGAAGTACCCAGGGTACAATGGACAATATGTTCCAGGGGCTTTCTCGTTTATTCGGTCAACATCCTGATCTCAGGGAAACCTGAGGAGGAGTATGTCAACAACCGACATCAAGTGTTGAAGAGATTTTTCGAGGCAGGTCTGCGTCTTAAGTGTAGTAAGTGCATCTTCCAGACACAGAGTGCAGAATAATTTGGGTCAGGGAATCACAATGCAGGGCTTGACTCCTGTAGAAGAAAATGTTAGAGCTATTAAGGAAGCTGCAAATCTCAAGAAGGTGTCTAAGCTAAGATAATTTCTCGGTTTAGTGAACTACTGTGGGAAGCTTCTGCCATTCCTTTCAATGGTGTTGGTGCCACGGTATCTGCTGCTTCACAAAGAGAACAAATGGAAGTGGGGGTCTACACAAGAGAAAGCTGTCAAAGACAGGAAGGCTCTGCTACAATCAACTAATTTGCTGTTCACTTTGATCAGAACGCAAAGTTCATTCTGTCATGTGACACCTCGCCTTACGGAGTCAGGGAAGTACTCTTTCATTTGATGGCGGACGGGTCAGAAAAACCCAATGGATTTGTATCACGCACACTGACCTGAGTGGAGAAGTGATATTTGCAACTAGATAAGGAAGGTGAAACAGTTTCATCAGTACCTTGATGGGAGTTCATGCACCATACGTACAAACCGCAAGACACTGAGAAGTCCTTTTAACAAATCCAGATGCATTCCTCCCATGGCCTCGGAGATTACAGTACTGGGCTCTCACATCATCAGTCTACCAGGACTACATTGTGCACAGGGCATGGAAGACAAGCAAACGCAGACATGCTGAGTCACCTTCCATTACCGGACGCAACAACCAAGCCAGTGTTTCCTCCGAAGACAATTTCTTTGCATGAGAGGCTTTCAAAGTCAATCGATAGATATCGATTCTGTTCTGCCAGGGTGAGAAGTATCCATATGCAGAGTTGGCCTCCTGTGATAGATGATGATGAACTGAGACCATTTGTAAAATACAAAGATAATAATAATAATCGCTTATTGTCACAAGTAGGCTTCAATGAAGTTACTGTGAAAAGCCTATTTGTGACAATAAGCGATTATTATGAGCTGAGTATGCAGGATGGTTGAATTCTTTGGGGGTCGAGAATGGCCGTTCCATCCCCTGATCATTCACAAGTCCTGAAGTTCATGAGGCTCATTCCGGGTACTCCCGAATGGAAACTTAAACAAGGTCCCATGTTTGGTGGCGTAATGTGGATCAGGAGTTGGAGAACAAGGTAAAATCCTGTTCTGCGTGGCAAATGATGGTCTGCCAGCACTGCGGCACGGTAGCACAGCGCTTAAAACAGTTGCTTCACAGCTCCAGGGTCCCAGGTTCAATTCCCGGCTTGGGTCACTGTCTGTGAGGAGTTTGCACGTTCTCCCCGTGTCTACGTGGGTTTCCTCCGGGTGCTCCGGTTTCCTCCCACAGTCCAAAGATGTGCAGTTTAGGTGAATTGGCCATACTAAATTGCCCTTGGTGTCCAAAAAGGTTAGGTGGGGTTACTGGGTTTCAGGGATAGCGTGGAAGTGTGGGCCTAGGTAGGGTGCTCTTTCCAAGGGCCGGTGCAGACTCAATAGGCCAAATGGCCTCGTTCTGCACTGTAAATTCTATGATTTTATGCTTTATCCTCGGAATTGTCCTGACTGTCCTTGGTCTAACTTTATGTTGACATTGCAGAGCCTTTTATGGGTCATTTGCATTTAGTCACCATAGTCTAAGTGGTTAAAAGTAAACATCATGAGCAACTTTACAGCTCCCATTACAAGTGAGATGCTACACCAAGTTTTTGCAACTCATGGCTTACCAGATTCTCTAGTTTCTGATAAAGAAACAACATTTACCAGTGAATTGTGCCAAGAGTTTATGCAAAGAAATGGAATTCGCCATGTTGGTACTGTTATTTTCACCCAGCATCGAATGGTTTAGTAGAGCGAGCTGTACAGACACTGAAAGAAGAATCGAAGAGAATGGCTGGCTATACTTTGGGAACTAAGCTCTAATGATTCTTGTTCCAGTATTGTATCAAGCCACAAACAACCACGATGTGGAGATGCTGGCGTTGAATTGGGGTGGGCACAGTAAGAAATCTTCCAACACCAGGTTAAAGTCCAACAGGTTTATTTGGAATCACGAGCTTTTGGAGTGTAGCTCACCTGATGAAGGAGCTTTGCTCCGAAAGCTAGTGATTCCAAATAAACCTGTTGAACTTTAACCTGGTGTTGGAAGACTTCTTACAAACATCCACAGCACTCTAACCGGTTGAGATGTTGATGGTGGGAAGCCAAAGTCTCACCTGGGTCAGCTACATCCAGATGTCAAAGCGAGAGTGTGAAGGAGACAGGAACAGCTAAAGGAGAAGCATGATTACCATTCTAAAGAGAGGCAATCCAGATGACTGTGTCTATGTAAGGAATTCCAGCAGCAACCAACAATGGCTGCCTAGAGTTATTTTGAACCAAAGTAGTCCAGTTTCTATAGTTGTGAAACAAACTAATGACAGAGTGACTCGCAGACACAAAGATCACATTCATCTAAGTCACGACTCTGACACAGTTAAGTTTCCGGATCAAACGGCAGAAGGAAATGCTGCTGTGGAAATTCAACAGAAGTGGTTCCTGTTGTTCAGGGGAATCTAATGTCCCTGAAAGATTGACATATGGTTGCGACATTCAGTTTAATTATGTTTATTTCCTTAAGGGGGGCTGAAATTTAAGAGGGGTGGGGAAAGAAGTGTTATAGAGTGTTATCGTAAGCATCTTCCTATTTGATTATATGTATGAATGCCTTTAGCAAGTGTGAGTATGCGGTGAGTGAACTCATAGGTAGAATGGGCTTGCACGGGTTTCAGTTTTGCCACGAGGAGCTTGTGTATTGTTGTGTATAACTGCTGATGGTTTCTGAATCCTTGATGTACTGTTATTTCACTATTTTTATAAGTAAAGAAGATTGAACTTTCACAATGCGTTCTACTATCTTTTTGGGATTAAGCCACCACACAAAGCCATGGTGAGATTTGAAAACAAGGATGAGAGTTCTAAAATGGAGGTATAGATTAACCAGGAACCAACTGGTTTAGTCATCAGTGAGAAAAAGAACTATGCGTGTATGGACTTAATGCGGCTAAGGATTCAGGCAGATTAGTTTTGGATTGCCTCAAGTTTAGAGAGAGTAGAAGACGGAAGTTTGGTCAGGAATAGACAAAGATAGAGGTAACAAACGCATGGATGAGGGTTCAGCAACAGAGGAGATCAAGGGCAGGGTGGGGCGATATTACAGAGGTGGATATTAGTGGTCTTAGTGATCACGCGGATGTGGTCAGAAGCGCACCTCTGGGTTAAGTATGATACCCAGGTTGCAAAAACAGTCTAGTTCAGGCACAACAACCACCGGGAGAGAGATGGAGTTGATGACTAGGGAACGGAGTCTGTAGCGAGGAGTGAAGACAATGGCTTCAGACTTCCCAGTATTTAACTGAGTAAATTCTGAAAAAAGAATGTCCAACTGCAGACAACGATTGAAATGTTATGTCAATGCTCCAAATGCTACATAAATGCTCAAAAGCTATATTCAGGCTCATTTCTAACTCAGCACGTAAAGGTATATTCAGGCTTGTTTCTAACCCACCATGTACTTCAGACATTCAGCTTCACAACATTATAATTTTCATCTTTGCAGCTTTGACAAAGAGTCATCGGGCTCGAAACGTTAGCTCTTTTCTCTCCCTACAGATGCTGCCAGACTTGCTGAGATTTTCCAGAATTTTCCCTTTCGCATTATAATTTTCATAGCTGTTTAGAACATCTGTCATTTCCTTCTCCGAAACACTTTCTATTATTTAAATTTTGCTTTAAAAAAGGAAATGATTCTGGAAATGATTATTCTTTGAAATATCTTATTAAGGCACAGCATTGGTTCAAGTTTTCATGTCTTGAATCACTAAAATCTCAGTCTTTGGCCAGTTATTCATTAAAACCCTCAGGAAATGTACTCATGCAGAATGTATGATTAAATACCATGATATCACCAAATGCTAGAACATATGCAATTTCAACAGCCACAGGGACAGATCTACTTAAAACGAAAGAAAGCTTTGACATCTGACATCCGAGGAACAGTAGGTCAGCTGAAGGCAGAACATTTATCTACAAGCCACAAAGCAGATTTCAAAACCATCTGCTGGTATAGTGTGAAAGTGTGTCCAACAAAAAAAAGGCAATTGGCAATGTTCCAGATCAAACTGGTACAAATTACTGCAATCAGGTCAGAGTGAATCCAGTCACAATTATGCGAACTCAGGGAGCTCAACATTCATCGCATTGTTTCTAAACAGAATTGTACAAGACAAATGTTATGTTGGAAATAATTTTTCTCACTGCATCCGTCTTCAGAATACTTGCAGAGATTTCTAATTTGACAGCTGCAACATTTCATTATGCAAAAGGCATCACAATGCAGAACTTGCATGTATTTATCTCACAGTATCATACATATTAGTAAGCAAGTCACCATAGTCTCAGATGACCATCGGCTGCTTCCCCCTTTTGAGAGAGAGAGAGCTCACTGGTGGTGATTTAACCCGAGGGTCACCACACCTTAGGCAAGGGGCAAGGTTGAGAAGGCAGAACCATCTTGAAGAACCTCAGCCGGTACTGGAATCGAACCCGCTGTTGGCCTCACTCTGCATCACGAACAAGCTGTCCAGCCTACTGAGCTAAAATGGTTTATATTAGGGATATATTAGTATATAGTATATTAGTACATGTTAGGGACTTAACAACTAGCCAATGTTCTGTCCAGACTCCCAAATGATTAAAAAATTACACTAGTTGCAGCATGATTTTATTCAGCATGGAAAATACACGTTTCAACCTCAAATTAAATGGTAAAAACTGGTGGTGGACAGGACCAGCTCAGTCATATGATGAATCAGTATAAACCAAAAGGAAGAATTTAGAATGGCTATGGAAGGCACCATGAAAGTAGATGAGAATCATAACAAATAAGCCTGGGCAAGTGATGCATATATAATTCAACTGCATCGAATAGATTTACAAAATATCAAGTCACCAATCGAAACGCAAAAGGTTCTAAGACTAATAAATGCACATATCTTTGAATCGTTTCAGGAAATTAAAATATCTAGTAGAGCGTAATCATTATTTGTCTGCAAATACCCATGTTGAGATATTGTAGTCGCCCCTTTTCAAAAGTCACTGCATCTGTGGCATTTATTTTAATGTTACACATTTGAGAAACCAAAGATAAATCTAACTTTACTTTATAAGAACAGAAAAGCTAGAAATACTCAGCCAGGGAAGCTTTAAAGAAAGTCATCCTGTTAATCTTTTGGGGCTGCGATTTGGAATTGTGGATATAGTGCAGTGTGCAGGAACTAGAGGTATGCATTTCGCCTACACTTCAAAGAAATGAAATGATTGTATGAATTTCTTTGCTTGTCATAATGCTTCATCCAGAGAGAGTAAAGACTGAAGGAATCAACTGGATTAAGGTAGCCCCATTTTATTTTTGTTCCAAATATCCCAGAAACAAAGACAATAAGGATAAGATTTTTTTCAAAATAACTAACACAAATAAAATATTGCTCTTTCAACATCAACTAAATTGACATACATGTAACAAAAATCCTAGTGTGTCCACCACTTAAGTCAATATTTGTAAAATCATTAGGTTTACTGTAAGGCAGCTTGTCGGTTCAAATCTATGAAGTATAACAGGATTCTGCACTGAACGTGTTATCCAAACCACCCTGAGGGACTGTGCAGATTCGAATTAGCAAACGTATAGAATGGATGGTAATCTGATCTGCCTTCTAATTGACCAACTTGACCATTATTAATTAGTGAACATCCTCCTGCTGTTGATCATTTAGTTCCTAAAAGCTACTCCCGGGGAAGGCATAAGGTATCGCATTGACCATCTGGTGAATAAAATGCAAATCAGACTTTACATCAGTGCAGGTCTTTCCATTAATGCAAGGAATACATTTAATTTGGTCCAGAAAACAAAAACTATGCATGACAGTTACTACATTGTTGAAAATATCTAGTCATCCAGAAATAAAGATTATTAGGAATTGCTTCACAAAGAACAAAACTAATACTCAAATTTTATCAACAGGGAGGAGTTCTTACTTCTCTGCAAATTCAACTGTCCAAGGTGGAATGGGAGTGTTCTTCAATTTATAAACCTCATTTTTTTCCAATAATAATACCATTGCAGTCTTGTGCAGATATCCTAAAGTATTTCCTGCCCACCGATTTTAAAAATGTCGCATGATTTGATCGGACTGTGTATTTGAAATTACTAAACAACATTCTTTCTAACACAATTGCTTTTGCATTGTCTATTGGTTAACTCAAAAGAAACCAAATCTGATCCACCAAACCAATTGAAGCTTCTTTTATCAAAGCCTAGGGTGTCAGGGAAGGTAGAAAATTATGGAAACATGGAAAAACATATTAGTATATCTCTATATAAGACTTGGTGATGACTATTTACTTCAAAAAGCAATATTAATGACAAATAAAAGATGCTACGTGCCAAGAATACTGCACCAACTGATAAAAACGTTGTTGTCAACTGATTGGTGGCAAGTGCACATTATTTCAGACTCTTGGGGCTGGATTCTCCGCCCCACCGCGTCACATTTCGGCCCCGACCCGCGGCGGGATTCTCCATTCCGCCGGCCGGTCAATGGGGTTTCCCATTGTGGGGAGTCCCACGCTGTCGGGAAACCCCCGGGCGCTGGCAAAACGGAGAATCCCGCCCAGGGATTTTAGATGTGCCAAAATTTGCTTTTGTACATTCCAAATATGCTTCCATGTGAACCTCAGATTCACAAAGCATGTGGACAAGCTTCATATTTGGAAGCAGTCAAATCTCTCATGTGCAAATAACTGCCTATATAATAATAATAATCTTTATTGTCACAAGTAAGCTTAAATTAATACTGCAATGAAGTTACTGTGAAAATTCCCTAGTCGCCACATTCCGGTGGCTGTTCGGGTACACTGAGGGAGAATGCAGAATGTCCAAATTACCTAACAGTACGTCTTTCGGGACTTGTGGGAGGAAACCGGGGCACCTGGAGGAAACCCACGCAGCCACAGGGAGAACGTACAGACTCCGCACAGACAGTGACCCAAGCCGGGTATTGAACCTGGGACCCTGGCACTGTGAAGCAACAGTACTAACCACTGTGCTACTGTGTCGCCCTATATCTGAACAGGAAATATGCATTCACATGTGTATTCCCTATTCCAAGTTGCACATATTATTCTGGACTTGGGAACTGCAGCACAATTTCAAAATTTGCAGATGACACCATATCGTAGGAGCAATCAATACAGCAGGCTGAGACAAAATAAAGGAAGATGTTGATAAGCTTACAGAATGGGTGAGTAATTGGCAAATGATCTTCAATAGAACCACAGAATTCCCTACATTGCAGAAGAAGGTCATTCGGCCGATCAAGTCTGCACCAACCCTCTAAAAGAGCACCCTACTTTGGCCTATCCCGTCCTATCTCCAAAACCCCAAAGTCCCACCTAACCTACACATCTGTGGACGCTAAGGAGCAATCCACCTAACCTTTTAAATCGTTGGAGCCTTCCTGCCTGGAAAGGTGGCAGAGAGCACCTTCCTTTCACCTGTCTCTATCTTCCACCTTACTGGAGAGGATTCTTTCCTCCGCTCAGCCAGGCAGGGGTCTATCCTCTCCACTGAACAGGGTGAGGGTGAAATGGGAGAGTGAACTGGGCCCTACACTCACAACAGATGTGGCAAGAGGCCCTCTGCAGGTTCAACTCTATGTCCTCATATGCTAATTTCAGCTAAATTTAGTTCAAAGTGCAATATAGGATACATCTAACCAAGATATGGAGATGCCGGCGATGGACTGGGGTGAGCACAGTAAAAAGTCTTACAACACCAGGTTAAAGTCCAACAGATTTGGTTCGAATCACTAGCTTTCGGAGCGCAGTTCCTTCCTCAGGTGAATGATTCATTCACCTGATGAAGGAGCTGCACTCTGAAAGCTAGTGGTTCTAAACAAACCTGTTGGACTTTGACCTGGTGTAGTAAGACATTTGACCAAGGCAATGATGAATGAACTTTTACCAAATGTTGTGACCACTGTTCGCTTGCCCCCACAGATCATATGCACATGTTTTCGACCTGCCACTAACTTGCCAGTTTCTGGGCTTCCTTTCTTAAAACTACATATAATATTCTCCGATTAGAATTACAGCATGTCGACTGCTGACTGTATTTGGGGTTTCAGACTCTTCGCTAATTCACTCTGGGATAGAGACAGTGGGTAGCACTGTTGCTTCACAGCGTCAGGATCCCAGGTTCGATTCCCGGCTTGGGTCACTGTCTGTGCGGAGTCTGCACGTTCTCCCCATTTTCTGCATGGGTTTCCTCCGTGTGCTCCGGTTTCTTCCCACAAGTCCCGAAAGACTTACTAGGTAATTTGGACATTCTAAATTCTCCCTCAGTGTACCAAAACAGGCGGCGGAATGTGGCGACTAGGGGGTTTTCACAGTAATTTCATTGCAGTGTTCATGTAAACCTACTTGTGACAATAATAAAAATTATTATTGCCTTTGCCTCATCGATAGCCTGGAGGTGGATACTGCTCAGTTGGAGATCTCCCGTTCCGCCTCGTGCCTCTGGCTAGTTAGGGTACTTAATCATAGGTTCATAGAATTTACAGTGCAGAAGGAGACCATTCTGCCCATCGGGTCTGCACCAGCCTTGAAAAGAGCACCCTACTTAAGACCATAACACCACCCTATCCCTGTAACCCAGTAACCCCACCTAAACATTTGGACACAAAGGAGCAATTTAGCATGGCCAATCGAAATAACCTGCACATCTTTAGACTGTGGGAAAAAACCGGAGCACCCATAGGAAACTCATACAGACACGGGGAGAAAGTGCAAACTCCACATAGACCGTCACCAAAGCTGGAATTGAACCCAAGTCATAAAGCCGTGAGGCAGCAGTGCTAACCACTGTGCCACCGTGCCGCCCAAAAAGGAAACAAAAATGTCCTTCCTGCATCTGGAGAAAATTATATTTACCATCAGGGGTAAATTTGAGAGATCTCTGTCGAGAGATCCTACCTGACGATGGCAACCGTTTATTTCCTTTTTCAAAGATCTAGACACCGTCAGCTGTTAGGGCTGTTAGAGATTTTGGATATAGTATTTAAGTTATTTGCTTTTTCTTTGTTATTGTTGTATCACTGGAGAAAGTTTCATTTTGTTCTTATATTTGCAATACCTGTTTTTCATTGAAAATATGTTTGTTGCGTTATTTGTAAAAAATTAAAACCTAATAAAAACATACTTTTAAAACACAGAACTGACATTAAATTTGTAAACAACCTTGGCTACACTGCTCAGAACAGTCCTCCTTTTCATATATGTAAAATTATTGAGGCACCGGTAAGGTTGCAGTCTAAGAATGATACCAGAGTTCAGAGGTTATACTTGTGAGGAAAAATTGAAGGCTCGGGTTCTTATCTCTGGATGAGAGTCCTGATAGAAGCTATTGAGATGAAAAAAGGGTTTAATAGGGCGAATGTAGAGAAGCTGCTTCCGCTTGCAGAGAGACCACCGGCATTCGGGGCCACTAATAAAGATGGCCACCAATAACTTCATGAGGCAAGTCAGGTAAAATTTTATCCAGAGTGGTTAGAATGTGGAACTCACTATCACCAGCAGCAGATGAGGCAAATGGCATAGGCTTAGTTGGAAGCTAGACAAACACGAAGCAGAACATAATAGAAGGATATGTTGATGGAATTGGATGAGAGGGTGGGAGGAGACTCATGTGGTGTATAAATACCATCAGAAACATGCTGGGCCAAATGATCTGCTTCTGTGCTGTAAATACTACAATTAGGTGGCAGGTTTCGCTCATTTGGCTGGACAGCTGGTCTGTGATGCAGAGCAAGGCCAACAGCATGGGTTCAATTCCAGTACCGGCTGAGCTTATTCACAAAGGCCTCACTTGCCTGAGGTGTGGTGATCCTCAGGTAAAATCACCACCAGTCACGTTCTCCCCCTCAAAGGGCAAAGCAGCCTATGGTGACTGTGACTTAGGCGACTTTACCTTCCCACTACAAAATACTACGGAATAAAATGCCATCCTTAATGCACAAAAGCATTTTTATTTTCAATAAAGTTTTGTGAACACTGGGTCTTAAAATCTAACGTTGAATTGCTTGCAATAATTGGTCTAACATTTATACCTACAAACTAAATTGAGTTTTCTTTTAGGCTGACAGAAATTAACTTTATTTAGATCCAATTTTCTCAAATGAGATTTCAGAATAAAAAATAACTACCAAATTACAGCCTTTATCCCTTTTGAAATATTTTGAGACAAATCAAAAAATAAGCTACTTACACATTGAAATAAATATGTACTCATTAAAATGCGACATGTTAGCTCTTAGTACAGAAACACATAAAAACTACTCACTCCAACAATTCATAATTGGATTTCTTTTCCAAGGCATTTCCCCGCATTTCCCTATAGAATCTCCTATAAAAAAAGGAATAAATTGTTAAATCAAACAACCTCGAAAAAGTGTTGTGTTAATTAAACCATTATCCATTTGAATCCCCATTCTACTGAGAAAACTATTGCAATCATATGAAAATCTGAGTTTTAGAAGAAAATGATTTACGTTGACTGCATTACACATACGGACAGAATGAACAGTGTCTCAAGGGATACAGATCAAAGACCAGTAAGTGCAGTTAAGGTACAGATAAGCCATGATCTAATGGAGTGCTTTAAATGCCTCAAGAGACTGAATGGTCTACTCCTGTTTAACATAGGGAATATTTTAGATTAAGATAATCTGTTCCAAAATGATTCAGAGACCGAAGACACACAAGGTAAATAAGAGCTTTTTAAAAAAACATATTTTTCCAAATCAAAGTCTGCTGCATTTAAATGAAGTACTCCGGTCTGGATTCATATCTTTCAATGTAGTGTCTTAATCATTAAACTCATCAAACTATCTCTAACAAAAGTATTAGAAAGGACTGAATAAGCTTGGGACGCTTCCCAAGTATGGAGGGGGCTAAATGGTAACCTGTTAGAGGTCTTCAGGACATTGGCAGCTTTAGTCGAATGGAAAGGATGTTCGTGAGGAGTCCAAGTCGAGAGGCTATGGATATTGGATGGTTACTATTGGATCCAATAAGGAAATCAGGAGAATCGTCTTTGACCAGAGAGTGGTCAGAATGTGAAACCTGTTGCCTCATGCAGTGGTTGAGCTGAAATCGATATGGTTGATTCAATGGGAGGAAGCTGGATAAGACAAGGAATAGAAGGATTTCATGGATGTATAGAGGAAACTGTGATTTATTACGAATGAGGGAGATAAAGTTTGGTAAAACACTATCTCACCGCAAACTACAACATGGTGGTCAGTAAAAACAAAAGAAGGACAGCCTAAAAAAAAACCATACAAACTTACGCATTGCAGATTACCTCTCTTGGGGAAAATACTGTAACCAACTATGACAAAATGAACTGCCAGTTCTGTGGATGTCCGTGCCGATCTTGCATCGGACTCTTCAATCATGAGGGGACGATGATGATGATGATGATGAAGTCACTTACAGCTTGGACATACTCGAATAACTCATGGTCTCTGTCCCAGCTGGAGTATTGTGTCCAATTCTGAGCACCATACTTCAAAAGAAGGACTTGAGAGTTTTGGAGGGTACAGGAAACATGTACTAGAATAGTACCGGGATTGAGTGATTATGCTTATGTGGGTAAGTCTGGAGAGACTGGAGCTGTGCTCCTTACACAGCGTCAGGGTTCCAGGTTCGATTGTCGGCTTGGGTAACTGTGCGCTGTCTGCACGCTCTCCCTGTGTCTGTGTGGATTTCCTCTGGGTTCTCCGATTTCCTCCCACAAGTCCCAAAAGACGTGCTATTAGATAATTTGGACAGTCTGAATTCTCCCTCTGTGTACCGAACAGGGGCCGGAATATGACATCTAGGGGCTTTTCACAGTAACTTCATTGCAATGTAAGCCTACTTGTGACAATAAAAATTATTAAATACTGGAAAAGAAAAGGTTAAGAGGAAATTTGATGGTGGTGTTTGTGGTGATATGCATCATTGTAAATACACAAGGGGTTAATGTAGATACACTACAATTAAGTAAACACTAGAGGGAGCACCAGAGACATCATGAGACACATTCAACCAATAGGTCAGTAAGATAGGACACGACCAATGGGCAGTCAAGTCACCCAGAGGTGACACTACCAAAAGGGGGTAAGCCATATGAAAGGACAGAGCACACATGCTCTTTCTCTTTCCACAGGCGACACCAAGAGAGAAGGACAGGGGCAGATCAGAAGCATCACACCCACCGCATGGCTTACAGCAGACTGGTTAGTAAGATTGAGTTACTATAGCAAGATCAGCAGGAGAGTCGAACTCAAGTAGGAGAATTGTTAACTGTTCAATAAATGTATTAAACCTATCTCCAAGTCTAAACCTTCCTTTGTCAGAGCATACATCAAGGAAGCAGCTTATGCTACATGAAGAAGCATAACACAGTGCTCAGGTTTTAGATGGGGTAAATAAAAGATAAACCGTTTCGATGGCTGATGACGAGAGGGTTCTTTGAAAGAGCCAACGCAGACCCAATGGGCCAAATGCCCTTTCTCTGTGCTGCACTATTCTATATTTTTATGTTTTTTTGGGAACTACAGAACAGCAAAACACAAAAAGGATAAACTCTGATAGGCTTTGTGGTGTGTTGCGTCCCCTGTATTGAATGTCTCAGAGAGGAATTTTTTTTCCAAATCTCCGTGTAACTCCCAACTTACTTGACCATTAGATACCAGAGAAATTCATGTAACGTTCAGGTGCCTCTTAAGGCCTCTTTCCTGAGAAACCAGGAAACTAATTATCTGCTGTCCACTCAGCTAGAAAATAGAGCAAGGAAACTTAACGAGGGCAAATAAAAAAAACCATAGAATCATAGAATGGTTACAGCACAGAAAAAGAGGCCATTCGGCCCATCATGTCTGTGCAGGCTCTCTGCAAGAGAAATTTTAAAAATAAATAAATGTAGAGTACCCAATTCAGTTTTCCAATTCAGGGGCAATTTAGCGTGGCCAATCCACCTACCCTGCACATCTTTCAGGTTGTGGGTGTGAAACCCATGCAGACATGGGTAAAATGTGCAAACTCCACATGGACAGTGACCCAGGTGCAAGATTTGAACCCGGGTCCTCAGCGCCGTAAGCCGTAAGCAGCGATGCTAATCACTGTGCCACCATGCTGCTCCTGCAAGAGAAATTTAATAAGTACCATTAACCTCCCCTTTCCCCATTGGCCTACACATTTTCTCTCTCCTCCAATTTCCTTTTAAAAGCTACAATTGAATCCACATCCAAGATAGGAAGCTGGCAGAGAACAGTAATAGTAGAGATTGTCGGCAATGGTTTAATTAGGACATAGAGTCATAGAAGTCTACAGCACAGAAAAGGCCGTTCAGTTCATGACATCTACACCGGTCAAAAACAACCATTTAAGTATTCTAACCCCATTTTCCAGCACTTGGCTCGTAGCCTTGGATGCCTTGGCACTGCAAATGCGATAAGATAAACAAAATGAGAGGCTGAGATGTTCAATATTACTGAAGTTGGTGTAATCAGCCTTTCTAACGAAAAATAAATGGGATCAGAGACTTAACTCAACATCAAAAAGGATACAGGAGGTTGAAGCTGTGGACATTTTATCAGGCTGTGAATATGGTCAGGGACCAGGTGGAATAAATACTAGAATACAGCTCATGGTGGGGGCTTAAGAGAGCCAAATGGTTGCTGGGTTACCAACATTGGTGGGAATATGTTCCTGAGGGAAACCCCACCATCCGAAATATCCTGCCCACCCCATGTGTAGATTTATTTAGTTGATAACCTCTAACGATCTTATATGCCTCTAAAAGATTTACGTATTCTCTTATATTAAAAATTTGAATAACAATATTTTTTTTTAAAGTAAGGTTTTAATATGTGTTCTCTAAATTGTCTGATTGCTGCCTGACATCCAGTATAGCGAGAGCAGAAATCTCCATAACCATTTTTTATTACAAAGACAGTCTTTGGATATAGATATTTTATAAAATGGCACTTCACTGTGCATTCTCCCCTTTTAAGTTTGAATAATAAAATGAAAGTATTCAGGATCTGCAACAGATTCTTCTAAAGACATGTTCTTTTTAAAACTGCAAAGTCTACATTACCACTATGGTACACTTTGCGTAACTTTACTGAAACTGATAGCTCAATTCAAGGTCACAATAAAGTAATGCAGTTAAATTGAAGTCACTATAAATCATTATCCAGAGAACAACACCTATATAGGACACTTCAAGATTCTAAAATATTAATGGAGTTTCACAGGGGCAATATAAAACAAAATATGACACCGCGTCACCTGAAGCAATAAGGGCAGATGATCAAAGGATTGATCAACATTTGTAAAGATTTGTTTCACCTCAAGTCCGTTGCCAGCAAGAGGATAGAAGGGCTGGTTTAGCACACTGGGCTAAATAGCTGGCTTTTAAAGCAGGCCAAGGCAGACAAGCAGCACGGTTCAATTCCCGTACCAGCCTCCCCGAACAGGCGCCAGAATGTGGCGACTAGGGGCTTTGCACAGTAACTTCATTTGAAGCCTACTTGTCGCAATAAGCGATTTTCATTTAGTAGCTGGGGAACAGAGCTTGTGGATCGGACCATAAGAAATGGCTATGGAGATTTCTGCTCACCCTGCACTGGATGTCAGGCATGCAATCTGATAATTTAGAGAACATATATTAAAAACTGGCATTTTTTTGAAAATATTTTTCTTCAAGTTTTTAATATTTTAATATTTTAACATTTTAAATCCACAACATAACAAAGGAAAACTAACACAAACTCCAAACTCCCACTCCTCCATTCAATAACCGAGAACAAAGACCCCATTTTGTCCACCGCCACCCCCCAACCACCTTAACAGCTGATGGTAACCAGCTCTTTAAAATGTAATACAAACAAACCCTATCTCTTGTGGAATCCCCACTCGCCCCCTCAAAACAAATTTGACCTTCTCCCCCAGCCATACTTAGGCACGGGGTGGAGAAGCTGACCTCCACCTCAATAGGACCCACCTGCAAGTAATCAGCGATGTGAAGGCTAAAATGTCCACCCCCCACTCCTGTCTGCAGCTCCAAAAAGTCCTACACCTCAAATATGGCCTCGAAGGGACTGGGCTCCATATCCATGTGCAAGATCGCCGACATGGTGCTGAAGAATGACCTCGAAAATTTCCCCAACTTCGGGCAGTACCAGAATATATGTACGTGATTGGCCGGGCCCCTCCCATATCGTTCACAAATGCCCTCCACTCCCTTAAACACCAGCTCATCAAAATCCCACACCTGCATCTACCTAATACCTCCCCCCGCAAGATCCCAAACTTCTCCCCCCAACTCCTCCAAACTCACAAACCGTCCATCTGGATACAAGTCCTTCATTTCCATCACCCCTCGCTCTTCCCATTCCCGAAACCTAGCATCAAACCTCGCTGGCTCAAACCCATGATTCCCTCGGATCGGCATCAGCTTCAACACTGCCCCTAACCTAAAGTGCTGCCGTAATTGCTTGTATATCTTCACCGTGGCCACCACCACCGGACTCCCCGCATATTTCCATGGGGCAAACGGGAGCTGCGTTGTAGCCAGCGCCTGCAGCCCCGACCTCCATCTTTATCCACAAAGCCAACTGACATGTTTTTTGATGATGTTGCAAAGGGGCAGCATGTGGACGGGAAATAGGAATGCTTCAGAGGTAACTGTGCGGGAGAAAGAGAGAACCCACTGCAGGTCATTCACTGCAGGTCATTCACTGCAGGTCATGGTTAGAGAGACAAGAAGAACCAGACAAGTGCAGTCCCAAAATCAGTCGGAGTACAGTGGAGAGGCACTGAAGGAAAGCTGCGTGCTCAACCATGTCAAAGGTTGCAGATGGATCGAGAGGGCAAGGAGGGATTGTTTGTCTTTTGTCACAGTTTATTACGAGAGGAGGAGGGAGCCTCAAGAGGAGGTTTGGACCAGTGGGATAGTGGAAGGGAGGGAAGTGTAGTGGCAGCTGATTAGATGGCCTAAATACAACAAAGAAATCCATAAATTCCTTACACTGAAAATGAGAGGCAGAAGATAGGGAAAAAGAGTTTCAGAAGATGGCATGCGGTAGAGAAAAGTCAGGGATCACCTTTACACTCCAGGATCCTGAAACTGTGAGCAATTTTCAGCAAAGATCAGGCCCAAACAGTGCTCTATATGGTTCAGCTTGATCTGGCAGTGGTTGGCTAAGTTTTTGCATTATAGCCATTTAGATCTGCATCCAATGGACTTAAAGAAGTGAAGATGAGGGTTACAGTGGGAGAGCGTCTGGGAGATAAACAGTTTTAATGGGGGCTGATGCATCAAAATGGAGGACAGTGTATGGTTGAGCAGATGGTTAACTGGAGACACGTCAAGCTGAAAAAGAGACAAGGGGCTGGTTTAGCACAGTGGGCGAAATAGCTGGCTTGCAATGCAGAACAATGCCATTAGCGCGGGTTCAATTCCCGTACCGGCCTCCCCAAACAGGCGCCGGAATGTAGTGATTAGGGGCTTTTCACAGTAACTTCATTGAAGCCTACTTGTGACAATAAGCTATTATTATTATTATTATTATTATTATTATTATTATTATTAAAGGCTTTTTAGCTAGGATTTCAAATATCAAGTTGCAAATAATTTGGGGAAGATATTTTTCAAGGAGCAGGCACAGAAGGAAATAGGGTTTTGAGGGGAAAGCAGGATGGGGAGATGTTTTATGAAACTGTTACATATCTTTCACACAGATTGGAATAAGCAGCCGAAGACAGTCAAATAATGATTCGAACAGAGGCACTGGCCTATTGATAAAACAAAGTGGAGTCCATGTGTTTGCTAAGGCAGTAATATTAACTTTTTCAATTCCCATTTGAAGATGCTTATATCATCTAAGTTACAATACACCTTTACTTGTTGTGTGCAATTGACTACAAGAGTTCAAGAGTCAACCATCTCAATAAAACATAAAAATGTAACTTGGTTCCGGTCAAGGTTTGACTTATACAAAGCCAGACAAAGCAAGCTTACAATATTATTTAATGCTAATTAGTTATGGTTCTATACATTGGGGAAGACAACTCAGGCTTGACTATAAGAAGAAACAAACTTTAAGAATATTAAATGTATAAAATACAACAGTGCTCAGGGGCAGAATGTAATGCCCTCTCTGAAGTGAGTTTAGCGGCAGGAAGGGGTGGCATTTAATCACGTGTGATGTTGAGCCAATATTCATTTGGAAGAATGATGGGTGATCTTACTGAAACATAAAATTCTAAGAGCACTTGATTGGGTAGATGCTAAGAGGCTATTACCCATGTGCGGAAATCTAGAACTAGTGGCTACAGTTTAAAAATAAAGGGCTTCCCGTTTAAGGCCTTTGATGAGGATGTATTTCTTCTCTGAGAATTGTTCATTTTTGAAATTCTCGTGCCCAGAAAACAGTGAAGGCTGGGACACTGAATTTGATTTAGGCAGATTTTTGATCTACACATCGGGGTGATTAGAGGCAGACAGGAAAGTGGGATTAAGGCCACAATGAAATCAGTTATTAGAACATAGAACATACAGTGCAGAAGGAGGCCATTTGGCCCACCGAGTCTGCACCGACCCACTTAAGCCCTCACTTCCACCCTATCCCCATAACCCAATAATCCCTCCTAACCTTTTAGGACACTAAGGGCAATTTAGCATAGCCAAACCACCTAACCTGCACGTCTTTGGACTGTTGGAGGAAACCCACGCAGACACGGGGAGAACGTGCAGACTCCATACAGACAGTGACCCAGCGGGGAATCAAACCTGGGACCCTGGCGCTGTGAAGCCACAGTGTTATCCACTGTGCTACCGTGCTGCCCACAGGTGGAACAATGGTCACTTCTGGGCGTATACCTATGACTCAATGCTAACATACAAGTATAAAGAAAGGAACGTCAGAACAGATCTTCAGCAACAAACCTGGGAGATCCCAGGCACAACCATCGGAAGAAGAAAGGACCATGGGTTTCGAACCCAGAGAAGACATCCACATTGAGTGATTGTAGCCTGCCAACCTCCTTCACTAAGTAGGGGTAAAACTCAAAGCTCAGCTGTGAGTCTGATATATACTTTGTTGAGTCAGGGAATTGTGAATAAAACTGCGTTCAACCGTGAACCTGTTTTGTCCTTTGTTCATCTCGCAAATAAGGGCACCTGGGTAAAACTTTTGAGTAAGTAAACTGGTTGAATGTATCTGAGGTTTTACAGGTAGTACACTGCACATTGGAATTTAGAAGAACGAGAGGTGATCTCATTGAAACATATCGGATGCTGAAGAGGCTTGACAGATTAAATACCGAGAATGTTTCCCCTCATGGAGAGTCTAGGACCAGAGGGCCAGTGGGCGGCACGGTAGCATTGTGGATAGCACAATTGCTTCACAGCTCCAGGGTCCCAGGTTCGATTCCCAGCTTGGGACACTGTCTGTGCGGAGTCTGCACATTCTCCCCATGTGTGCGTGGGTTTCCTCCGGGTGCTCCGGTTTCCTCCCACAGTCCAAAGATGTGCAGGTTAGGTGGATTGGCCATGCTAAATTGCCCTTCGTGTTCAAAATTGCCCTGAGTGTTGGGTGGGGTTACTGGATTATGGGGATAGGGTGGAGGTGCAGACCTTGGGTCGGGTGCTCTTTCCAAGAGCTGGTGCAGACTCGATGGGCCGAATGGCACTGTAAATTCTATGATCTATGGTCTCAGAATAAAAGTGTACCAATTTAAGAATGATATGCGGAGGAATTTCTTCTCTCAGAGGGTTGTCTTTGGAACTCTTTGCCACAGAGCTGCGGGGCAGAGTCCTTGTGTACATATAAGGCTGAGATAGACAGATTCTTGATCGTTAAGGGAATCAATGGTTACGGGAAAAGGGCAGGAAAGTGGGAGTGAGGAATGTTGGATGAGCCATGATTCTATCGAATAGCGGAGTATCCTCGAGGTGCCGAAAGGCCTACTCCTGCTCCTATTTCTTATGCTCCGATAATGAAAAACATACACAAATGCACATGTCCCAAGCTGTGCAAATTCTTACAGCCAAATCACAAAGGCTGTAATTACCCTTTTTAAATAATTTACTGACTATTTCCAATCCAGAGCTGCGACTGAGGGGCAAAATATTTATGTTTAATTGGATCACATGTCGACATGTCTTCAGTTGATTTCATTTTATTTGAATGCACATTTCCGAAATACCTAATTAAGTAATATGCCTGAATCGACCAGGTAGAAAATCTTTTGACTGTGTTAACATGGCAAGGTTACCAAGATGGGCTTACCTGATCTCAAGGCATCCAAGCTTCAGGGCAATATCCTGGTCCACTTGATCTGCTATATCCATCATATAATCATTCTTAACCTAAACATGGAAATATATGCACTAAGAGTAAATAATAGAGTTCAAGCTTTGTTTTTATTTGCCCTGCAGATTAACCATATGACATCTAATGATGCTAAAACATATATATATTCAGGCGTGAATAATTAACACATGTAATCTCACTTACACCGTCATTTTCAAATGGCAAAAAACTATAAAAATTCCCATCTGACATGGAATTCTTAAAAAAAAAACATATATTTTTCATTAAATCTTATTTGGGGACTTGAGTATATTTAACTAGCAAAGTAGTCATTAATTGTTTCTGACCTGAAATAATGCACGCGTGACACATTTTTCAATTCATTTTATACACTGCTCCAGAAAAATTTTCAGTAATCAACAAAACTACTAAAATCCATTTAATCTAAGGTTTGTGAGTTATATTGTACACCATCATTTGTGAGCTCAGAACCAAAATGGCCCAATGGGACTGCACCTTCCAGTACCCATGGGTACCGGCCACATTGCTAATGCAAGATCACATAATTTGCATCGTCCTAAGGGCACATTTGCAGATCCCATGCTAGCTCTTTTCGGCCAGTAACATCTAGCACCCTCTTTTTTTGAGGTTTGCCCAGGCCTCTTAGCCCAGTCAATAAGGGCAATAAAGGTTAGTTCCTTGTGTTTAGAAATGAATCAAGACGCTTTCAAAAATATTCAGCTGTTTTGGGGGGTTCAGCCCACCCCTAGAATTGATGCCTCTGAAACGCACTCTAGGGTGGGTTCCACTTACAAACATCAGGAGGCTGGTAAATCTCACATCTCTAGTCCTATACTGGGTCTTAACTATTCCACCAATAATACAATAAATTCCAGTGTTACCTAAAACCAATAGGAAAGATCTTAATGATGCGTTGGAAATGGAAGATCATGCTCCGCACTGGGTGGAATTGAGGTTGGGAGCGGAGAGAGGCCAACGGCATCTCTGGAGACTGGATTTAGGACTATTGGCGGATGAGGAGGTCTGAGGCCCACAGAGAGAAGAGGGATAGGATGGAGAGGGAGAAGTTGGTGGAGAGGAAGTTGGTGGGGGAGATACTCAGGGTGGACAGGAGGTATGCGGAGTCCCCCAAGGAGGGGCTGCTAAAGGAGCGCCAGAGCCTGCAGGCGGAGTTTGACTTGCTTACCACGGGGAAGGCAGAGGCTCAGTTGAGGAAGTTACAAGGAGCAGTGTACGAGTATGGGGAGAAGGCAAGTAGGATGCTGGCGCACCAACTACGGAAGAGAGAGGCAGCTAGGGAAATTGGTGGAATTAGGGACAGGGGGTGGTAACATGGTCCTGAGCTTGCAAAGGATCAATGAGGTCTTCAAGGATTTTTATGGAAAATGTATGAGTCAGAAGCCCCGGAGGGGAGGGAAGGGATGAAGCATTTCTTGGACCAACTGAGGTTTCCAAAGGTGGAGGAGGAGCTAGTAGAGGGATTGGGGCCCCGATTGAGTTGGAGGAATTGGTTAAAGGTTTGGAGGGTATGCAGTCGGGCAAGGCCCGGGAACCGGACGGATATCCTGTAGAATTCTATAGGGAATTCTCAAAGCTGTTGAGCCCGCTATTGCTGAGAACATTCAACGAGGCTAAGGAAATGGGAAACCCTTCCTCCGACGATGTCGCGGGCCTTGATCTCACTCATCCTTAAGCGAGATAAGGACTCGTTGCAATGTGGCTCCTACAGGCCGATATCGCTCCTTAATGTAGACGCCAAACTGTTGGCCAAGATCCTGGCCACTAGAATTGAGGACTGTGTCCCAGGGGTGATTAATGAGGACCAGACGGGGTTTGTCAAGGGCAGGCAGCTGAACACGAATGTGCGGAGGATCTTGAATGTGATCATGATGCCCTCGGAAGGAGGAGATGCAGAAATGGTGGCTGCAATGGATGCGGAAAAAGCCTTCAATCCGGTGGTGGGAGTACCTGTGGGAAGTGTTAGGCAGATTTGGATTTGGCGAGGAATTCATAGGGAGGGTCAAATTGCTGTATGAGGCCCCCGTGGCGAATGTGTCCACGAACCGGCTGCGGTCAGAGTACTTTAGGCTGCATTGAGGAACGAGGCAGGGATGCCCCCTGTCCCCCCTGCTGTTTGCCCTGGCAATCGAGTCTTTGGCTATGACGCTGAGGATGTCTAGAAACTGGAGGGGGCTGGTTCGGGGAGGGGAGGAGCATCGTTTTTCACTGTACGCGGATGATCTGCTCCTGATATTTCAGATCCGGTGGCGGGGATGGAGGAGGTCATGCAGATCCTAAAAGATTTCGGGGATTTCTCGGGGTATAAATTGAATGTCGGGAAAAGCGAGCTTTTTGTGATCCATGCGAGGGGCCAGGAAAAGAGACTGGGAGAGCTCCCGCTCAAGATGGTGGAGAGGAGCTTTCGCTACTTGGGCATACGGGTGGCTAAGAGTTGGATGCCCTGCACAAGCTCAACCTAACGCGGCTTGTGGATCAGATGGAGGGGGACTTTAAGAGGTGGGACACGCTACCGCTTTCCCTGGCGGGCAGGGTGCAGTCCGTGAAGATGACGGTCCTCCCCAGGTTCTTGTTCATCTTCCAGTGCCTTCCTATCCTCATCCCCAAGTCTTTCTTCAAGTGGGTGAACAGGATTATCACGGGATTTGTGTGGGCAAACAAGACTCCGCGAGTTAAAAGACTTCTTAGAGTGCAATCGGGAGGGGGGGGGGGGTGGGGGGGGGACTGGCGCTGCCGAACTTCTGCAGCTATTATTGGGCAGCGATCATATCCATGATTCGGAAATGGGTAGTAGAGGGGTGGCTGCGTGGAAGCGGCTGGATGCTGCGTCTTGCAGAGATACTAGCTTGGGGGCACTGATAACCGCACCGCTGCCGCTCTCACCAGCATGGTACACCACGAGCCCGTTGGTGATGGTGGCACTGAGGATCTGGGGTCAGTGGAGAAGGCACAGGGGGTATGTAGGGGCCTCAGTCTGGACCCCGATACGAAACAACCACAGGTTCGTCCCGGGTAGAATGGACGGAGGGTTTCTAAGCTGGCACAGAACGGGTATCAAAAGGATGGGGGACTTGTTTATAGATGGGACTTTTGCGAGCCTGAGGGTGCTGGAGGAGAAATTCAGGTTTCCTCCAGGGAATACCTTTAGGTACCTGCAAGTCCATGCTTTCTTGAAGAAGCAGGTGGTGGAATTTCCGCTGCTACCTGCCCGCAGGATACAGGACAGAGTGGTCTCGGGCATGTGGGTAGGAGGCAGAAAGGTATCACACATATACCAGGAGCTGCAGGAGGCAGAGGAGTCCTCGGCAGAGGAGCTGAAGGGCAAGTGGGAGGAGGAGCTGGGTGAGGAGCTGGATGAGGGCCTGTGGGCGGACGCCCTGGGCAGGGTCAATGCCTTCTCATCCTGTGCCAGGCTTAGCTTGATTCAGTTTAAGGTGTTACACCGGGTGCACATGACAGTGGCAAGAATGAGCAAGTTCTTTGGGGTGGAGGACAGGTGTGTGAGGTGTTCAGGGAGCCCAACAAACCATGTCCATATGTTTTGGGCATGCCCGGCACTTAAAGAATTCTGGCGAGGCTTTGCAAAGGCTATGTCGAAGGTCTCGGACACTCGGGTAAAGCCGAGTCTGGGGATAGAGATATTTGTGGTGTCAGAAGATCCGGGAGTGCAGGAGCCGAAAGAGGCCGGGATCCTGGCCTTTGCCTCCTTGGTAGCCCAGAGACGGATCTTGTTAATGTGGAGGGATGCGAAACCCCCAAGTGCGGAGACTTGGGTCAGTGACATGGCTGGGTTTCTAGGTTTGGAGAGGATAAAGTTTGCCTTGAGAGGGTCCTTGCTGGGGTTCTCCAGGCAGTGGCAACTGTTCCTTGACTTTCTCGCGGAACTTTAAGTGAGGAGATCAGCGGCAGCAGCAAACTTTGGGGGAGGTGGGGGGGGGGGGGGGGGGGGGGGGGAGAGAGGACTGTATAGGCTGTGGATAGATTTTTCTTGTAAATGGTAGTTATGCCACCTTGTTTGTTAAGTTGTTAATTCTTTTTTTTTGTGCCTTCTTTTAGTGGTGGTTTAGTAAATAATTGTCAAATTTTGAATAAAAACAAGTTTAAAAAAATATCATAATTAGTTTCTTACTTTAAAAAAACAAGTATAACCCTGTGTTGTAAGACTTCTTACTGTGCCCACTCCAGTCCAACGCCAGCGTCTCCACATCTTAAAAAACAACTAATCATTTCCAAATGATCTCCTACTCCTTTCTAACCGAAGGACAAGGAGACCAGTTTTAAGCATCATTCTTCCAGCTGGAAAGGTTAACACAGCAGTGACAAGTGATTGAACTTTGGTCCTTCCTTGCCTGTATAGTTGAGAATCAAAATGAGGAGTGTTGAAGGTAGAAGCAAAGTTTTATATTAATGTTTAAATTGTTGTACAAATGTTGCATGAATTTTTAAAATCTAAAACCAGAGGATTTTACATATTTTATTAATGAAATTAGAAGTCTAGAGTTAAAGATTGACCAACTGAGACTTATTCCTTGAAACCTGCTCATTGTTCAGCGGTGCTTCCATGTCCAAATAGATCTTTCTCGCATGTTGGCTGCAGTGGTAAAGGTTGATTTCCTTTAAGACTACAGGAGAAACTATTTAAAGATTTGTATAGATAAGAGTGTGTTCACCCGATAATATTCAGGGTAACTGGACCTTAAGAACTTTTTAATGCATTTAGCAGCTTAAAATGAACTTGTCTTGCACTTCTACCTGACCTACTTTACAACCATTTCTGGTGTACTTTATTTGTGTATTTTGAGATATCCTGCGAATGCGTGCTCTATCACTTCACGTTCATTCTCCTATTTCTACTAACATTCAACGGCAGTCCCCTCCATGGCAGGATCTTCATTTATTACACAGCATAAATCAATAATTATGCTTAACTGGCTGGTCAGTTAGTCAACACGGGTGAGAAATGCATATGAAGTAAAGTTTACGAAATCAGTATGCAAGTTGCCACAAAAACACTTTTCGTAAATTCTTATTCCAGAGTGATGCAGTGAAGAACCACTTTCAGAACGTACAGCAGTTTTTGGATTCCTTCGGCCAAGAGAACTTTAACCAACAAGAAAC
Source organism: Scyliorhinus canicula (assembly GCF_902713615.1). Lineage (NCBI taxonomy): Eukaryota > Metazoa > Chordata > Chondrichthyes > Carcharhiniformes > Scyliorhinidae > Scyliorhinus > Scyliorhinus canicula. Next base: position 26,269,748 of record NC_052155.1, read on the forward strand.
CAACAAATTTCTCTTTGTGGTCAAAACATCAAAGGTTTTCAACAATCTGAAGAGAGTATAATTTTCATAAGACAAGCAATGAAGGCTGCTTCCACCTTTTAAGTGGAAATAAATGAGGCTATGTGGAGTCTCCCAGGCAGAACCGGCAATGGAGAGCAGGTCACGTGCTCTGCATGATTCAAACAGGGCCACAGTGAAAAATATTGGGAACAGAACCAGTAATGTTAAAAAGATAAGCATATAGGTTTTGTGCCTTAACGCGTGGAGCATTCGCAATAAAGCAGATGAACTAATCATCCAAATAGACGTAAACGGATATGATATAATCGGGTTTACGAAGACATAGCTGCAGGGTGACCAGAGAACTTGATGTCAAGCGCCCTCCAGGTACGTGCTTTTGGCGTCAAATCACGGAGAAATATTGCTTCCAATTTCTAGCTGCTGGCAAGCGAGACAAATGAACTGTGAAGACAAGTGGTTTTCTGAAAAGTAAGAGCTAGGCAGAAACTCAAATAGACAGTTACCAATTGGGCAGGATCTCACAACCAAATCTGCTGGAGAGAGCTGCTCAGGAGTGTCTAGGGCAGGATTGGGCAGTGCTAGTGTTAGCTCTGTACAGAACTCCAGGACTTCTGGTTAACAGCCTATAAAGAAGTAACTTAACTCTTGAACAAAGCAGTACAGAGATAAATCTTGAGGTGTGGTTTTGTCAATTGTGCCAATGCAAGTAAGGATGAAAAGTCCATATGTGTTATATGCATGGAAGTATTGGCAAATGAGAGGAGAAGTTTCACATTTTGAAAGAGAAGTGGTGGGTGATGAAGAGGTTTAGACTCCAGAGTCAGTTATTAACTTACAGTTGATTCCAAATGAAAAGACTACGCTGCTGGAGCTGACCTGTAGTACCACATTGGAAACACGCCAAAAGCTGTCAGCATTCTGCTGTAGCATCTCTCAGGAGTATCCAGTGCTAAATAAAAAAACACATTTTGTTGCTATTGACCCACGTATGCAAGGTTGGATTTTCCGTTTTCAGCATAAAAGATCTAGCTGAAGTCTGCACCTAATATGTGCATTGCCTTCGCCTCCTTTGAACCTGATTCAAGTAAGATCATAAAGACCAAGCAGGCTCTGCTTTCGCATTAAAGGTAAGCGAACGTGGCGTAAGCTGTGAAGGTCAGCGGTGTGGGTCCTGAAGGTCAGTCGGCGTGGGTCCCAAACGTCGGCCGGTATAAGTGGGTCCCGGGGGAAATGGGTTTGATAAACACTGCTCTAAATTGTATTAGTAAAGATAAATATCAAAGATGAAAGCTCTAGCGGATGAAAGCTCCCGCCCCCGCTGCGTCCCGAATTCTCTGCCCCCAGAGATTCGGCGGGGGCGGGAATTGCGCCGCGCTGGTCGGCGAGCCCCCCATGGCGGCCGGCGGGACCCCCGCGGCCATTCTCTGGCCCGCGATGGGCCAAAGTCCCGCCACTGTTAGGCCTTTCCCGCCGGCGTGGTTTAAACCACCTCTGGTACCAGCGGGATTGGCGGCGCGGGCGGGCTCCAGGGTCCTTGGTGGGGGGGGGATCTGACCCCGGGGGGTGCCCCCAAGGTGGCCTGGCCCGCGATCGGGACCCACCGATCGGCAGGCGGGCCTGTGCCGTGGGGGCACTCTTTTTCTTCCGCCCCGCCATGGCCTTCACCATGGCGGGGGTGGAAGAGACCCCCTCCCCTGCGCATGCGCCAGTATGACGTCAGCAGTCGCTGATGCTACGGCGAATGCACGGTCGTACGCCAGCCGGCGAAGTCCTTTCGGCCCCGGCTGGTGTGGCGCCAAATACGTTCACGCCAGCCGGCGGAGTGAAAACCACTCCAGCGCAGGCCTAGCCCCTTTCTCAGCACCTCTGGGGCGGCCCGATGCCGGAGTGGTTCACGCCACTCCGACACGCCGGGACCCCCCGCCCCGCTGGGTAAGGGAGAATCCCGGCCCAGACGTTGATATCCTCCAAATCCAAGTTCAACCTTGATTTATCACTAAACTCTCTTCCTGTAGCTTAATTTTTGCATGTATTCCACCAAATCATCCAACCGTAAAATGGAAAGTCTCCTCTGTTGAATTCAATTGAAAATGAAAGCAGATTCAGCTAAAAGGAATTACTACAATCAAATAAAATTAACTGGTGGAATACTTGAGCTAAATCAGTCAACCAGCAAAAACTATGAGGACATTGATCTTCTTGCTTGATTTCATTACACATGCTGCCTTGATGATGCCACCAGTTTGCCGATGAAGTTTATTATTTTTTTTGTTGCTGGTTCCTTATTCAGTCTTGTGATTTTAGGAGCTTCTCCAAAGGACATTCAATGTCATAACCACTATATGCAGGAAATGTTTGTGCCCAGCAGGATATGAAACCTAACAGTTACAAGATGTTAAATCTGACCTAGTTTATCAGTCTGGACAACATGCTGCTCTATAGAAATGCCTTGCATAACTTCAAACATGCTTCCTGATGCAGAAAGATCACCAGAGTTCACCCAGCTCTGAACATAATAAAAGGAAAATAATATCCAGCACAACCCTTCTCAATTTGAAATCTCCCTTGCATTTGGAACCACTTTGGAGTATTTTTAATACATTTCATTTATTGCCGTACCTAGCCATAAAAGTGGCCCTTACATTCATCTGTTGACATACAGCATGTCAAATGGAAACTACAAACAGAACTAAACAATCTAAAGATTTAAACAATCTGAAGTACATTGAAAGAGGAGAACATTCAAATAGAAATTGTACTAAAATTTAGCAAAGAATCCCCTGAAATGTTTGAAAATCATTAGACCCACAAAGTCTGGCAGTTTTGCTATCAAGCTTGTTAGTTTAGACTCCATTTCATTCCACTCACCTAACGGGAAAGGTCAATGGTGAAGTCACCAGGAAACAATTTGGATGACGAACCCGTTTTCAAACATATATGGGCGGTGACACAAGAAATGTTTTTAACAACTCAGAATGCATGAACATGCAGATAGGTATTGGAAAATGTGTATATTTGTAAGTTGCTGAAGTTGATTGTAAAACAGTAATCAAACTTTTTTTGAATTACAATTACACAAGAGCTGAAGAGGATGATGTACTTATCAACATGTGTGATTACATGTAGTTTTGCTATTTACACTAGGCCAAACTGTCTACTTGGACAACAAATTGCATAACATTTATGAAGTACAGATATTCTCAGGTCTTGTCCTGTTGCATATATTTAATTGGCTTATTTATAGTTGCTACATTTGAGTTTTAAAATTAACTGAACGAAGTGGTAATGGAGAGACTTTAAAAAAAAAAATTTAGAGTTCCCAATTCATTTTTTCCAATGAAGGGGCAATTTAGCATGTTCAATCCACCTACCCTGCACATCTTTGGGTTGTGGGGGCAAAACCCACGCAGACACGGGGAGAATGTGCAAACTCGACATGGACAGTGACCCAGAGCCAGGATCGAATCTGGGACCTCGGCGCCGTGAGGTAGCACGGCTAACCCACTGAGCCACCGTGCTGATGAGTAATGGAGAGACTTAATATTTTAACATCTTATATACTTGACGTAAGTCTGTTAACTGGCAAGAAAATAATTCTTATTCAAAAATCATTGTTTATAAAACAATGGAATAATAAGTAACGGTAGATAATTTGTATCAGTAGTGTCAAACACAAGAAGTTAGTGCAAAAACAACATTAAATCTGTGATCTGCAACCCAAAACCAATATTTTCATCTAAGAATTAGATAATTTATTTCCTCAAGATTCCACTCAGCAAGCGGTCAAGTGATAGTTTTTAAAGTCTGACTAAATGCCTTGATGTTGGTTTTAACCTGGCGGTTTTGTTGCAAAAGTGACAGTCAAAGTTCACAGCAACAGTCACATTTAACTACTTTGCAAAGTCAACAAACGAGGACTTTTAGCTCTTCAATAAAGCTCTTGTCAAAGCTAAAATGAAACTCCAAGTGAATTTATTAAGGTGCATTCACGAAGACAGTATCAAAGATATTGAAGTTCTTGAAAGAGTACAGCAGAGTCCAACAGATTAATGCCTAGTTATCAGATAGACTGAAAGGGTCTTTATAATTTGGAAAAAAGCATTAATTCAATGGTGTTTTAATTGAAGTTCATAAAAACATGAAAGGACATGGGGTGGATTCACCCTTACCCGGCGGGGCGGGGGGTCCCGGAGGGACGGAGTGGGGTGAACCACTCCGGCGTCGGCCCGCCCCAAAAGTGCGGAATCGTCCGCACCTTCAGGGGCTAGGCCGGCGCCGGAGTGGTTTGCGCCCCGCCGGCTGGCGTGGAAGGCCTTTGGCGCCGCAGAGACTCCGCCGGCCGGCGAGAGTCCGCGCATGCGCGGGAGCGTCAGCGGCTGCTGACGTCATCCCCGTGCATACGCAGGGGGGGTGGTCACCTACGCGTCAGCCATCGCGGAGGCTGACATGGCCGACGTGTAGGAAAAGGGTTCCCCCACGGCACAGGCCCGCCCGCGGATCAGTGGGCCCCGATCGCGGGCCAGGCCACCGTGGGGGCACCTCCCGGGGCCAGATCCCCCCGCGCCCCCCCAAGAACCCCGGAGGCCGCCCGCGCCGCCAGGTCCCGCCGGTAAGGGACCTACTCCAATTCACGCTGGCGGTACTGGCAAAAAACGGGCGGGACTTTGCGGACCGGAGAATTCGGGCAACCCCGGGGCCCATTGAGTCGCGCCAGTCCTCGCCATTCTCCGAGGTGGGTGGCGCAATTCATGCCTCGCCGACATGGGGGGGGGGGGGGGGGGGGGGGGGGGTCGGAGAATTCGGAAGACGGTGGATGCGGGAATCACGCCGACCTCCGGCGATTCTTCGACCCGGTGGGCGGTCGGAGAATCCTGCCCCAGATTATTTTCAAATACCCAAAAAAGTTGGAGAAAAAATTTGAGTGATTTGGGCTTGGTTTGAATCAGGCTTTTTACTTCTCTAATATTACATGGCTTCAGGCAGGTGAAAATTATCTGACAGACTAGACATTGTAACCATGCGTGACAGGCTGATAGACCAGAAGGTTTGGAAAGCAGGAACAAAATAATGAAGTAAAAGGATAGAATAATTAAGTTCTGTATACAGTAGTTACTGTATACAAACACAATAAACTCAAAAATAATCTCATTCTTGCATGCAAATTTGGCTGCCTCGTACCTTACATTACAACAGTGACCATACCTCAAAGGTAAGTAATTAATTGGCTGTAAAGTGCCTTGAAACATTTTGAGGCTGATACAGGTGTGATGCAACTATAAATCTTTCTTCTGCTTCCTAGGTAGCAATGCATTATCAACTGAGAAATAATTCCACAAAAATAAATCCACTTTTAAACAGATTGAACTCTCAGTCCAGATCACATAACAATGCTATTGTTATATCAGAAGGAAGGTGAACAACCAGAGGTTCTGGTCCATATCAGTACCAATCACGTAGGTAAGAGGCATGATGAGGTCCTGAAAGCAGAACATGGGGACCTGGGTTTCCGAGTTCACCAGTCACTAAAAGCAAGCATGCAGGTACAGCAAGCAGTTAGGAAGGTGTGATGGCCTTCACTGCAAGAGCACTTGAGGTTTTTATATTCATTCATGGGATGTGGGCGTCGCAGGCTGTGCCAGTATTTATTGCCCATCCCTAATTGCACATTAGGGGCAGTTAAGAGTCAACCACATTGCTGTGAATCTGGAGTCACATGTAGGCCAGATAGGGTCGGCAGATTCCCTTCCCCAAAAGGACATTAGTGCACAGGTGGGTTTTTACAACAATCGACAATGGTCATCATTCGACTTTTAATTCCAGATATTTTTATTGAATTCAAATTTCACCATCTGCAGTGGCTGGATTTGAACCTGGGTCCCCAGAGCATTACTCTGGGTCTCTACTTTATTAGTCCAGTGACAATACCACTGCAACACCGCCTCTCAGGCACAGGAACAAGGATGTCTTCCTGCAGCTGTTGACAGGATTTTCGTATGAGGAGAGATTGGGTCGACTGATCCTGTATTCACAGGAATTTGGAAGAATAAGAGCTGATCTCATCGAAACATATAAAATTCTGACAGACCGGGTGCAGGAATGGAGTTTCCTCTGGCTAGGGGTCTGGAACAAGGGGTCAGTGCCAGGATATGAGGCAGGCAATTTCAGTCTATGATGAGGAGAAGGTTCTTCACGCAGAGGGTGGTGAACCTGTGGAATTCTCCACCACAGAAGGCTTTTCATACGTTCATAAGATACAGGAGCAGAATTAGGCCATTTGTCCCTTTGAGTCTTCTGTCACTCGATCATATTTAAGAAGGAAACAGATTCTGGACTCTATAGAGGTCAAGTGGTATGGGGAGAGCGTGAGGGTACGGTGTTGAGATAGAGGGTCAGACATGGTCATACTGAATAGCAGAGCAGGCTAGAAGGGCCAATTGGCCTACTCATGCTCCTCTTTTCTATATATTTCCATGACAGTCTGCTTTACCCTCTTGCAACCCATCCCAAATGTTTTTGGTGCTCTTTGTTCAACCTTTTGTCTTGGATGAGCCACCACTTTCTCAAATCATGTACAGAAAAATAAATAAAAAGCGAGGGAAAGAAAGACCAAACAGAGAGAGGAAAGGGACAAAATGGAAAATTAATGAAAAATATGAAGAATTTAAAATTTAAATTGCCCAACCACAATTTGTAGGAATGAAACTCCATACTTAATTGGTCACTTTCTGGCCAGAGTGCTTGGCAATTATTAACAATTATTACATCTTTAAAAGGGTATTTAACCAATTAATTATTAGACTATACTTTCTGTGGTGAGTTCAATGGGAAACTAATGCACAATTTCATAAAACTCATAGAAGCATAGAAATTAGGAGGAGTAGGCCAGGGGTTCCCAACCTGTTCCTTTATGGGGGCCACTGATCGCCATCAAAAGCTTTCAAGGACCACCCTGTATGCAAAACATTTTACATTCCAGAAGGCCTTTGACAAGGTTCCGTACAGAAGGCTGTTCAATAAGTTAAGAGCCCATGGTGTTAAGGATAAGATACCGGTATGAATAGAGGATTGGCTGACTGGTAAAAGGCAGAGAGTGGGTCTTTTTAAGGATGGCAGCTGGTGACTAATGGCGTGCCTCAGGGGTTGGTGTTCGGACTCAACTTTTCACTGTATACATTAATGATCTGGAAGAAGGAACTGAGGGCATTGTTGCTAAGTTTGCAGATGATACAAAGATATGCAGAGGGACCGGTAGTATTGAGGAACCAGATGGTCTGCCGAATTATATGGACAGGCTAGGAGAGTAGGCAGAGAAGTGGCAGATGGAATACAATGTGGAAAGTTGTGAGGTTATGCACTTTCGTGGGAAGAATGGAGGCATAGACTATTTTCTAAATGGGAAACGGCTTCGGAAATCAGAAGCACAAAGGGACTTGGGAGTCCTTGTTCACGATTCTCTTAAGGTTAATGTGCAGGTTCAGTCGGCAGATAGGAAGGCAAATTGACGGCACGGTAGCACACTGGTTAGCACTTTTACTTCACAGCTCCAGGGTCCCAGGTTCGATTCCCTGCTTGGGTGACCGTCTGTGCGGAGTCTGCACGTTCTCCCGGTGACTGCGTGGGTTTCCTCCAGGTGCTCTTGTTTCCTGTGATGTGCAGGTTAGATGGATCGGCCATGCTAAATTGCCCTTAGTGTCCAAATAAAGGTTAGCTGGGGTTACTGGGTTACGGCAAAAGGGTGGGCTTGAGTAGGGTACTCTCTCCAAGGGCCAGTGCAGACTCGATGGAGGGGACGCGGAGAGGATGTTTCCACTAGTAGGAAAAACTAGAACCTGAGGGCACAGCCACAGACTGAAGAGACGACTCTTTAAAACTGAGATGAGGAGGAATTTCTTCAGCCAGAGGTGGTGAATCTGTTGAACTCTTTGCCGCAGAGGCCGTGGAGGCCAAATCACTGAATGTCTCTGAGACAAGATAGATAGGTTCTTGAATAATAAGGGGATCAGGGGTTATGGGGAGAAGGCAGGAGAATGGGGACAAGACACATCAAACATGATTGAATGACAGAGCCGGCTTGATGGGCCGAATGGCCAAATTCTGCCCGTGTGTTATAGAACATAGGAGAAATACAGCACAGAACAGGCCCTTCAGCCCACGATGTGGTGCCGAACTTTAGTTCTCGGTTAATCATAGATTATCATAGACTTTTGGACACCAAGGGCAATTTATCATGGCCAATCCACCCAACCTGCACATCATTGGACTGTGGGAAGAAACCGGAGCACCCGGAGGAAACCCACGCACGCACTGGGAGGATGTGCAGACTCCACACAGACAGTGACCCAAGCCGGAATCGAACCTAGGACCCTGGAGCTGTGAAGCAATTGTGCTATCCACAATGCTACCGTGCTGCCCTAAAGAACAAATTAATCTACACTCCATTATTCTACAATAATTCATGTACCTATCCAATAGCCGCTTGAAGGTCCCTAATGTTTCCGACTCAACTACTTCCACAGTCAGTGCATTCCATGCCCCCACTACTCTCTGGGTAAAGAACCTACCTCCGACATCCCCCCTATATCTTCCACCATTCACCTTAAATTTATGTCCCCTTGCAATGGTTTGTTCCACCCGGGGAAAAAGTCTCTGACTATCTACTCTATCTATTCCCCTGATCATCTTATAAACCTCTATCAAGTCGCCCCTCATCCTTCTCCGTTCTAATGAGAAAAGGCCTAGCACCCTCAACCTTTCCTCGTAAGACCTACTCTCCATTCCAGGCAACATCCTGGTAAATCTCCTTTGCACCTTTTCCAAAGCTTCCACATACTTCCTAAAATGAGGTGACCAGAACTGCACACAGTACTCCAAATGTGGCCTTACCAAGGTTTTGTACAGCTGCATCATCACCTCACGGCTCTTAAACTCAATCCCTCTGCTAATGAACGCTAGCACACCATAGGCCTTCTTCACAGCTCTATCCACTTGAGTAGCAACTTTCAAAGATCTATAAACATAGACCCCAAGATCTCTCTGCTCCTCTACATTGCCAAGAACCCTACCGTTAACCCTGTATTCCACATTCATATTTGTCCTTCCAACTGGGTCACTGTCCGTGTGGAATTCGCACATTCTCCCCGTGTTTGCGTGGGTTTAGCCCCCACAACCCAAAGATGTGAAAGGTAGGTGGATTGAACACGCTAAAATTGCCCCTTAATTGGAAAAAATGAATTGGGTACTCTAAATTTATTTTTTTTAAATATATATATTAGTCCTTCCAAAATGGACAACCTCACACTTGTCAGGGTTAAACTCCATCTGCCACTTCTCAGCCCAGCTCTGCATCCTATCTATGTCTCTTTGCAGTTATGGTCTTAAACATTATTTTTTACGTAGCCTATGGCTGACTGGAGTTGAACTTATATAATAGATTAAAGGGGGTATTAAAAATACAGCTACATCTAGTAGTTTATAATGCATACTCATAGATACATTGCACTCGTCACAGCACATTTACCTGAAATAGGCCTACCAGTGGAAAAAGATAATGCTTACCCCTTAATGAGACGGCAGATGTTGTTTCACAGACGTCAAATGGAGTCACGTTCCAGGGATGACAGTCTCATTCAGAGATATGGTTCAATGTTAAGCTTATTCTGATGTTTGATCTTCAATGCGACAAGTCCTGAAAATCCATGTTTCGCAAAGGTAGGTTGCAAGAAAAGGTATCAGAAGTTTTACTGCCCTGTGGGATTGGTCTGGGTATTCCAAGTGAGAAGTCTTACAACACCAGGTTAAAGTCCAATAGGTTTGTTTCAAACACTAGCTTTCGAAGCACTGCTCGACTTCTTACTGTGCTCACCCCAGTCCAACGCCGGCTTCTCCATATCATGGGTATTCCAAGGCAACTTTAAGCCAAAAGTCAGTCTGGTAGGCTGAGAGAAATCCAGCTTTGAAGCACTGTTACAAGAGTTCCATAACTCTTTCCATGCCATGCTCTCTCGAGGTCAAGAGAAAGAAGGTGTTGATTGCTGCCCAGATCTCTCACTCTCAGCCTGCCTGGCTGGCCTCTAGCTCTGGTCGAGTCACCCTGCTCCCACTGCTGCTCTCCAATTCCCCAAGACACGACGCGAGTGCTCGTCTGGCCTTCTTCACACCTCCCGGGCGGCACGGTGGCACAGTGGTTAGCAATGCTTCTTCACAACTCCAGGGTCCCGGATTCAATTCCGGCATTGGGTGACTGTCTGAGTGGAGTTCGCATTTTCTCCCTGTGTCTGCGTGGGTTTCCTCCGGGTGCTCCAGTTTCCTCCCACAGTCCAAAGATGTGTAGATTAGGTAAATTGGCCATGCTAAATTGCCCTTTAGTGTCCAAAAGGTTAGGTGGATTACTGGGTTACGGGAAAAAAGTGTAAGTGTGGGATTAAGTAGGGTGCTTTTTCCAAGGGCGGGTGCAGACTCAATGGGCCAAATGGCCTCCTTCTGCACTGTAAATTCTATGATTCTATGACTGCTGCTCTGCTCACCTCTCGCTCGGTTTGCTGCAACCCTCGATGACCGCGTATGCTCCTGGTTAGCTACCTGGCTATCTGGCCTTTGTTCTTTTTGGTTGGTTGTCACCCGCCTTTCTCAGTCCTGGCCTGGAGGACGAGAGTTTCCCCACTGCTCCCATCGACAGCCAGCACCTTCCCCTCACCTCGCTGAAGGTTTTGCAGTCTCACTTTTGCCTCAGACTGCCCGCCACACCGAATGTCAGAAACATGCCGTTCTCTGTCCCTATGTCAGCGTGGATTTCCCCCGGGTGCTCTGGTTTCCTCCTACATGTCCCGAAAGACGTGCTTGTTAGCTGAATTGGACATTCTGAATTCTCCCTCTGTGTACCCGAACAGGCGCCGTAGTGTGGAGACGAGAGGATTTCACAGTAACTTAATTGCAGTGTTTTTTAAAAAAATCTTTTCATTGGCATTTTCCATATTTATAAACAATTGTATATTGACACATTTGTCTTAACCGCTATAATTTATTTTATTGTACAGTACTTTATTGTCCTTCCTTTTATTAACTTTATATACATTTCACTGCCTTCTGGCTCGGCCTATGGTCCCTTTTATTCCCGCCCCCCGGTCGACTCCGGCTGTGCTTTGCTTTTGTGCTCGAGGGGGGCTGGTGGGAGGGGCTCTTTTGTGGCTTTCCCACCTTCTCTTTGTCTTCTTACACCCCTCCTGCCGGGTTGCACATTCCTTTGGTTCCTCATGTATCTTGGGTTTTTTCCCTATCCTCCCTCTTTTACTTCCTCTCTTTCCCGTTTTCATAACTTACTCCTCGTTGCTGGCCTCAAACAGGATGTGGAACAGGCCGATGAACTGCCCCCATGTATCTAGGAAGACCTCCTTCGACTCTCGGATGACGTACTTAATCTTCACCAGGTGGAGAAATTTCGAAAGATCAGCGAGCCAGTCTGCAGCTGTGGGTGGCGCTGATCGCCAGCTGAGCAGGATTCTCCAGCGTGCAATTAGGGAAGCGAAAGCGAGGGCGTTGGCCCCCTTCCCCATGTGTAACTCTGGTTGCTCCGATACCCCGAAGATTGCCACTATTGGGCATGGTTTCACCCTCAACCCCACAACCTTGGACACTGCCTCACAGGAGGCTGTCCAGAACCCAGCAAGCTTGGGGCAAGCCCAAAACATGTAGATGCGGTTGGCCGGGCCCCTCTGGCACCGCTCACTGGGTAGAACCTGCTCGTTCGGGTTCTGGTTAGGTTCGCTGTGTGCTCCACTTTGAGCTGCATTAGGCTTAGTCTTGCGCATGAGGAGGTGGAGTTAGCCTTGCTCAGTGCTATGCTCCAGAGTCCCCGCCCCATCTCTGAACTTCATTGCAATGTTAATGTAAGCCTACTTGTGACACTAAAAAAGATTATATATATTATATTATAACGAAAGTTCAGAAAAGATCAGTGTCTGAACTGCTCTGAACCGCCGCCACCTCTCAAGATCTGGCAATGTTTTCTCGGTCTAAAGCGGAGTCCACCAATCAGAGCCTGGTGTTCTGTATTGCCTGTTAGTAGCGCATTGTTCTTTGACTAGGTTTTTGGGCACAACTCCTAATCTTCCTTTCTTCAGCTTGCTAAATGTTTTTTCTTCACAGTTCTGTGAAAGGATATTTGAACACGTTCTATTTTAATGATGCCCATGACTGTTGTCGTCAGATTGAAGTCACATGATAGGCTAATGATGATTTACCAGTTGAATATTTACCCCTAAATTCATTTTACTATGTATTTTTGTACTCAATCCATCATTGTTGCCCTATGGCTCAGGTGGTAGCACTCTCACCTCTGACTCACAAGTCCCATGTTAAGTCCCATTCCAGGACAGGAGTACAGCAGTCAAGGTTAACACTCCAATGTGTTACTCACAGTGTATTGTCAAAGATACTGTCATTTGGATGAAACTTTAAACCATCAGTCTGCACTGGTGGATATGAAATGTTGGGAAGGAGATAATGTTTCATGGTACTTAAGTTGGAATTAGGGTTTTAGTTGTTTACTCGATTACACTTCTTGATTAATAGACTACACCAATATATAAAGGGGGTACATGTGGCACTGATTACTAAACTTGGAGCCAAAGAAGTCAAGGCGGGCTTCCTAGTTCGTATTATATGGCTACCATCTGAGCATAGCATGAAAGATTCTATGGTACTATTTCAAAAAGACCTGTTGAGTTATCCCTGGTATCTGTCCATTTTATCCTTCAATCAATATCATAAAAGCAGATTATCTGGTCATGATCACATTCACATTATTGTTTGTGGGAACTTGCTGTGTGCAGATTGGGGGCCGCACTTCCTGCATTACAACAGTACCCACACTTTCAAAAGTACTTCACTGGCTGCAATGCACTGAGATATGCCTGGTGGAAAAGCGCTATATAAATGCAAGACTTTCTTTCTGTGACAATCACCCCACCCCACTCTGCAGGATACGTGATGTAGGAATTAGTATAACTATTATATTGAAAGTTTTTCAGATCTTTTATTCCCACCTATTTATTCCTTTGTAAACAAAACGAAGACTGTTTTCTGTAAACAGAAAACTTTAGACAATAATTTAAAAATCTAAGCACTTCTATCTTCAGTACATCTTTAAGGTTGAGGGGGAACGTCCAGTTCCCAGAAAAAATACAGCAGTTACCAGGAAACATTAAAAGAAAATCCGCACAAAACATTTATCACAACTGTATTTGGGAAAAGATACCAATTTGTTTACATGCAGATCTTTTCCACCTGCAAATTCATTGAGATCCCAACTTGCTATTCAGAAATCCTCAGCACACATAGAATGAATATGTCAGGCATCAACTCACCTGTTGGTAAAAGAAATTTAAACACGGCTTGTCTTCATTGAACTCATTCAGGAAACCTTTAGGTAGATATCTGATTCGTAATTCATACCTGAGAGGAGAAAAGAAAGCATTAATTAGCTGTTGATTTTAAAGCTAAAAATGATGTTGAATACTTTTTGATTCACACTTAAGACAGCATTGTCAAACCAATTAGGCACTACATTTTTTTTGAATTGGAATGGATTAGCATTTAAAAACCTTACGGTCTATTACGTGGTTTGCTGCATTGAGGATAACCACATGATTTATGGTGAATGAGAACAACTACTACCTGCATTTATAAAGTATTATTAAAACATTCCAAAGTATTTCAGAAGGCACTCATCAAGCAAAAACCAGACATTGAACCAAAGGGGGAAATAATAAATGAGGTGATTAAAGGTTTGATTATAGAGGTGGATTTCAAGGAGTGACTTAAAGAATAGAACATAGAACATAGAACAGTACAGCACAGAACAGGCCCTTCGGCCCTCGATGTTGTGCCGAGCAATGATCACCCTACTCAAACCCACGTATCCACCCTATACGCGTAACCCAACAACATCCCCCCCTTAACCTTACAGGACACTACGGGCAATTTAGCATGGCCAATCCACCTAACCCGCACATCTTTGGACTGTGGGAGGAAACCGGAGCACCCGGAGGAAACCCACGCACACACGGGGAGGACGTGCAGACTCCGCACAGACAGTGACCCAAGCCGGAATCGAACCTGGGACCCTGGAGCTGTGAAGCATTTATGCTAACCACCATGCTACCGTGCTGCCGTAGTGTAGAGGCAGAAACATTTAAGGGGAAATATGATGACTGATGGTATGGCCCTCATAGGGCAGGGGAAGAATCAGAGTCCACTGGGTTGTTACTGATTTGATGCAACCAGGTTAATTAACTGCCTTGAATCGAGAGCAAATTTGTGTGTCGCTTCCTGACCTCAATTCCAAATTTCTTTGTCTGGTTTTAGAAACCTTGAAGCATCGATGTTCTAGAGCCATATAAAAGCACTAGAAAGACTCACGTCAAATAGATCCATGCTTTCATAAGGTGTGTCACCTTTGAACTTCAGACCCTGTGCAGTCCTTTCATTGTGAAAGTTGCTAAGCTGATTCTTCCGATTTCGCCTTGTCCACTCCGTCCATCTGATGGCAGTCTGCTACCCGGGTGGATGAACTTGTTCACTGCCTCCCTCCACAATTTGTCCACAACACAAGTTAAATATCCTGTTTCACAACTTTGAGCCACACAGTAGATCAGTGTTCTTCAAGCTCGGGGGCGCGACCCGCGGTGGGTCACGGGCGGGTGTCGGGAGGGTCGCGGAGCTGTCTTTCACGGCCCTCCCGATCGCGCAAATCCCCACGCAGCAGCCGGCTTTTAATAACGCCGGCTGCAAGCGGCCTTCAAAATGGCCTCGAACATGTAAAAAAAATTTGGCAGCATTGCGCATGCGCGCACGATCATCGGCGTGCATGCGCACAACTATGTGCATGCATGCGCCGGTGGTCGGGCACACATGCGCAGTGCGGTCGCTATTTTTTTAAACAGTCGCAGCTTTTTGTTTTACAAGTTCGGAGGTTTTCATTCATTTTGTTCATTCATTTAATTTTTATTTTTTTCTCATTTATTTATTCATTTTTTTTTTTTACAAGTTCGGGGGGGGTTTAATTTGATAAATTTTACAGGTAAAAAATGCAGAACTTTGGTCAGATGGAGATTCCATACTTTCCGACACCGGAAGGCTTCACCTTCATCCAACAGGTTGCATTGGAGGAGTGTGTACGAGGGCCAAAGGGACCCCAAACCATTTCCTCCATTTTTGTCAGCAGCAAACAAGGTAAGAAAAAATGATGGGTCTCTCAGGTCGGCCGGTGTGGATCGTGAAGGTCGGCCGGGTTGGGTCCCGCAGGTTGGCCGGTTGGTAAAAACGGGTCCCCGGAAAAAAAGTTTGAAGAACACTGCAATAGATCTTTGTCTTTGCCCATGAAAACAACAGCCGGAAGGTGGCTGCCTCACAGCGCTCGCAACTTGACCTGAAGTAATGCCAATGTTTGCCGAACTGTAAACAAGGAACATTTCACTGCGCAATAGAACAGATTTGGGATCAGAAAGCTGCTCTGTTTTCCTCCATTGCTTGCTGTATCTCAGTCTAGAACAATATCTGTGTTGTGGCTATCCAGTTGGTTCTATGCTACCTGTTAGTGTATCAAGTGCAACAAATGTGTTTTCAATGACAAACACCTGTTGGCAAGTTTTAAATTCTCACGGACACATTGTATGTCACGTGTTATATAAGGCGAACAGTCAGATTGAAATAGAGGCAATTGTTCTTCTTGCAATTATGCCGTTGCGAAGAGTATTGAGTAGTGTTCTGTACCTCAATAAATTCAATACGTTTTAACTATGTTGCCAACATACAGTCCAGCTCCTTTCTCGACTGATCTTATTATACATCTGGTTGCTGACAGATATTACAATGTCTGAACCCAAGTTTCTGAAAGTGATGTTATATGATGCACAGAACAACTTGAATTTATATATCACCTCAAGCAAATTAATCCAAGATGTTTCATAGCAGCATCAACAATTTGATCCCAAGCCAGATAAGGAGATATTAGGATAGATGCTGAGAGAGAGAGAAAGTGGAGGCAAGATGTCTCCCCCACCCAGCTAAAAAAGGCCAAGGTGGGGAAATCTGCTGAAAGGAACGTGTAAAGTAATCACCAAGTCAGGTGATAACTTCCACAGTGGCTAAATGGAGCATTGAGCCCTCCGCTGAATGTTGTCAGGAGAGCAGTCTTCAATAATGTGAGTCATTGATTGGCGTGACCACAGCCATGGTGGGTTCCCTGCAAGACTGGAAAAAACTCCAGAGGCCCGGTAGCATCTGTGGAGGGAGAATCAGAGTTAACATTTCAAGTCCATATGGTTTTTCTTCAGGGCTCTTAGGAAATCATACGGACCTGAATTGTTAACTCTGTTTCTCTCTTCACACTTGCTGCCAGACCTATGTTTTTCCAGCATTTGCTGTTTTTATTGAAAATGAAAAAAAATGAAAATCGTTTATTGTCACAAGTAGGCTTCAATGAAGTTACTGTGAAAAGCCCCTAGTCGCCACATTCCGGCGCCTGTCCAGGGAGGCTGGTACGGGATTATTATTATATATGGATATCTAATTTAATTACACTTTAGCCTCGGTACAGTAAATACAGATTAATTTGGAACTGCTTTTTTGAACCTGGGATACTTGGGACTGGGATTCAGGGAACATTTTAAAACATTTTACAACACATTAACTGTTAATCTCATACGTCAATGTTTATTTTCTTGGAAAACCGATAGTTCAAGGTTTGTCAAAGCAAAGCTGACCAATTTTTTTTTTTAAACAGAACAGGGCTTGCTCAATGCTGATCAGGGTGTAACACTTTTCAGTAAATTACAACTATTTTTAATATCATGAGATTATTACATTTGCTTTTAGCTAACAGCTTCATGGTCCAGTGATCTGATTGATCCAGTGATGTGATTTTCTACATACTGATTGCTCCCAGTATATGTAATATTCCTCACATTTAGGGTTTGTATTGGTGAGTATCTTGCCTGCTACAAATCATTTTTTCCAGCATCATATCGATTTCTAAAAATCCTGACATCCCTATTGTTTTATAATTACTAATCCAGCAGTGTCACCAAAAAACTAGCTTGTTTCTTCAGCTCCCATTCCAAGTCACAATTCTTCAATTAAAGTTTGTAAGGCCCTAATGCTGAGCAATTTCAATTACTATATAGTGGTTGGCAAACATTTTGAACTATTTTTAGTCCTGGTGTCCCAAAGCAGCTGGCTTAAATTTTTCATTCTGACATTCTAATTAACCTAAAAAATTTGAATTGACAGCTGAATGCAGATTAGTGCAAACACACTTTACCATATTTCCATCAAATACAAATGCATTAAAGCTCATTATTAGATGCTCCCTCAACATTTGTAAACAGCCTGCTCAGATTCTTTCCACTTTGTCCTCGCCTTTCCTGGCAGCAGTAGCTCATAATGGAATGTGTTTCACATATGGAGTTGGGAGGGGAATGGAAAGGATGATATCATGTTCAACATTGATCCTGTCACCATTGAGCATCTCCTTCACATTTCGTAACAAGAACGAATCCAAGGCAGAATCCAAAGGAGGAACCACTGCTGTTCTGCATCTCTTCCCCACCTCCCTTATTCCAGAAAAAATAAACAGCAACTCTGCTACTGACAACCCAGCTCTCATTAACTAACTTAGTATAGTCTAGCAACAAACCAGCAGCCTTCCTGATTTGGAATGCGTAGTATCACATTGAGCAAAACCATTGGGATTGGGCTGTCTTAAATTAATTTTCAATTTAAATTTCCATCTATCAATGAACATTTGCATTATGAAACAGCACATTTATTTAGATTTAGTCAGAAATAAATTCTTCCTTATGCAGAGCGAAGGCACATAGATCATTTTCATACTGAGTTGACAGTACTGTACTTAGAATGTATTATACAGCCAATCTTATGCTGATATAAACTGGTTTTAGGGATGCATCAATACATAAATGTGGCCAGTGTAATCCAATTATCCAGTGCACAGAAACCATAAAATGCAAAGCAATTGTAACCAAAATTCAAACTAATTTATCCTACGTGCTTGTATTTTAAAAAAATTACTTCTTTGCCGAGGTAAAGGAAAGAGTTAATGAAATTAGTGTGATTGTGTTGTGCATATGCACTATCAGGAGGTATTTGTCAAAGTACCAACAAACGTGTTAGCAAAATCAAAATCCATGGGATTAAAGAGACAGTGGCAGCATGGCTAAGGGACAGAAGATAATGGCGGGCAGCAAACCGTTTTAATCAGGCAGGAGTGATGTTCCCCAGGGAGCTTTGCTCTTTTTGATACAATTAATGATTTGGATTTAGGTATACAGGACATAATTTCAAAGTCTGCCAAGGACATGAAATGTAGCAAACATTAGGGAGGATGATAACAGACTTAATAAGGGCAAGGACACAAAATAGGGAACAAAATTTCACAGAAGCATGAAGTGGTTCAATTTGGTAGGAAAAATGAGGAGAGGCAATACAAACAAAATGGTCCAAGCTGATGGGGCGGGTGCAAGAACAGTGTGAGAGAAAGGTGCATGTATACAAATCAATGAAGGTGGCAGAACAAGTTGAGACGGTCATTAGAAAGATATCAGGGGCCCTTGACTTTAAAAAAAATTATTTCATTTGATGTGGGCATTGCTGGAAAGGCCAGCATTTGTTGTTCATCTCTCAAGCCTCAGGTGAATTGGACATTCTGAATTCTCTCTCTGTGTACCCAAACAGGCGCCAGAATGTGGCGACAAGGGGCTTTTCACAGTAACTTCATTGCAGTGTTAATGTAAGCCTACTTGTAACAATAAAGATTATTATTTTTAAAAAGGCATTAAACTCAGTGGATTGCTCGGCATTTTAGAGGGCAGCTAAGAATCAACCACACTGATGTGGGCCTGGAGTCACACGTAGGCCAGACTGAGTAAGAATGACAGATTTCCTTCCCTCAGGGGCATCAGTGAACATTTTATTTTGACAGCATGCCCCTCATTCACATAACATACAAATACATCAGGTTGGGAAATAATTAACTGAATGGTGCACCCCGACATTGAGGTTACAAATATCATGAAAGTGTGTTGCAGGCAACTACTGCAAAAAGCTTCTGCTGCATATCGAGAAACTAACTAAATAGAAAATATTTTATTTATACTCTCTCAATTTAAATGAATTGACCATATACATAGTACACAGATCATCAACTAATTTTCAGTCAGTTGAACTCAGAAAATGTTCCCACACTAAGATTTCATTAACAATTAATCCACCACAGTTACTCATAAACTTATTTGTATTGGCAACTGTTGGCAAATAAATTTAGTCAGCTTAAAATCTCTCAGCACCAGAGATGGAATATCAAGAACTCACTGATTTTTGCTGTCAAACCAAAAATATGTTCTACCTA
The DNA here is from genome assembly GCF_902713615.1 of Scyliorhinus canicula. NCBI lineage: Eukaryota > Metazoa > Chordata > Chondrichthyes > Carcharhiniformes > Scyliorhinidae > Scyliorhinus > Scyliorhinus canicula. Next base: position 26,289,192 of record NC_052155.1, read on the forward strand.
TCACACAAATGAGTAATGTGGTATATGACTTTCAGTGCCAGGGTAATGTTAGGTATGCGCATGCCATACATGTTAAAGACTGGAGGATCTGATTAAACAGCCCTTTGGCTGTTCGCAATAGGCAGGGTACTTACTGTACACAACCAGCTCGTGCTTGCAATACTCAAAACATTGTGTCCAACATTGTGATGTGATTCCAAGGTTGGGCAACATTGGCTAAACAATCTAGAGTGTACTATCTCTTCTAATCTTTTATTAGTGTCACAAGTAGGCTTACATTAACACTGCAATAAAGTTGCTATGAAAATTCCCTAGTCGCCACACTACGGCTCCTGTTCAGGTACACTGAGAGAGAATTCAGAATGTCCAAATCACCTAACAAGCTGTCTTTCGGGACTTGTGGGAGGAAACCGGAGCACCTGGAGGAAACCCACTCAGACACGGGAAAACCTGCAGACTCCACACAGAGCCGGCAATCGAACCCGGGTCCATGGTGCTGTGAAGCAACAGTGCTAACCACTGTGCTACCATGCCGCACTATTCTCTGGTTCATTCCGGAGGGCAATGCCCTGAACAATCAGGGCCGACCTGGTTGGTGTATTCACCATGGCAATGCCTCTACCAATCAGATTACACACTCTTCTCATGAAGTATAAATTGTTGTTCCCTTTACATTTGGTAATCTTGCAAATTGTCCTCATTAGTACAGGAGAAAAAGTTTCGACAATTTACGACCATATGAAATAGGAGGAGGAGTAGGGCATTCGACCCCTTCAGCCCGCTCCGTCATTCAATAAGATCATGGCTGATCTCTTTGTGTTTCAAGTTCTACATTCCATTGACCCCTAATCCCCTTGCCTAACATGAATCTACCTCCACCTTAAAAATATTCAATCACCCCGCCTCCATAACTTCTGAGGCAATGAGTTCCAAAGTTGCTCAACCCTCAAAAGATATCTCCTAATCTCGGTCCTCTTTGGAAAACCCCTGTTCTTGAAAATACAGAAAAATGTGTCATTTGAAACATGGAAGTCTGGCAATATCTGGTTTGAGAGGGTACAGGGAAAGATCCCACAAAAGTTTCATAGCAGCTTCAAAGAGCAGGGTTGTAAAATGCAGATTCTTGCTCACAAGCAGGCTAATCAAACACACCAGTCTCATGTGGTAAGCTAAAACAATGGCTCACACCTTCATGGAATGTAACTATCTCAGGAAGCATCTGAAAAAGCATGGATGAGAGTTTCAATTGCATTAAGTGACGAATGTTTAAAACAGGCAAGTCTTTCAAGTCATAACCAAGTTAAATTTTAGCATACAGCTAAAAGCAAAATTTCACACCTTAATTGAAATAAACTCTCTTAGTAAACAGCTGGAAAGGATGGAAGATACTCAGTCAAATTTGGTGTCAAATTCAAAGTGTAAAATTCTATGAACATCAAACAATTAAAAGAAAATTGGAGACGACCTGTCTACGAGAAACATCATGTAAGTCAAAATCAAAGGCAAAGTTATGAGCTGGGGACAATTGGAAAATTAAACGATTCGAAATTACAGAAATAAAAGTTAACTATTGAAACCAAAGCATTTTTTAATCAGATCTGAGAGGAGACGATATGCCCAAAATGAATAATTAGTTGTAGTAAGATGTTTACATCAAAGATACTTTTAAACTATCAAAGTGAAACAAGCCCATTTACAATAAAGTCGTTAAAACTTAATAACTCTCAGAAAGAGAATATAAACCCAGGGAGCAGAGGACAGGGCAGAGGAAACCAGCAACAGGAGAGAAGGGGAGGAGAACTCAGAGAGAGAGAGAGAGAGAGAGAGCTCGGTCATGGGAAAGACAAGGCAAGCAGCCGAGTTTAAACAGCTATACATCTAAGGAAGGCTAGAATTTAAACAGGAGTCAGAGTCAGCTTAGAGATAGCTAGCAGAGCCAGCTCTCACAGCTCGGTGCATGGGAAGAACAGGACACAGCAACCGAGTTCACCAGCGAATACAACTCAAGAAGACCAGATTTTAAGAAGATCGATTGCCAAGGTGGGCCTGAAGCAGCCAGAAGCAAGATCTTTTTTCCTTTCTGTAAAGAAAGTGTTTGCAGCTTTTAAAAGAAAAAATATAATAATAAAAATAACTTAACCTGAAAAAGTGGTTATTAGCTTACTTCACTTCCTTAATAACGCAGGACCCAGGACATCGATGCTATTAAGGGGTAAGTAGGTAAAATTCTTCGGTGAAGGTATGGGTTATACCGGGGGATAACGTGAAAAGATAGTTTGACCTGAATAGCACTCACAGAAGCCTGCACTGGAGTCAGGGAGGGAGAATCCCTGTTCACCATTTAGAATATCAACCTTTTTTTGGTATAGGGGGAATTCTAAGAATAGTGGTGAGTTTTAACTTCACCCCTCATTTTAAAACTTCACTCCTAGTTCTGGATTCGCCCACAAGAGGAAACATCCTTTCCACAGCCACCATGTCAAGACCATTCAGGATCTTTTATATTTCAATCAAGTCACCCCTCACTCATCTAAACTCCAGTGGAAACAAGCTCATTCTGTCCAGTCTTTCCTTGGAAGACATGTGACTTTTTTACCAATACCCAAGTTTTGTACTGCCAAATGACTAACTCACTGATTTTGTAGCCATTTCAAACTGTTAAGAGACACAAGTATTATAGCTCAAAAGCTGAGTTATGCGGAAGTGATACAATGGACTTTAGCATCCCAGGTATGGTAAAAGTTGGCCAGGGCCAGCTGACCAGTAATTCCTCCTAACTAATCCATGATCTATGTTCAAATTGTACATGTGGAAGAGGACCAGAATGTTCCTGTGGTCAGTTAGCCTACTGACATTTAGCAACTGTATGTAATGAATCTTTGCTTTGGCAAGGTACCAAGAATGCAGCTTGCAACTTTGAAACTGAACTCCAAAATGGAGTCAACGCCTTCAGAAAAAGGCAATTGTGGAAATAGAAAATTGCAGAAAAGAACGAAAATTCTCGAAATCCATAGAACCCTACAAGTACAGAAGGTGGCCACTTGGCCCATCAAGTTTGCACTAACCCTCTGAAAGAGATCCCTACCGAGGTCCACTGCCCCATCCTACCTCCTTATCCCCACCTAAGCTGCACATCTTTGGACACGAAGGGTCAATTTGGCATGGCTAGAGCACTTAAGGGCAGCACGGTAGCATTGTGGATAGCACAATTGCTTCACAGCTCCAGGGTCCCAAGTTCGATTTCGACTTGGGTCACTGTCTGTGTGGAGTCTGCACATCCTCCCCGTGACTGCGTGGGTTTCCTCCGGGTACTCCGGTTTCCTCCCACAGTCCAAAGATGTGCAGGTTGGGTGGATTGGCCATGAAAAATTATCCAAAATTCTATGATTAACCTAGGACAAAAGTTCGGCGCAACATCGTGGGCCGAAGGGCCTGTTCTGTGCTGTATTTCTCTATTTCACTCGGAGGAAACTCACACAGATATGGGGAGAATAAGCAAATACCACAACCAAGACCAGAATTGAACCCGGGTCCCTGGCATTGTGAGTTGGCAGGGCTTATCACTGTGTCCCCGTGCCGCCCCAGCCATGGCACTTAATAAGCTTCTTTGAGGCTGTTCACCCTGATAATTAAGATACCAGTGTTACTACTTAGGCTGTCAAACGTATTTTCACCTGGACTTCCGGGCGGCGAGCGAGGAGGTCACAGGGAGAGGGGCTCCCGCAAGCGCCAGACAAGAAGAACAACCCCCCCCCCCCCCCCGACAGGCCGGACGGCGGAGGAGGAGAAGCGGCAGTGGAGGAGGAGCGCCGGCAGAGGAGCGGCAGAGGAGCGGCAGCGGAGGAGCGACAGCGACGGCAGAGGAGCGGCAGCGGAGGAGCGACAGCGACGGCAGAGGAGCGGTGACGGCGGCGGCAGAGGAGAGGCAGCGACAGGGGGGCCCAGCAGCAGCAGGTCCAACCCCTCTCCCGCCCCCCCCCCCACGCGGGCCAGGAGCGGTGCGGCGGCGGCGGCCCCTGTTCTCTTCCCCCCCCCCCCCACGCGGGTCAGGAGCGGTGCGGCGGCGGCGGCCCCTCTTCTCTTCCCCCCCCCCCCACGCGGGCCAGGAGTGGTGCGGCGGCGGCGGCCCCTCTTCTCTTCCCCCCCCCCCCCCCGCGGGCCAGGAGCGGGGCGGCGGCGGCGGCCCCTCTTCTCTTCCCCCCCCCCCCCACGCGGGCCAGGAGCGGTGCGGCGGCGGCGGCCCCTCTTCTCTTCCCCCCCCCACGCGGGCCAGGAGCGGTGCGGCGGCGGCGGCCCCTCTTCTCTCTCCCCCCCCCTCCCAACCAGCAGTGGGACCCCCCCTCCCAACCAGCAGCGGGACCCCCCCCCCCCTCCCAACCAGCAGCGGGACCCCCCCCCCTCCCAACCAGCAGCGGGACCCCCCCCCCCTCCCAACCAGCAGCGGGACCCCCCCCCCCTCCCAACCAGCAGCGGGGACCCCCCCCCCCCCCCCACCAGCAGCGGGGCCCCCCCCCCCCCCAACCGGCAGCGACCACCAGCCCACTCGCCCCTCCCCCCCCCCAACTGCAGTGACCACCACGTGGCAAGGACAAAGAGACAAAGGGACTCTCTCTCTCTCTCTCCTGGTTGAGTGGGGAGAGAAGACAAAAGAAAAAAGAGACTTGTATTTCTGTTCTTTTTTTAAAAAAAAACCCAAAAGAAAACTGGTAAAGAGAAAAGGGGTAAAGGAAGAAGGGGGGAAATAAATTTTAAAAAAAAAAATATATATATATATATATATATATATATAGATATATAATAATAAATAAAATAAAAATAGGGTGCGGAAAAGGGGGAAAAGAAGAACAAGGAGAGAAGAAAAGATGAAGGGGAAGGGGGAGAAAAAAGTGCCAGAAGGGAGCCAAGAGAAAGGGGGCACCGGAAGTAGACGGGGCAAAGGGCAAGCCAGCTCGGGCGAACGAGTCAACACGCGAAGCGGCGGGAAGGATGTTTCGCCGCATCCAGAAGAGCTGGACGGGCGGGCAACCTCTCCCCTGGGGTTAGAGGGGGGCGTGAATTGGAAGGAAGCCTTTGCCGAGGTGGTGAGGGAGCAGCTGCAGGCAATCAAGGCAGAGTTAAAAGCAGACGCAGAGGCCGCAGCACAGGCAGCAGTGACCAGGGCCATGTCAGGGGTGCAGCAGGTTCTGACCAGATTGGAGAAGAAAGTGGATGCCCAAGGGAAGATACTGGAAGCCCAGGGGGCAACCATTAAAGAGCTGGAGAAGGCAGCGACTGACGCGAGCGACCGGGTCATATCCCTGGAGAGGGGAATGGTGAAACTGAGTGCAACACAGGGGAGCCTGAAGGGCAGGGTAGACGACCAGGAGATCAGCTCGAGAAGGCAAAATATTAAGATAGTGGGCCTGCCAGAGGGGATAGAGGGTAGAAATCCCACAACATTCGTGGCTGCGATGCTGGGCTCCTTAGTGGGGCGGGAAACTTTTCCCACCCCGCCGGAAATGGACAGAGCTCATCGGTCACTGCGCCCGAAGCCCAAGGAAGGGGAAAAACCGAGAGCAGTTATAGCCAGACTGCACCGGTACCGGGATAGGGAGACAATCCTGCGCTGGGCCAAGGAGAATAGAGCCTGCAATTGGGACGGGCACGCCATCCGAATCTACGAGGATTTTGGAGCGGACATAGCTAAGAGACGGGCGGAGTTCAACAGAGCGAAAGCAGCTCTCTATAAGAACAAAGTACGTTTTGGTATGCTGTACCCAGCAAAACTCTGGGTCACATACCAACACAAGGAATATTTCTTTACAGCCCCTGCCGAGGCGAATAGATTCGTCGAGGAGCACGGGCTGTAAAAACGCCATGGGAAGTAGGGACGAGGGGCCCATGGCAAGGAGATACGTCATGCCGACGGGGGGGTGGGGAGGGGCGAGGCAAAGCCAGCCCCCTCCCCCCTGGCAGGAACACCCAGAACGAAAAACAACCCAATGCCCAAGGGCCCGCTCCAGGTGGGAGGCCAGGCTCCGGCACGAGGGAACGGGAGTACTGGAGAGGGGAGAGGGGAAGCGGGACAGCAACCTCCGAGAGGGGAGCCACCGTGCTAGCAGGAAAGCTAGCGAAGGGGGCGCGCAACAGAGCAGGGCCGCAGCGCACCCCCAACAGGGGGGAAGGCGCCAGGCAGGGGAGGGGGGGGGATCACCCATCAAAGGTGGGAGAGCAAATGGGGACAGGAATGGGGGAGAGAGGGGCAATGGAGGGGTATACAGGGGTATCCCCGATAGGGATAGAGCGGGGGGGGGGGAGGCACTCGGGGGGCGAGAGACCAGGGAGGGGAAATGCAGGGACGAAGGGACAAAAGAGGCCAGAAAGGGAATAGGGCCACAAAGTGCCACAGACAAGGGCTCGAAACAGGGAACTGCTGCAAGCACCCACCCAGTACGGTCTGTGGGTGAAGGGGCCCCCCGGAGTGCAGGGGACTACCCGCGTGGCGGACACACAGTGGACGGCCATGGCGGGTGTCCCCGGGACAAGGGGGAACCCCGGAGCGCAGGGACCCGAACGCATGGGGAGAGCAGTGATAGTGGACATCCTGGACGGCCCCCTAACAAAGGGAAACCCCAGAGGGCAGGGGCGCGTCCACCGGACAAATATGGTTAACCCCACAGAAGCAAGGGGGCAGAAGCCCCCCACCAGAATAGTCACCTGGAACGTAAGGGGACTTAACGGCCCAGTGAAGAGATCTAGAGTCCTCACCCACCTTAGAAACATGAGGGCCGACATAGTCTTCCTCCAAGAGACGCACTTGAGGGAGCAGGACCAACTGCGGGTAAGAAAGGGCTGGGTGGGACAAACCTATCATTCCTGTTATGGGGCAAGGGCCAGGGGGGTGGCGATCCTGATTGGCAAGAGGACAATGTTTAGGGCGACAAAGACGGTTACGGACCCAGGGGGACGGTATGTCATGGTCAGCGGGGCCCTGGATGGGGCGCCGGTAGTTCTAGTTAACGTGTACGCGCCCAACTGGGACGACACGAGCTTCATCCAAAAGACCATGGCAGAAATCCCGGACATAGCGACGCACCGACTAATCATGGGGGGGGACTTCAACTGTGTACAGGACCCAACGACGGACAGATCAAACCCCAGAACGGGGAAAACCTCAAACATGGCAAGGGAACTCAGTCACTATATGGAGCAGATGGGAGCAGTAGACCCCTGGAGATTCGCCCACCCGGGGGAGAAAGAATTCTCTTTCTTCTCCCCAGTACACAACGTGTACACCAGAATTGACTTCTTTGTGGTGGGGAAAACGGTGCTTCCAGAGATAGACAAGGTGGAATACTCCGCAATTGTGATATCAGACCACGCTCCACACTACATGGATGTGCGGCTAGAGACGGGAAGGGCCCAGCGCCCCAAATGGAGGTTGGACGGAGCCTTACTAGCTGACAAGGCCTTCAGCGAAAGGATAGCGCAGGCCATAGCGGAGTACACGGAGATCAACCAAAACGGGGAGGTCTCACCCTCCACGTTCTGGGAAGCGCTTAAGGCCGTACTAAGAGGGGAAATCATAGCCTACAAAGCGCAAAGAGATAGGGAGGAAAGGGTGGCTAGGCAGAAGCTGGTCGACTCCATACTGGAGGTAGACCATAAATACTCCGAGGCCCCGACTGTAGAACTCCTGGCGGAGAGAAAAGTATTACAAAGGAACTTTGACCTGCTCTCCACCAGGAAAGCAGTACACCAACTCCGCCAGGCACGCGGGGCCCTATACGAACACGGAGACAAAGCCAGCCGCCTGTTGGCCCACCAGCTGAGAAAGCAGGCAGCCAGCAGGGAAATTGCGCAAATCAGAGGTACCAGAGGCACGTTGGAAACAGAACCAGAGAGGATTAACAAAACCTTCAAGGCCTTCTACCAAGAGCTGTACACCTCAGAGCCCCCAACGGGGAAGGCTGGGATGAACCGGTTTCTTGACGGACTGGACATACCAGTTGTGGGAGAGGGCAGAAAACGGGATCTGGAAGCACCACTAGCACTGGGAGAGATCATGGAGAGCATTAGCTCCATGCAGGCGGGGAAGGCGCCGGGACCAGACGGATTCCCGGCGGACTTCTACAAAATATTTGCGACAGCGCTGGCCCCGCACCAGCGGGAGATGTTCACAGACTCGCTAGCTAGGGGCACGTTGCCACCCACGTTAGCACAGGCCTCAATCTCGCTGATACCTAAGAAAGACAAAGACCCAACGGAATGTGGGTCATACAGACCCATATCTCTGCTGAATGCAGACGCCAAAATACTGGCCAAAATCCTAGCCAAAAGGCTAGAAGACTGTGTACCTGAGGCGGTCACAGAGGACCAGACGGGCTTTGTCAAAGGTAGACAGCTTACCGCGAACATCAGGCGCCTGCTGAACGTGATAATGACCCCCTCCGGGGAGAGAACACAAGAGGTGATCGTCTCCCTGGACGCAGAAAAGGCCTTCAACAGAGTCGAGTGGAAATACCTCATAGAGGTACTGGAGCGGTTCGGGCTTGGAACAGGGTTCACCGCTTGGGTAAAGCTCCTGTACAACGCTCCCATGGCGAGTGTACAGACCAACAATACCAACTCCCAATACTTCCAGCTGCACAGGGGCACCAGACAAGGATGCCCACTGTCCCCGCTGCTGTTCGCACTAGCAATTGAACCGCTAGCAATCGCGCTCAGGGCAGCAAAAAATTGGAGGGGGATCCGAAGGGGAGGTAGAGAGCACAGAGTCTCACTCTATGCGGATGATCTGCTCCTCTATATCTCGGACCCACAAAGCAGCATGGACGGAATCATCGCGCTCCTGAAAGAGTTTGGAGCCTTCTCGGGCTACAAACTCAACATGAGCAAAAGTGAGATCTTCCCAGTACACCCGCAAGGGGGGGGGGGGGGGGGGGGGGCCAGCACTAAAGGGGCTGCCGTTCAAACAAGCCCGACATAAATTCCGCTACCTGGGGATCCAAATAGCCCATGACTGGAAAGGGATCCACAAATGGAACCTCACCAGCCTGACGGAGGAAGTTAAAAAGGACCTGCAAAGATGGAACACACTCCCGCTCTCCCTCGCGGGGAGAGTTCAGACGATCAAAATGAACGTACTGCCCAGGTTCCTCTTCCTGTTTAGATCCATTCCGATCTACATCCCCAAGGCCTTTTTCAAAGCGCTGGACAAACTCATCATGGCGTTCGTATGGGGGGGTAAAAATGCTAGGATCCCAAAGAAGGTCTTACAAAAAACAAAAACCAGGGGAGGGTTAGCCCTCCCGAATCTACAATTCTACCACTGGGCAGCAACAGCCGAGCGAGTAAGGGGTTGGATCCAGGAGCCAGAAGCTGAGTGGGTGCGTGCGGAGGAGGCCTCCTGCATGGGAACCTCCCTCCGGGCCCTCGCCACGGCAGCACTCCCATCCCCACCCAAAAAATACTCCAGCAGCCCAGTGGTGACAGCCACCCTCCAATCCTGGAACCAACTGCGGCAGCAACTTGGCCTGACCAAAATGTCGAACAGGGCTCCCATCTGCAACAACCATAGGTTCACACCAGCACTGACTGACGCCACCTTCAAAAGGTGGAGGCAGGACGGGGGGACACTGACAGTCAGGGACCTATACACGGACGACAGGATCGCAACACTGGACGAACTGACAGAGAAATTTCAGCTAGCTGGGGGGAACGAGCTACGGTACCTGCAGCTCAAAAACTTCCTACGAACGGAGACAAGGACGTACCCACAACCGCCACGACAGACACTACTGGAAGACCTACTGGACGCAAGTATCCTAGAGAAAGGGAACTGTAGTGACATGTATGACCGACTGGTAGATAGGGACGACACCGTACTGGACGCAACAAGGAGGAAATGGGAGGACGACCTGGGGATGGAGATAGGGTGGGGACTCTGGAGCGAAGCACTGCATAGGGTCAACTCCACCTCCACGTGCGCAAGGCTCAGCCCGACGCAACTAAAAGTGGTACATAGAGCCCACTTAACAAGAACCCGTATGAGTAGGTTCTTCCCGGAGGTGGAAGACAGATGTGAACGGTGCCAAAGAGGCCCGGCCAACCACGCCCACATGTTCTGGTCTTGCCCCAGACTCGTGGAGTACTGGACAGCCTTCTTCGAGGTTATGTCCAAAGTGGTGAGAGTGAGGGTGGAGCCATGCCCGATAGTGGCAGTCTTCGGGGTTTCAGAACAGCCAGATCTATTCCTGGGGAGGAGGGCGGACGCCCTTGCCTTTGCCTCCCTGGTCGCCTGCCGTAGAATCCTGTTTGGCTGGCGGTCAGCAGCACCGCCCAGAGCTGCGGACTGGCTGTCCGACCTCTCGGAATCTCTCCAAATGGAGAAAATCAAATTTGCCATCCGAGGGTCGGACGACGGCTTCCACAGAACGTGGGAGCCATTCATGCAACTGTTCCGGGACCTATTTGTGGCCAATGTACAAGAGGAAGAATAGTCGGGGGAAGGTAGCGGGGGGGGGGGGGGGGGGGGGGGGGGGGGGGGGGGCTACAGGTTCGTTACGGGGGTTCGATGGCTAGCTAAGGCCCAAAACCAAACTAAATAAACATGTTGGGGGGGGGGGGGCGCAGTTACTACTACGAAGATGCTTACCTGTAAATATGTATGTTAATTTTTGCATGTTTGTTTTTTTTTTCTCTCCTAACAATTTGTAATTTGTTCAATATAAAATATGAAAACTGAATAAAAACATTTATAAAAAAAAAACGTATTTTCACCTAATCAATTTGAAGTTGAAAACTATCAAGGACTTTACACAACCTGAACTAATTGTCAAAGTTACTCAAACCTAAAAACTTCTTAATTAAAGCAAAAACATGACAAAATAATGAATAGCACAACACTTATACAAGAGAACTGGAGTTATGTGAAACGGCACACATCACTTAGCTCCAAGCGCCAGATTAATTCCACAGTTTCTGTGCAACTAAGTTTGGATTCTTAATCAACCAACAAGTCGCTTAATGCAGCTTAGTGGTTTAGTTCTAAAATCTAACAAATTACAGTAAATGTGAATATCTGCAAACCACTGGGGGTGGCACTTGGCAAAATTCAGAAAACCATCCCTCAATTCGATAAGCTTGGGTCAACTCGGAGATTTTAAAACATTTTATAACTCATTGTCAACCTCAAAAGGTTCACAAGTTATATTTCAAATAGCATTCCCCCCAATGCCCCAGTAAGAAGTCTGACAACACGAGGTTAAAGTCCAACATGGTTGTTTCAAATCACTTGCTTTCAGAGCACTGCTCCTTCCTCAGGTGAAGAGGTAGATTCCAAAAACATATGTATAGACAAAGTCAAAGATTCAAGATGATACTTTGAATGCAAGCATTTGCAGGTAATTAAGTCTTTATGATCCAGAGAAAGGGGTAATCCCAATACCCCAGTTCTACCTTGATATTACTGTACCACAGCTCTTTTGACGATGACTCCTTTGTAATTATGTGAATCAATCTGAATGTCCAAGAATTAGAGCTAACTATGAGGAATACTTGAACAAGTTTGCATTATCAGTAGAATTAGTCACTTGTCAGGTATTAGTTTTGTTCCTGAACAGGACGCTCAAATTAAACACTTGGCGAAAGTATTTTAATTTGTATTGTTTGTTGTTGCTGTTCATTTTTATTTTTGACAATAGGGCAGCACGGTAGCACAGTGGTCAGCACTACTGTTTCACAACACGAGTGTCCCAGGTTCGATTCCAGGTTTGGGTCACTGATTGTGTGGAGTCTGCACAAACGTTCTCCCTGTGTCCGCGTGGGTTTCCTCCGGGTGCTCCGGTTTCCTCCCACAAGTCTTGAAAGGCGCGCTGTTAGGTAAATTGGACATTCCGAATTCTCCCTCTGTGTACCCGAACAGGCGCCGGAATGTGGCGACTAGGGGCTTTTTACAGTAACTTAATTGCAGTGTTAAAATAAGCCTACTTGTGACAATAAAGATTATTATTATGGGCCAGGGTTTAGAAAACTCCGAAGTATATCATGGAGTTCACCTGACCCACAACTGTTCATAGATTTTGGTTATGGGGAGTACAAGGGCCACTTTACAGATGTGATGCAACAGAGAATTTTAAAAATAAAACAATGTTTATTCTATGAATTCAATGCACACTTTATAAACACACAGTAAACATCTCATCAACTACAAACACTTATACTTTCCCAAATACAATATTCTATAGGTAACCCTTAGAGGCCTTCCTAACAACATCCATAAACCTAAAACACTTTTTAACAAAGACAGCAGGTATTACTTTGAAATCATCAATGAGCTTAAGACATTCTTTAGCTTGTAGAAAGAGAGATCCTGACACAGCTGCTTGCTTTGAATGCAGCTCTCCAACTCTGAAAACAAAACTAAACACACTGCAGCTGCCAGCTCAAAACAAAAGTAAAAGACAGGCAGACAGCCCAGCTCCGCCCACACAATGACATCACTGAAGCCATTTGATGAAACACACTGGGCGGGATTCTCCAACCCGGCGCCGGGTCGGAGAATCGGCGGCGGGCCATGTGAATTGCGCTACGCCGCCCCGACACGATTCTCCACAGAGCGGAAAATTGGCACCAACGGGGCCGCTCTGCGGGGCACCCCCGCGATTCTCCAGCCCGGGTGGGCCGAGTGGCCTTAAAAAAAGAATGTGTCCCGCCGGCGCTGTTCTAGCCTGCTCTGAGACAACGGGACCTCGGTGTTAAAGGGTCAGGTAGGGGGGGGGGGGGCTCCAATGTGGCCTGGCTGGGGGGCTCCTTTCTTGTAGCTCTGCGCCATAATGCGTCGGGGCCAGCGCGTTGATGGAGGCTACTGCGCATGTGCGCGTTGGCGCCACTACGCATGAGCGGACCCTGCAGCACTCAGTTCGCACCGGGATCGGCAGTGGCGCGAGCCGCTCCTGCACCGTGCTGGCCCACTGTAGGAGCTAGAATTACTCCTGGCAGCGTCCCGTTCACGCCGTGGTAAAACGCGACTCCTTTTATGACGGCGCGGACACTCTGCCACGGGATGGGAGAATCCCGCCTACTTTTCTTAAAGGGACTCTCACATGACATTATTCTGAAAATGCTACAAACAACAGGTCAATTTCAACTCTAGGAGATGCAAACAAATACAGTAAATATTTTTGACCCTAACTTGACTCTATGTTATACAGGTAGAGTCACATTTCATTTTAAAAGGACTAAGGTCTTACTAATGGGAGCAGTCAGCATAAAGCACAAGAAAAATAATTGACAAATGAACCATTGCTTATTTGTGGGCAGACAGACATTGTACAGTCATGAAATAAGATGATGGAAAACATGACATCCCCCCCAAACACTTTCTCTGAAATTGATCAATTTTTAAAATAAGTCATCAAGCAAATAAATCTTTACGTTTTCACAGCATTTGAATTTGCATAAGTGAAATCCTTCACAATTACAATAAAAGAAGAGATTTACATTTTCTCCTAAATCTCATTCACCTATGCAAATAAAAAAACATTATACACATCCTAGTTTACTCCCATCTGTTAGACTGATTTCTGCGGAACAATTCCAAACCTTTTAATACTTCATGGAAGCTGCACAATAGTCTCCACATTGGGATGAATCAGTCGGCACACAACTTGCTCAAGAATTACACTTTATCATTCATTGCTGAATAGCATTTTAATTGACAGACTCTGTCATTTAACAAGTTCTACTGAATAAATCTGAAAAAAATGCTTTACAATTCCATCTGTTTGTAAATTTATCACCTCCTAATTTTGCCTATCGTTTGTGAAATAGTTACATGCACTAATATGAGCCAGATGGAATAATTTAAGACAAACTAAAAGCACACAACTAATGGCTTTGAGGGGACAAAAATTAAAATTTGAAAAATTCAGAACAGCTCCACAAATAAGCAGATATCATCGGCAAGAGGGGAAGGCTGTAAGTAAGGGTTTAGGAGAGGAAAGGGGTAAGCAGGAAGATGGGGAGTGGGAGGTTTGGCAAGAGGGAGGACTGGCAATGTCTTCCTGAATTAACATTCTCCATTTGATCAGTTATAAAGCCAGGGACTCCCCATGAGTTGGTGGGAATGTTTTACCTCTTCAGGAATGCTTTGCCATAAAGTGTTTCTCAGAATTGTTATGGCACAGGAGTTGGCCATTTGAACCCACATGTACTTCAAGCTTGAGAAGATATTCGAGATGGCCTTAGAATTTTCTCCTTTGTTCTTAATTCTGGGACTCCCAGACAGAAAGATAATCTATGCTAATGAAAAAAGGCTGCATATTATTTTAACATTTTCGGCATATCTTCTTCATATCCCGAGGGCAGGGGTGGGTGATCTTATGGAGCTATTGGAGAAGTTCGGCTCATTTTCGGGGTTTAAGTTGAATATTGGGAAGAATGAGAATTTTGTAAGTGGCCCCTTGAGGAGGGAAGGAGTTGATGTGAGGGAGCTGTCTTTTTGTTGTGCTGGGATGAGCTTCCATTATCAGGGTGTCCCGGAGGGCAGCTTCGTAAATTGAACTTCACTGGTTTGACGAGTAGCGTGCAGGCGGATTTGCAGAGATGGAACAGCTTTCCATTGTCTCAGGCGGGCTGGCTGCAAGCGATTGAGATGAACATACTGCTAAGATTCGTGTTTTTGTGTCACTGCCTTCCAGTCTTCCTGCCTAAAGTGTTTTTCCAGGGGCTGGCGTAGATTATAACAGGGTTTATATGGGCAGGGCGGAGAGGTCTCTTGCAGAGGGAGAGGGGGGTGATGCTCTTGAACCTACTATTGGGCAAGTGGAGGAGTTGGAGAATAGAGCTCGCAGGAATAATCTGAGGATCATCGGCCTCCCGGAGGGGGGCTGAGGGAGTGGATGCCGCAGCGTTTGTGGCAGACCTGTTGATGCAGCTGATGGGTGCTGAAGCCTTTCAGCGACCGCCGGAACTCAAGGGGGCATACAGAGTGCAGGCGAGGCAGGCAAGAGATCAGGGGCTGGTCCCGAAAAGAGGTCCCACGGGCGCGAATTAGGACCCGAGAACTACCGTAAAAAAGGGATGCCGAATGTGCCTGGACCGCCATTCAACGGTTTGCTGGGTTAAAGGTGCCATGCGGGACAGTTGGGACTCTTCCCTTTGTTTTTTTTTTTTGTTTTTTTTTGTCTTCCTCTTTTTTCTGTTTTTTCCTTTTCGTGTGGAATTTTACTTTTTGTGGGGCTCGCTGAGTACACTGGAGCCGGTATGGTAACCAAGGGTGGCCAGTCAGCGAGGGGGGTTAAGGGGGTTAAGGTTGGGGTTTTTTTGTTGTATTGATGTTCATGCCTTCCTGTGCCAGTGACTTTGCTACAGCGGGTTGGAGAGGGGGATGGGGCACCGGGGAGTGGGGATGAGGACGGGGAAACAATGGGAATGAGACAGTGGGGCACCGGAGTGATGAGTCACCGGGCTAGCAGATTGGCTAGTCAAGGGAGTCAGGTAGGGGGGGGGGGGGGGGGGGGGGGGGGGAGAATACAGCCAATGGGTGGCGGGGGGGGGGTTACTTGGGGATGTTGATGGGGGGGGGGGGGGGGTTGTTCTGCTGACATGGGAGAGACTTGAAGTAGGCAATGGAAAGGAGGTCAAGGGTGGAGGCAGCCAAGAGGCGGGCCAAGATTGGCGCAACGCACGGGCCGGGGTCGGCCCGAGAAAGGCTATTGCTGACCGGCGGGGGGGGGATGCTTGTGCCCCCCAACCAGGCTGATCACCTAGAATGTCAGGAGACTGAATGGGACGGTTAAGAGGGCACGGGTGTTCGTGCACTTGCGGGCTATGAGGGCGGACGTAATTATGTTGCAGGAGACACATCTGAAAGTGTCTGACCAGACTAGGCTAAGGAAGGGCTGGATTAGCCAGGTCTTCCACTCGGACTTGGACTCGAAGTCCAGGGGGGTGGCAATCATGATCAACAAGCGGGTGTAATTGGAGGCGGAGGGCATAGTCGCAGGCTAGGGAAATAAATAGAGTGATGGATGGGGTGGGGTGCAGAGTGGAGGACCCGGCAGGACTGAATAAGATATTCCGGGACTTCTATGGCAAGCTGTACACTTCGGAGCCCCCGGAAGAACGAGATGAAAAGGTTTCTGGACGGGTTAACATTCCCAACAGTAGTCTGGGAGCGAGTGGATGGGCCGGGGGCCCCGATTCGAGTGGAGGAGGTATTGGGGGGCCTAAAGGCCATGTAATCGGGGAAAGCCCCGGGACCGGATGGATACCCAGTAGAGTTTTATAAGAAGTTCTCTGAATTAGTGGGTCCGGTCTTGGCGAGGGTTTTTAATGAGGCACGGGATAGAGGGACCCTGCCGCCGACAATGTCGCAAGCCACCATGTCACTGATATTGAAGCGGGGTAAGGACCCGGAAACGTGCGGGTCATACAGGCCAATCTCCCTGATCAATGTAGATGCCAAGCTCCTGGCAAAGGTCCTGGCGATTAGAATTGAGGACTGTGTACCGGAAGTGATTGGGGATGACCAAACTGGGTTCGTGAAAGGCAGGCAGCTGTCAGCCAATTTGAGAAGATTACTTAATGTGATAATGATGCCCCCGACGGGCAAGGAGGTGGAGATAGTGGTGGCGATGGATGCCGAGAAGGCCTTCGACCGGGTGGAGTGGGGCTATCTATGGGAGGTGCTCAGACGGTTTGGGCTCAGGGAGGGACTGGTGAATTGGATCAAGCTATTGTATCAGGCCCCAAAGGCCAGCGTCAGGACAAACAGAGAAGTGTCAGAGTATTTTAGACTATACTGCGGGACCAGACAGGGCTGTCCGCTCTCTCCGCTGCTGTTTGCGCTGGCTATAGAGCCGCTGGCGGTTGCGCTGAGAGCCGCAAAGGGATGGAAGGGGATGGTTGGGGCGGGGTGGAACATCGGGTCTCTCTCTATGCGGACGACCTGCTCCTGTACGTGTCGGACCCATTGGCCGGGATGGAAAGTATACTGGAAACATTGAGGAAGTTCGGCCAGTTCTCAGGGTACAAATTAAATAGGAACTAAAACTCAAATGTGAGGAGGAGCTAGGCGAGGAAATGGAGGACGGGCTCTGGGCAGAAGCCCTGAGTTGGGTGAATTCGACCGCAACATGTGCTAGGCTCGGCCTGATTCAGTTTAAGGTCGTTCACCGGGCCCACATGATGCTGGCTCGGATGAGCAAATTCTTTGGGGTAGAGGACAAATGCACTAGGTGCGCAGGAGGACCAGCGAACCACGTACACATGTTTTGGGCATATCCGATGCTTAGGGGGTACTGGGAGGGATTTGCGGGAATCATGTCCCGGGTGCTAAAAACAAGGGTGGCGATGGTTCCAGGGGTGGCAATTTTTGGGGTTTCGGAAGACCCGGGAATCCAGGGTGAGAAAGAGGCCGATGTTTTGGCCTTTGCTTCCCTGATAGCCCGGTGACGAATATTATTGGCATGGAGGTACTCAAAGCCCCCGAAGACTGAGCTGTGGCTTTCGGACATGTCGAGTTTTCTGGGTATGGAAAAAATTAAGTTCGCCTTGAGGGGATCTGTACAGGGGTTCGCCCGAAGGTGGCAACCATTCATTGACTTCTTTGCGGGAGAGTGAGCGTCAGCCGGGGGGGGAGAATTTACAACAGAGAGATAAACCAAAGAGTGAGAAATAAAACCATAAACAAACAAAGATCACTATAAGTATTTACATCTATTTGTCTCCGCTGCCCCCCTTCCATCCTGTGGCTGTGGGCCCCATTAGGCAGATCTGCCTCAGCATCCCTCCCAGTGTTGGGCCGAGCATGATTTAATTGTATTGTTGCTCCCTCTGGCTTTCCACGTGCCCTCTGGCCCGTCCCCTGTGGCTCTGCCTCTTGTGTCTCGGGCCTTTAGCTCCCCATTGGTTGAGTGCCTTGAGTTACAGGAAGATATAGACGGGTTGGTCAAATGGGCAGAGAAGTGACAGATTAAATTTAACATTGAAAAGTGTGAGGTGATATACTTTGGAAAGTATACAAGGAAGTATACTATGGAAGGACTGAGGGAAGTTCCAAAGAACAAAAGGAACTTGGTATGTTTGTCCATAGATCTCTGAAGGCAGAAGGGCAGGTTAATAGGGTGGTGAAAAAGGCATATCAGACACTCACTTTTATCAATTGGGGCATAGACTACAAAAGCAGGGAGGTCATGATTGAGCTGTACAGAACTTTGGTGAGGCCACAGCTGGAGTACTGTGTGCAATTCTGGTCACCACATTATAGGAAGGATGCAATTGCACTGGAGGGGGTGCAGAGAATATTCACCAGAATGTTGCCTGGGATCGAACATTTAAGTTATAAAGAGAGGGTGGATAGGCTTGGGTTCTGACTTTAAGGTCAGCGGCGAGGACCCTTGCTCCACCGTAAACCATAGATTCCAGGTTAATGTCAGACAGCAGGAAAAATTATGAAATGGGAAAAAGTCAGAGCTAGAATAGTGATTTGCAGGCAGGCAGCTCCTTTTTTTTTGTTAACAAATCAAAATCAATCCAAACCATAAACCACATGGAAATTGAAGTTAATTTTTCATTTCACATGGCACAGAATCATATGGTCCAATGTGCCTGTGCTGTATCTTTGAAAGGGCCATTCGATTAGACCACTGGATAAAAGCAAATTACTGCGGATGCTGGAATCTGAAGCGAAAGAGAAAATGCTTTGTCAAAGAGTCATTGGACTCGAAACATTAGCTCTTTTCTCTCCCTACAGATGCTACCAGACCTCCTGAGATTTTCCAGCATTTTCTCTTTTGTTTCAATTAGACCAACCCAACAGCCTTGCAAATGTTACTTTTCATGTAAACCATTATCTCCTCCTACTCACTTTAAAAAAGCCAACAAACAAACCTTCATTAAACAGCAATAGGTCAACTACAACTGAAACAAACCAAACATAAATGAGCTGGAAAGGAAAACAAATAAATACTCAGATATGGATGCTCAGAACTGAATTAAAAATATTGGACAAAATTACTCAGCCACCAGTCTAATTTTAGTAATTGCAAATTCTTATTAATTTGCTCCAAGTAGCAGAAGCAAAAAGTTGGGTTTCCTGAATTAATCCTCAATAAAAGACTGACTGTCGAAACACATGTAACATGGGCTATTTAATACCACAGAGCTCCGAGTAGGCTGGTTCAGTCTGACTCAAGATCTGAGCGCAGACAGCCAATATAGAGATACAAACCAGGGTTCTCCTATCCTGTTCCTATTTCAAACCTGATCTCGGTCTCACTAAATATCTACATATCAAATAAACAGGTTACTTTAATCAGGATGCTGGAATGGTGCTCGAATTTGTCAGCTTGCCTTGTTTCTGAAATGTCTAATGATCTGTCCCAGTCACTTAAATCAACCTGTGATTTCAAGATCTCCACCATCTGCAGCCAATCTTGAAGAGCACTGCTCGACTGGGTAATACTAATGGACACGTTCAAGAAACAATCAGATTACACTATACTTTAGCCACAGGGACACACCACTGATGCATATTAAATGCAACTGGCATAACAGACCATAAAGTATATTTCTGAACAGCTGCTATGGTATAACTGCAGTACAATACAGAAAGTAAGGCCACAAATGACAGCTACAAGACGTGCAGAACTGTTAAACAAAATGCTTCTTGCCCCACAATGACAACATGGCTCTGATTTTTAAACAGGAGCAAAAAGGAAGTACCTAAAAACCTTCAATTATGGGCCCAATGGTGTTTTTAAGTAGTAATTACAATCAAAAGTTATCATTGGAACTGTTCTGCATCATCACGTAGACAGAGAAGGCCTTACCAGTAATACCTAACACAGCTTCTGAAAAAGGTTGCATTTTACAAGGTCGATTATTTTTTCTTAATCGCTAGGGGATTAGTTGCAATGGGCTGGAGTAGATGTAAAACTTTCTGAATGCTGTTGCCAATGAATTTCGATTTTCCTTCACTTTTTTGTAGTGTTCTAAAAAAACTGAGTGACTTGCTAGACCATTTCAGATTGTAGTTAACCACATTACTGTGGGTCTGGAGTCACATGTCAGCCAGAACAGGTAAAGATGGCAGATTTCCTCCTCAAAAGGAAGAAGATGCATTTTTACGACAATCAATGATAGTTTTATGGACTCCATTGTTGACTTTACATCCCAGATTTTTGAATTTACTTTAAATTACAGCAGCTGCTATGGTGGGATTGAACACGTGACTCCCACAGCCTGGGCCTCTGGATTACTTGTCCAGTACCATTACCCCCTTGCCATCACCTCCCCAGGGATGCCACAGACATGAATGTTAGAATATTTCCTCTTAACTATTAGCATTAACAGCCTTAACATCCTATTTCTCATGGGTATGATATCCCCTCAGCAACACCGCCTGAATATACAGCTTCAATTTCCATAAATCACTGATGGCTCAGCTCCACCGATGTCAACTCCTCCACTATCTCAAAACTGTCAAACCGCTTGACCAACATATTGTACTGATAGAGCAGGAATTTCATTCAACAAAATATGGAGAAGATCAAAGTCGTTCTCTTTAAATCCTGTGACAAATTCAATTCCCTTGTCACCAAACCCTGACAACTCTGCGAGACTGAACATTTCGTAACCTAGGTGTCATATTTGACCTCACGGTAGGCTTCCGAACACATAGCTGCACTCAGAACATCGATTCCCATTCCGGTAACATCACCCAACACCACCCCAGCCTCAGCTCATCTGTTGCTGAAAACCTTAGGCAAGCTTGTTATCTTTAGACTTGACTAATCCAACATACTTCTACTGGCCTCCCACATCTACACTTCATAAGCAGGAGCTCATCCAAAATTCTACTGGCCATGTCCTAAATCCCACCAAGTTAGAATCACTGCTCACCCTTTTCCTCGCTTATCTAGATTGGTTCCCAGTCCAGCATCAGATGCATTTTAAAATTCTCATCCTTATCTTTAATATCCCTCCACACCCTCATGGAATCATAGGGACCCTACAGTGCAGAAGGAGGCCATTCAGCCCATTGAGTCTGCAACGGCCCTCTGAAAGAGCACCCTACCGAGCCCAACCCCTGCCCAATCCGCATAACCCCACCTAACCTGCACATCTTTGGACACTAAGGGGCAATTTAGCATGGCCAAACCACCTAACCTGCACATCTGTGGACTGTGGGTGGAAACTAGAGCACCCGGAGGCAACTCACGCAGACACGGGGAGAACGTGCAGACTCCACACAGTCACCCAAGGTTGGAATTGAACCATGTCTCTGGCTCTGTGACGATTGAACGATTGTGCCACCGCACTCCCTCCCCATCTCTCTGTTCTATGCGAACTTCTTGCATCTCCAATTATGGTTGTTCCACCATTGGTGACAGTGCCTTCAACTTGGGATTGCATCCTGCAATCTCTCACCCTTCTTTCCTCTTAGAGTTTTGGGTAATTTTTCCTAATATTGCTGCATGGGATGTCAAATTTTGATTCACAACTCTCCTGTGAAGCACCTTGGCATGTTTGACGCTGATATTTGTTCAAGACACTAGATAAATGTAAGTTGTTGACCACAAACAAAATCATCAACGATTATAGTGGCCATGGATCTTCCTGATTTTATTACTATTTTGTCACTGTTAAGACTGTATCCATTATATTGTGTTTCTTACCTCCATTCCTCTGCAGGATGATGCTGTTCAAATTTTTCACGCACATGTGAGACACCCACATCTGGATGCAGCCAGTGGACTTCTTCTGAATGCATATGACTGAGTCGAATTCCAAAGCATGCCACATTCTTAACTTTGTGGGAGTCTACAATCTTCTGAATAATTCCCTGAAATGTGACATAGATACACAATTAGATTGAATTATCCAAAAGAGCCACACAAAAAACTAACAGCTGTAACTGCCAAGCTTGTTCAAATCAACTTTTTTAAGTTTCTACCTAATATACTTGCCAGAAAAAGCAAATTATGTTGTGGCCTTTGGCTGTGAGGTGACCCAATATGGCCTATAAAATTATGGTGGAGTAAATGGAGAGAAGATGCTACCACTGCAGGGAAAGCAAAAACTAGTGGTCACCATGCAAGATGGTCACCAATAAGTCCAATCGAGGTTGGGATTCAGAAAGAATGTTTTATGTAAAGAGTCGTAAGAATGTTTTAAGAGACACATAGCATAAATGCATTCAAAGGGAAGCCAGAAAAGCTCATGAGGAAGGAAGGGAAGAATATGCAAATAAGTTGGAAGCAGAGGGGTGGAAGGATAAAGACCAATAACTTTTTCTGTGTTGCCGATTCTACATGGCAGATTGACAGTTGCATTCTCCCGTATATAGGTTTCCTTTTAATCCTTCTTAGCAGAATGTTTGTCCAGTCAGAGTGGTTAGGAAAGAGAATACAGAACTAAGGTTCAAACTCGTAGCACATTTCACCATTGCGCAGCGAATCAACTCCAATTGCCTTGGCTGTTTTGTGGAAATTTTGATTTTAATAATAATGATCTTTATTAGTGTCACAAGTAGGCTTACATCAACACTGCAATGAAGTTACTGTGAAAATCCCCTAGTCGCCACACTCCGGTACACTGGAGGAGAATTCAGAATGTCCAATTCACCTAATAAGCACGTCTTTCGGCACTTGTGGGAGGAAACCGGAGCACCCGGAGGAAACCCACGCAGACACGGAGAGCACGTGCAGACTCCGCACAGTGACCCAAATGGGAATCAAACCCGGGTCCCTGATGCTGTGAAGCTACTATGCTAACCACTGGGCTATCATCCACACTGGTGAGGATGCAGGCACATCCTGCGATGAGGGATGTCCAATATGTAAGAGAATGGAATAGCTTGTGCAGATACTGAAATACTCACCCAATTTTGTGTGGTTTCTTTCTCAGGTAGGCTGAAAATTTGAACCTTAATTAAAACATAATTAAAATGTGTCTTGGGGTCTTTCCAAATCCTGCTGACTTTTAAGGTAGACTTTGAAGTTGTTACTGCACAAACTCTTCAGCTGGAAGTTTATTTTTGTGGTCTGCTCCCTTTGGTTCAGAATAGGGTTTTCAATACTCTGTATTAGCATCCAACATTATTGGATAAATTTTTCGGACTTGAGTAAAACATGCACCGATATTCAACCTGTCAGTTTAGAATCATAGAATCATAGAATTTACAGTGCAGAAGGAGGCTATTCAGCCCATTGACTCTGCACCGGCCCTTACAAAGAGCACCCTACCCAAACCCACGTATCTACCCTAACCCCGTAACACAGTAACCTTTTTAGACACTAAGGGCAATTTAGTATGGCCAATCCACGCAACCCGCACATCCCTGGACTGTGGGAGGAAACCGGAGCACCCGGAGGAAACCCACGCAGACACGGGGAGAACGCGCAGACTCCGCACAGACAGCAACCCAGCCGGGAACCGAACCTTGGGCTCTGGAGCTGTGAAGCAACTGTGATAACCACTGTGCTACCGTGCTGCCCATGATACTGTTTCTGCAAGTACTGTATTCAAAGACTTGGGTACCACAATTTAGGAAAGATATTCGCCAGGAGGGAAAGCAATGTACATTTACCAAAATGATACCTGGTCTTCACAGGTTAAATTACACGGACTGATTACTCAGACTTTATGCCTCATTTCCAGAGTGCTTGTAATCTCATAGAATATTGTCCATGCTTCTTCAAAGTATGTTGGCTGTTACAGAGAACCTTGAATGTTTGTTACAATCACACTAATTTTGAACATTCCTGATAATATCCTATTTGCTAATTTTTTTTGCAGTCTACAAAATCGAAGTACAATTTTCAACTGACATGTCACAGGATAACATGGCCGGGATTCTCCCCTATCCGGTGGGGCGGGGTCCCGGCGGGACGTAGTGGCATGAACCACTCCGTCATCGGGCCTCCCCAAAGGTGCATCACAGCTTTGTTCATCTGCTTTTATAAAGAATGTATAATGCTGCAGTTAAGAGTACACCTTTTTAAATCAATCAACTGCTACATGAGACGCGATTTTTGAAGTTATGAAAGAGAATGATTATGGGCCTGGGACGCTGCTTGTCCCTAGGTCTGAAAGACAAGACATGGTGCCTTTTCCAGCCTGAAACACCCAGCCTTCACATCTAGCTTAAGGAAACATGGTAGTCAGCTCTGCAGAAACTGAACTAGGTTCTTCTCCTCCACTCCGAGCAGACCATTAACTTGGACATAATTCTTCCGGCCTCGGTTGTTCAAACCTTTAGGATTTCTGACACACCACCTAGCTGGTTTTCCAAGGATTGAATGTGAGCTTGATGGAAGAAACATCTTCAACATTTTGGATTTATTTCCTCCATTTCATCGAGCCTATTATTATTCTGCAGCTCTGTCTCATGAGCGCTTGAATTCTATGTCAACTAACTGAGTTTGTCGTCAACTAGTCTGATGTTGTTGATGTTTGCAATGCCTTAGAAAATGCCGGGACAAGAGCCTGCTGGAAGATCAGGATGCCATATTGATACGGTGGCTCCACCCCTGCTACATCCGAGCATCTCCCGGGATCACACGACGGAGCATTAACTCTCAGATTGGGCAAGCATGTGTCTCCCATCAGGATAAACGGATTACACAAAGAATAGCACCAGAGTGCAAAGGAAAGCTGCTATTAACGCACCCACATCACGTGATTTCCCCCAACTCATACTTAAATCACCTCAAATATTATTTCTCTAATATTCTCCTTGCTGATATTCCTTGGCTGCATTGTTCATAGTTTTCAGTCCAACGATTGTTCAGCCAATTCCCCTCTTGCTTACCCTTTGCAACAATATTTAACACTGGGTCCCTGCCCCAGAGAGCATCATTTTAAAATGATCCTTTTCCCTGCAAAATGCTTGATTTTGCTTAATTTTTCCAAGCTGATTTTTCTTTAGCTATTCACTGTACTGTTAGAAACATAGAAAAGAAGAACATGAGGAGTCCATTTGGCCCTTCGACCCTGGTCCCCCATTCATTATGATCATGGCTGATCATCCAACTCAATAGCCTGATTCCGCCTTCCCCCATATGCTTTGACCCTTCACCCCAAGTAGTGTTTTGGCCTCAACTGCTTTCTCTGGTAGCAGGCCGACTCTCTGAGTGAAGAAATTTCCTCTCATCTCAGTCCTAAGTGGTCTACCACGTATCTTCAGACAGTGACCCCTGTTTCTGCACAACCCCACCATTGGAAACATCCTTTTTACATCCACTCTGTCTCGTCCTGTTATAATTGTATAGGTGTCTATGACATCCCCCCTCATTCTTCTGAACTCGAACTTGAAGGCATAGGCGTCGCTGTCCTTTCTGCAGTCACTTCTTAAACATTACCAAGGGACAAGCACAGCTGCCTTGTCATGTGGCAGTGCATCATCTAAGTCTGGTGGTGGCCTTGGGTTGATGAGCCACATGTGGTTTATTAGTTCAAGACACTCATCCAGAGAGGGGTTAAGGTTTTCAAAAAAGACACAATCATTTCAGGAATGTCTCTTGATGGTCTCAGGATATAGGCAATTAACACCTTCTCGTTTGGGATGTGCTCTGCTCTGGGATCTAGTCAGGGCTGGAAAATGCCCTTCAGATCATCTGCTATTTCCTCCGTGGCTTCCATTACTGGAAGCAGTTACCTGGAATACAATCCATTTGGCCCCGATTATTTATCCACATTCAAGATGCCAGTCCCTCCAGTTCTTCCTCTCTGAAGGCAGGGGGAGAGTTTTTGAATACGCATCTGACCTTTGCCAGTCATCTTTGTAGCACATTGGCTTTTCTTTTTAAACGCACCAATCTCAAAGAGCCCATATTGAATTATTTTTTTATCTTGAAGAGTATGAATATATGTCTTTACTGGATATAACAGATTTTGTGCTTGAACAACTGAAGTTCATTTAGGGAATGAACTAATATTCAAGCTGAGATAGTATATGGAACCATAGAAAGGTTACGGTGCAAAAAGAGGCCATTCAGCCCTTCGTGCCTGCGCGGGCCAAAAGAGAAAATGAATTAGCCATTCATTTTAATCCCATTTTCCAGCACCTGGTCTGTAGCCTTGCAGGTTACAGCATTTCAGGTGCAGATCCCGGTACATTTTGAATGAGTTGCTCACTATACTTACTCGATCTAATATTTCACATTCTTTTTTTCATTAGAATGTCCACATCACCCCTCCTCCCCTTTGTGAAGAAAGAGACAAAGTACTAATTGAGAATCTGCCCACATAGAACATACAGTGCAGAAGGAGGCCATTCGGCCCATCAAGTCTGCACCGACCCACTTAAGCCCTCACTTCCACCCTATCCCCGTAACCCAATAACCCCTAACATTTTTTGGTCACTGAGGGCAATTTATCATGGCCAATCCACTTAACCTGCATGTCTTTGGACTGTGGGAGGAAAACGGAGCACCCGGAGGAAACCGTGCAGACTCCGCACAGACAGTGACCCAGCAGGAAATTGAACCTGTGACCCTGACGCTGTGAAGCCACAGTGCTAATCACTTTTGCTACCGTGCTACATCTTCTGCGCCCACCCACATGTTACCATGTAGATCTCTGATAGTCCCTACCTTTTCCTTAGTTATTCTCTTGCTTTTAATGTACTGGCAAAATGCCATAGGATTTTCTTTAATTTTAGCCTGCCAATATTTTTTCGTATCTTCTCTTTGCTTTCCTAATTTCTAGTTTTATTTCACCTCTGTACTTTCAAAACTCCTCTTGGCAAATCTTTTGTGACTGTCATAAGCTTTCTCTTTCTGCTCTACCTTGGCCTGTCTGCTTCTTGATAACCAGGGGGCTCTAGATTTGCAGTACCTCCATTTTTCTTTGTGGGAGCTTGTCTACACTGTGCTCATAACATCTCGCCTTTCAATGCCTCGCACTAATTTTGTTAAAATCAATTTAATGAAATTAAATGAATGAATGAAATGAAAATCGCTTATTGTCACGAGTAGGCTTCAATGAAGTTACTGTGAAAAGCCCCTAGTCGCCACATTCCGGCGCCTGTCCGGGGAGGCTGGTACGGGAATCGAACCGTGCTGCTGGCCTGCTTGGTCTGCTTTAAAAGCCAGCGATTTAGCCTGGTGAGCTAAACCAATTATATATTTTTTCCAATTCAGGGTCAATTTGTATGGCCAATCCACCTACCTTACATATTTTTGGGTTGTAGGGGTGAGACCCACACAGACAGAGGGAGAATGTGCAAACTCCACACAGTGACCCGGTGCCTGGATCGAACCCGGTCCTCGGCGTGTGAGACTGCAGTGCTAACTGCTGCGCCACCGTGCCGCTCAGCCTCCCACTGATCTGACAGTTTTTCCTTCTAAAAGCTGCAGCCCCTTCACACTCACCGCTCACCTCTCAGCTTTCTATCCCCCCAGTTTAGAACTTTTATGCCTGTTCTACCCTTCTCCTTTTCCATAATGCTGGTAAATCTAAATGCATTATGATTACTAACTACAAAATCTTTCCCCATTGCTACTTCATCGACTTACCCAGCTTCATCTCTGAAGACTAAATCTAGAATTGCTCCCCATCCTCATTGGACTTTTTTTTTTTAAATTTAGATTACCCAATTATTTTTTCCAATTAAGGGGCAATTTAGCGTGGCCAATCCACCTACTCTGCACAGTTTTGGGTTGTGGGGGCGAAACCCACGCAGACACGGGGAGAATGTGCAAACTCCACACAGACAGTGACCCAGAGTCGGGATCGAACCTGGGACCTCAGCGCCGTGAGGCGGTTGTGCTAACCACTAGGCCACCGTGCTGCCCCCCTCATTGGACTTTTAAGCACTGGCTAAAGATGTTCTCTTGAATTAAATTCAAGAATATGACATCCTCTGTGCCCTTCACACTGATTGTATGCCAATTGATAGTGTGTTGTGACTTGAAGGTGATTGTGTTTCTGTGCATCTAAGGCACTTACCCTTCTAGGTGATGGAAATCACAGATTTGGGAGATTCGGTTAAAGAAAATTGGAATATTCTAACAGAATGTGTTATGTCCTATATTTTATGGTCAGCAGTACAGTGATAGGATACATCACTGACCTTGAAGAAAGCTACATTTAAAAATGTAGTGATCTCTGTGGCGTGGATTTTATCTTTCCCAACATTAATTTCATTCCAATATCAGCTATCAGAGGTCTCTGACATCCAGGAACACTTGGGTAATCACACAAGCTGAGCAGTTTGTCACAATGAAGAATTCTCACCGAGAGCAAACCATGAAGCAAAAGAACGCTGGTTGTGAAATTATTAGAAATCAAAGCACAGAGCGAAATAAAGATTGGGATTTAGGTAATTGTTGAAATATCAAACTACCTTCAATAAAATAAATCTATGGAACTTTCTCAGCATAATGGAGAAATATAACATTACAAAAATATAACACTACTCTTTAAGAGCCAGTAAGATTGTACAACAGGGATTATGACTTGGTATACAGTTGAAAATCCAGATACGCTCGTCCAACAAGGTAACTTTTTCAAGGAGCTTTAAAAAAGGGAGGCTATGAAGAGTAGAGGTTCGCATCAAATCATGTAATTTCTAAGATTTCCATCCTTGAGGATTTTGACAATGCACCCTTTGGAGGATCAGGAATTGTGATAGCAACTTCTGGATTTCCACATTCATGCATGTGCGGACGCCAGGAGTTGTCAGTTTGACAGCATAATGATGGCCAATGCTGAAATTTGTCATTACAACTGCAAAATTTCAGTCATTGCAATAGATTAAGACATAGCTATAATCTAATGTTTTCCATAAATCATCAATCTATTACATTACTCAGGGTTTCAGAATTCACTCTTTTCTTCCTCAGGTTCCGAAACAGGCCAAACTTTGGCTTTTAACAAGGTGCCTCATGGCAGACTGATACAAAAGGTGAAGTCACACGGGATCAGAGGTGAGGTGGTAAGATGGATACAGAACTGGCTCGGTCACAGAAGGCAAAGAGTAGCAGTAGAAGGGTGTTTTTCATGAATAGAAGATTGTGACTAGTAGTGTTCCACAGGGATCTGTGCTGGGGCCTCTGTTGTTTATAGTATACATACCACATATCAGGGCGGCACTGCAGCACAGTGGTTAGCACTGTTGCTTCACAGCGCCAGGGTCCCAGGTTCGATTCCCGGCTAGGGTCACTATCTGTGCGGAGTCTTCACATTCTCCACATGTCTGCGTGGGTTTCCTCCCACAGTCCAAAGATGTGCAGGTTAGGTGGATTGGCCATGATCAATTGCCCTTAATGTCCAAAAATGTTAGGTGGTGTTACTGGGTTACGGGGATAGGGTGGAGGTGTGGGCTTAATTAGGATGCTCTTTCCAAGAGTTTGGCCTCCTTTTTAACTGTAAATTCTATGATTCAACATGAATGATTTGAAGGAAAATGTAGCTGGTCTGATTAGTGAGTTCGCGGATGACACCAAGGTTGGTTGAGTGGCAGATAGTGTTGAAGATTGTCAAAGGATAGAGCAGGACATAGATAGGTTGGAGACTTGGGCAAAAATGGCAAATGGAGTTCAATCCAGACAACTGTGAGGTAATGCATTTTGGGAGGTCTAACATAGAGGGGAAATATATTATAAATGACAAAACTTTTGGGAATATAAAAAGTCAGAGGGATCTGGACCTGCAGGTCCACAGATCTTTGAAAGTTTCAACACAAGTGGAGCAGACGGAATGCTTGCCTTCATTGGACGGGGCATCGAGTATAAAAACTGGCAAGTCATGTTACAGTTGTATAGAACCTTGGTAAGGCCGCACTTGGAATATTGCGCACAATTCTGTTTGCCACACTACCAGAAGGATGTGGAGGCTTTGGAGAGAGTGCAGAGGAGGTTTACCAGGATGTTGTCTGGTCTGGAGGGTGTTAGCTCTGCGGAGAGGCTGAATAGATTCGGATTGTTTTTCATTAGAACGACCGAGGTTGGGGTTTGACCTGATAAAGGTCGACAAGATTATAAGAGGCGTGGATAGAGTGGATGGGCAGGCACTCTTTCCCAGGGTGGAGGGGTCAGTCACCAGGGGGCATAGGTTTAAGGTCCGTGGGGCAAAGTTTAGAGGAGATGTGCGAGGCAGGTTTTTTTACACAGAGGGTGGTAAGTGCCTGGAACGCGTTGCCACGGGATGTTGTGGAAGCAGATATATTAACGCTGTTCAAAAGGCATGTTGACAAATACATGGCTTGGATGGGTACAGAGGAATACAGCGCAAGGAAGTGCTGACGGTTTTGGCCAAGGTTAGTATCATGACCGGTATAGGCTTGGAAGGCCAAAGGGCCTGTTCCTGTGCTGTTTTGTTCTTTGCCAGTGTCACTATGACCAGAAAATGGTCAAACATAGTTTGGATTTCATCTCGCTATCTTCTGGAAAATGCTTGAAATTATATCACCACTTCATTTGATACCTTTCAAATAATCATTAATGATTACAAAAGGGACTCATCCTGCTGCCGTCAGCATTAACCCAGCTGTAAGCAGGCTTGTCGTTCCGTGGCGAGCACGACAGGTGAAACTGTGCAGGCTGCTTGTTACCTCGGGAGGAGACTCTTAATCAAATGTACACAGTGTCTAATGGAGAGACTGGACATCAAGAAGAAAGCCACCCCATTGTCACTCTCCCCCATGACCCAGCTCTCTGGCTTGGCAGGACTCAAAAGAAGAGACATGTCCACTGCTTCATTCTCTTTTCTCCAGATGCAGCTGCAGCAGCGGCCACCGTTTCTGGTGGCACTGCTGAGGATCAGAGCCATCAACCTTCTAATTTTTTTGGCAGCTTTGGGGGTGGGTGTTCTTACTTGGATGGCAAGCACATCAGCAGTCCGTTAATTTGCTGTCATCCACAAAATTTATCCCATTGATCACGAAGCAGGGTTGCTCCTTGTCTTCTGACCCCGAAAACCGTGCTGTTGTGGAAAACTCTCAGACCAACATTTGAAGACATTAACTCAGCTGAAAAATTCCAGCTGTAAAGACAATTGTTAGTGATCTTTAAAACAAAATTATATGCTTTAGGCAATTTTGTGGGATTCCTCATGAGTTTTGATCAAATTACAGCTTAAACTTGCCACAGATGTTATCTCCTCCAGTCCCTCATTTTTTTGAGAAACAGAATTAGTTTTGCTATGCCTCTTTTGATTGTAGGAATGCAGATAACGTGTTGTGTACTTTGTGCAGTTTGCCATCTCCTTTGCAGAAGATCAGGAAAATGTTTTCGTAAGCTTAAATAAGCTTAAAGAATTAGGAACAATATTTGAGAATGGTGCAATTAATAGCACTATGCTTTGCTGTTTTTTTTTTAAACATGAACAATCCGCCCCAAAATCCGTACTAATTTAAAAGAACCTTAAAATCAAAAATCGCCATTTTTAATCATAAATGATAGAGGTCGAACAAATTTCAGTAATAAAAGTACTAACTCACCCTGACATCGGTGGCATCACCATGCCTGATGTTCATGGCCCAGGTTGAGGGCTCATTATCGCTCTCAAAATAATGGAAGACCTTCAGCACTCGTTCCATGGCACCAGGGGATCGTTCCATACTCAAACGGGACTTGGCTCCTGAACCTGCTGCGTGGTTCAGGTTTGGGTCAAGGTAAGCAGCTGCCATGCTTCTGCGGGATGCTATGTGTCGGTCATATTCTGTGAAGTAGGAAAATGAAGATTAGACCCACAATTCTATATTTTAAGGAACCACAAGGAGTGATTTTTATTTTTGGTGTCAAAATAAGCATTGGAACAAAATATATTAGTGCACATAACAGGAAACTTTTAATTTCAAGTGACGTGTTGCTTGCTGATCATCACCACTGACTTGCAACAAAATGGTCCATACTCAAAACACAAACAAGACTTGAGTTTAACTTGTACTTTATTTTATCGGCTATTGCCTCACTGGTCGCAGTCTTAGCTGAATTAGTTGTGAGTTCAAATCCCACTCCAGAGACACTTTAGCACATAAATTATGTTGACTCTTCAATGCAACACCAAGGGTTTATATAGGTGTTGTCTTTCAGATGAGATGTTAAACCAAGGCTCCATATGTCCTCTCTAAGGGGACATAAAAAATCCCTTGCCATGATTCAAAGAACAGACATGTCCTGATCAAAAATTATTCCTCAATCAAAATCACAAAAAGCAGACACGATAGTCATTTATCATTTGCCTTCATGAGACCTTGCTGTGTGCAAATGCAGCCAATGATTGCGCTTAACAGGTGTGTGATTAACCACAAAGGCAGTAGGTCATCCTGAGATTGCAAAAGGAACTAAATAAAGGCACACATTTTTTTATGTCCTCCCTCTTCTTTCCAGCTGCCAGACTAACTGAGCGCATCCAGCAATCTGAGTTTGTGACCCACTAATGCCTTTGTCCCTTCATATGACCTCGAGAAAGACAATCATTTTTATGAAGGGAACAAGGGAATTGGATCTCCGAATCAAGCTAAATATTTCCAAGTGAGAAATATACAGGAACAAGAGAGAAACGGAGTGAGAAGGATACTCATTGGAAGATATCCAAAGACTAAAAGAGAAGGCGGAGGGGGGGGGGTCCGGGAGTCACGGTGGGGTGGCTGAGGAGGTGGTGAGATCGGGGCAACGTTTTAAAATGACGCCCCCGATCTCCTCCTGCAGTGCAGGAAGTGAGGTAAGCGTGGCCTCGGTGGGGCAAGTCCCGTTTAATAACGGAGTCGTTCTCGGCGCTGCAGGGTCCGAGAAACATTCTGCTATTCGCACGCAAAACAGGACTCTGGGTTTTTTTCCCATTAAATTGTGTCCCTATTCACATTTTCCAGCACTTGATCTGTTGTCTTATATGCAATGGTGTTTCAAATGCACATGTAAATGTTGCTTAAATGTCGTGACCTCCACAGGTATTAAGTTATGCAGGGTTCATTAATGAAAACCCCGGTGGAGCTGCCAGACAATGTGATTGGCCAGCAGCACAAGAAAGACGTTAGTTTCCGTTGCTGGGTCTGCTGATTATAAAGAACAAAGAAAAGTACAGCACAGGTACAGCATAGGACCCCAAGGCCTTGGATACCCTAAGCAGTTGCGTCCGGGGCTGGGTAGGTTAGGAGTTTGGGGGTATGTGTGTGCGTGTGTCTGTGTGTATGTGTCGGAAGAATGTGGGTTTCATCGTAATGAGGGCCCGCCCTGCAATCAGCAAACGACAGTCTCCAATGAAAAAAAAACACCTCCCCTTCCTGTAATCACTTAAGGTAAAAAGGCTTCCTGCTCACGTCAAACACGTGGGTGGCATATTATCAGGGTGAAATAGCTTGATAGCCATACTAACTGTCCCTTATTTATTTACAAATGGTGCATCTCCCCTAACCCCCGCCCCAAGTAACATGGGGATGAGCCAGGAAAGTGGTGGGGCAGACCATCCGTCACATTATGGGAAACATGCCTGCTGGGGCACATAAACGTTAGCCCACTGAATGGGAAATGAGCGGTTAAGGGGACAATTACGAGGTCAGTTTTTGAAATAAAACTGCCCTGAAACAAGGTGTAAATGGACAAACTTTACTTTGGCTTTGCAATACTTCAAGAGATCTGTAAATATCACATGCCCACCCTTGTGCTTCACTGAAATTCTGATAGCTTCTGCAGATGACGTCAGGTCAAACGGAAAACAAGCATTTAGAGTTAAAAATTACCTTATTTGTTTTGGATAAGCTAATTATTGAAAACATAACCGATTTAAAACAGATCCACTTTAAAAGGACATTTGAATGGTATGAGAACTTAACATGTAAAATTCCAAAAGTAAAATAATTTGAAATTGCGCAATATTCTCCCAAGTATTCATCTGAAAACAGCCAAAGAATAAAGACAGATTGGCTTTGAATCATCAGCTTCAGACACCGATTTGGGCAGCAAAGCATTTAGGTTTGTAACGATGCAAATTATAGCTATCAAAGGCTGAATAATTTCAGAACACAGATGTTTGTTTGGAACCCTGACATCATTATTCCTCTTTCATTTCCCAATACATACAGATTTCACCATGCCGAGCAACTGAAAACACACTGGTCGGAAAGCTATGTTGTGAAGAAGTGTTACGATCTCGGTTGATATTATAACTGGACGGGAAGATCCCAGAATGGAACCCTGGCACAAAAGACTGTAACTGTTATTTTTTTAATGGAAGGACAGAGTTACAGGACCACTAATTAGTTTTAACAAAAATAATTTTTAAAAAATTAGACATGAAAGATTTGGGGTAGCGCAGTGGTTGGCACTGCTGCCTCACAACGCCATGGACCCGGGTTCGATCCCGGCCCCGGGTCACTGTCCGTGCAGCTTTTGCACATTCTCCCCGTCTCTGTGTGGGTCTCTCACGCCCACAACCCAGAAAGATGTGCAGGGTATGTGGATTGGCCACGCTAAATTGCCCCTTAATTGGAAAAATTTAAAAAGGTTTTTAAAAAATGAAACAATTGAACGTTATAACACAACTTTACTTGCTCTCTTCCCCCCCCCCCCCCCCCCCCCCCCCCCAACTTATCTTAACCTCTCCCCCCCCCCAACTTATCTTAACATTTACACACAGGTTTTAGGATTAACACAGATTAGAAAATACATATTTATATGCAATGGTTTCATTCACACAAAGTCTCTTTGAAGTACACAAGATGACTGTGGTCAAATACAAGCACTCTACTCTGAAACCAAATTAGTATCAGTGGTCTTCTCCTCAGAATCCCCAGATGATTGCCACGCGAGTGTTTCCAAACTCCACTCCTTTAAACACGCTTTAAAATCTTCTCTCATAATTGGGCGGCAGAATAGCATAGTGGTTAGCACTGTTGCCTCACAGCTCTAGGGTTCCAGGTTCGATTCCTGGCTTCCGTTACTGTCTGTGCGGAGTCGGCACGTTCTCCCTGTGTTTGCATGGGTTTCCTCCGGGTGCTCCAGTTTGCTCCCAAAGTCCAAAGATGTGCTGGTTAGGTGCTAAATTGTCCTTAGTGGCCCAAAAAAGGTTAAGTGGGGTTACTGGGTTACGGGGATAGGGTGGAGGTATGTGCTTCAGTGAGGTGCTCTTTCCAAGCATCGGTGCAGACTCGATGGGCCGAGTGGCCTTTTTCTGCACTGCAGATTCTATGAAATAATAATGCTTTCCCTTTGCAGTTTGCATTCTGTAATGCAGGCTAGGTTTTCCAAATGACATTTGTAAACAAAGTTTCCACTCCACTTTTAACAGCAAATCCAGCACAGGATTTTACACCACCTCCTTTTAAATTTACTTTGTCTTGACTGGTTTTACACAAACTCTGAAATTCAGCCAGCGATTTCCAGTTATTTCAACTGATATTCCACAGGCAACATCTCACAAAGCTGAAAATCACATCAGATATCTATCTGGCGCCTCAGCCTTCTTCTCAGTTCTGCCTCTTTATTGAACAAAATAAAAGCTAAAATATCAGACGTCTTGGAAACTTCTCTTAGTTTCTCTAATTTCCTTAACAACCTGCTCTTCAGGTTTCTGCTCTTGTTTCCTTAACCATTATTCCATGGTATGGCTTTCCTTCCAGAAAAGCTGAGGGAGATGTTCCCTCCCTAGCCTTCTAAATTAACTGCTTTTAGCAGAGATGTGAGAGCTGCCTTGTCTCTTACTGTCTATCTTCAACTGTAACCAAGTTAGCTGAACTAAAACTTAAAAGCTTGTCTACCTTAAAAGGCCCCATTTGCTAAGCAACACCACATAACTCTGCTGGCTTATTTATCTATTCTTCATACTGTAGCCCTCTCTAAGCACAATAAAAATACAGTTGGAACTTAACCAACCCCCACACATACAAACACCTTTGTCCAGCAGAATCATGAAATTGAACCTACTTAAAACAATACCATATTTCTAATGTTCATCAATACAAATATAAATCTCTTAAAACTACCTTTGTTTCCTGAACAAAAGACATACGGAGTTTGCAGATGCATAAAGATTGGTTGCATGAGTGAACATAAATCTGGTCGATGGAGCATACTGTGGGAAAATATGAAGTTGTTCACTTTGGCTGAAAGAATTTTTTTAAAAAGCAGAGTATTGCTTAAATGAAGAATGATTGCAGAATACTGAGGAACGGAGGGATCGAGGTGTTCTCAAGCAAGAGTCACAAGTTAGTATGCAGTTACTGTATGAAATCAAAAAAGCAAATGGAATGCTATACTTTACTGCAAGAGGAATTGAACATAAAAGTATGAATATTATGCTTCAGTTATAACAGGGCACTGGTGAGACTGCATCTCAAATACTGTGTGCAGTTTTGGTCTCCTCATAAATGCGTTGGAAGCGGTTCAGAGGATTGATACTTGGAATCAGTGAGTTGTCTTATGGGGATAGGTTGGGTTAGTTTCCACTCGAGTTGAAAAGAGGGAGGGATGACTTGACTGAAGTGTATAAGATCTTGAATGATATCGACATGGAAATGTTGTTCCCTCTTGTAGGCGACTCCTGAACCAGGAGGCACGGTTTTAAAATTAGATGTGCAGAACATTTTTTTCTGAGGTTTGAGAGACTTTGGAACTCTATGCCTCAGAATGCAGTGGAAACGAGATGACTGAATATTTTTACGGCAGAGGTAGATAGATTCTTGTTGGGCAAGGGAATCAGAGGTTATCTGATGGGAAAATGGTAAATGGGAATATGGATCTCAATGCAAACAGATCAGCCATGGTCTTATTGGGTGGCAGAACAGGCTCAAGGGGCTGAATGGCCTACTTCTGTACCTATTTCCTATGTACGTATATGTTCTTACTTCAAAAATACCATGTATCGAAACAGGATTACATCCCACAAATAATAGGTGTTGACCATTCACATCCAACACCTCTCTCCTGTTGGCCAGCTGAGCATTACAGCTCTTGCCTCATTACACTCATCAATGCAGTCCTTGACAGAGGTTTTCCTGCAAAAGTTTTCCTTTTATCTCCTGTACTGTTATTTCTAGAGTTCCCTTAAGATTTTCCGTGGCCCACTCTGATTTGCCTTCATTATGCTGCGCCTTGGTGGCATCATCAAAAACACATTAGTTTACATGTGTACATAGACAACAAGCAGCTTGACCTTACCACTACCCATCTCGACCTGCCCACTGTCTCTGCATGATACCCAGTTGTGCATGAACCAGAATTCCCATCAATTAGATGCTGGGAAAACTTACGCCAGTGTCTTTAGCCCTTGCCACAATCTTCATTCCCCAGCCATTAATTCCAATTCCTTCCCTGGCCATTGTCGCTGAATCAGACTGCTTCCAGAATCAACATTCTATTTGATCTAAAGCTGAGCTTCCAACACCATGTCATGTCCATCACGAGGACAGCCTACTTCCACTGTTGTAGTATCATCTGTCTCCACCCCTGTCTCAGCACAGTTGTTTAAACACTCATCCATGTTTTGATACCTCCAGACTCAACTATACTCTACTGGTTGACCTCCTCCCATCTAGCACGCTCCCTAAGTTCAAAACTTTGCTGCACATATTCTGACACACATAAATCCCATTCAACCCATATGCCCTGACCTATGTTGGATCCTAACACACCATTTTAAAATTCTCATCATCCAATGGAAACTGATCAATGGTTTAATTGTTTGATATCATTGTATCTTCTTGCAGCTCTAAAATCTTCTGCGATTTCAGCACTCCTTCATTCTGGCAGTGCCTTCAGAATTCCCTCCTGAAGCCCCACCGTCTACCCTCCTCTGATGCTCTTTCAAACTCTACCTCTTTCACTAAATGTTTAGTCACATATCCTTAGGCTTCCTTCTTTGACTTGGTGTAAATTATTTTCCTATTACACTCCTGAAGCATGTGTGTATATCTTATATTAATGTTGATATATAAATGCAAATTGCTGCTGTTTCATTCTTACTTTTAATCCTT
This sequence comes from Scyliorhinus canicula, assembly GCF_902713615.1. Lineage (NCBI taxonomy): Eukaryota > Metazoa > Chordata > Chondrichthyes > Carcharhiniformes > Scyliorhinidae > Scyliorhinus > Scyliorhinus canicula. The sequence continues at coordinate 26,327,098 of NC_052155.1, forward strand.
CAATTCATAAGAACACAGGGTGAAAATAATAAATTAATCTTGTTAGCTACCACCTTGGTAATCGCATTGTGCAACAATAACATAGGTTGTCAATGAGTCATGGCAATTAATCGCTATTCATTTGTCTGCAAATAACCCAGACATAAGGCAGCAAAAGCCTCAGTGATTCCCAAAGATTTCCACCAAAGTCACATATCTCTCTCTCAAACTCTTTCGTAATTCCATGGCTCAAAGTGCTCATGTACCATATCCCAATTTTTTTTAACTTAGTTCCTGGGATGTGAGCACCACTGGCAAGGCCAGCATTTGTTGTCCACTCCTAACTGCCCTTGAGAACGTGGTAGTGAACTGCCTTCTAGAAGCATAGTTCATGTGGCTGCACCCACAGTGCTTTTAGGAAGGGAGTTTTGGCTTTTTGATATAGCGCCAATGAAGGAATGGTGATATATATCCAAAATAAATTTAACTGATAATTGAATAAAATCAACACTATTTACAAGTCCCTCAATGAAATTGCTCTTTCTTTTCAATTTTTCTTGAACTGCATTGTGAGAGTATTTAAAAAAAATTTAAAGTGCCCAATTCTTTTCTTTTTCAATTAAGGGGCAATTGAGCGTGGCCAATCTACCTACTCTGCACATCTTTGGGTTGTGGGGGTGAGACCCAGGCAGACACGGGGAGAATGTGCAAACTACACACGGATAGTGACCCGGGGCCGGGATGAACCCGGGCCTTCAGTGCCGTGAGGCAGCAGTGTTAACCACTGGGCCACTGTGCCGCCCTTCTGTGGGAGTGAAAATAAGAAAAAATGAATTTTTTTTTGCTTAGCTACATAGATCTATAAAATTAAACAAATTCGCTATTCCTATAACTTTCCAGTCTACAGGCCTATGCAAGTAATTTCCCCTTTATAATGTCAAAGGAGGTTTGACAGAAACGTTTTGAGAAACAACAAAAGCTGCATTTTATATAATTTTTCCAGGATTACGTCAAATTAGAACTCCTGTATAAGTCCACATTCTTGGGTTTTAAGCTTTCGGTTGGAATCCTCAATCTCATTAAAAAGGTAAAAGCAATAATTTATGAAATGTTTTATAACCAAAGTATTTTATAAATCAAGCATGAATTATACAATACAAAAACATTAAAAACGTTCCTGATATATTTATGAGAGGCAGACTTTATTTTTCTATCAATTAATTCCTGGGATACGGGAACTTTCCTGATATATTTATGAGAGGCAGACTTTATTTTTCTATCAATTAATTCCTGGGATACGGGAACTTTCCTGATATATTTATGAGAGGCAGACTTTATTTTTCTATCAATTAATTCCTGGGCTACGGGCATCACTGGCTGGGCCAGCATTTATTCTCCATCCCTAACTGCCCTTGAATTGAGTGAATGATGGAATTTAAGAGTCAACCAACTGCTGTAGATCTAGAGTCACCAGATAAGGACAGCAGACTTCCTTCCCAAAAAAGCAGATGAGTTTTTACAACAATCATGGTCAATATTAAAATCCCAAATTTTTAATGAATTCAAATTTTCCGATCTGCCAGGGTGGGATTACCCTGGGTCTCTGGATTACTAGTCCAGTGGAAATACCACTTTGCCACCGCCTCCCCTGAACATTCATTTAATTTTTTTAAACTGCCATCTTTCACAAGCATAAGACATCCCAAACAGTTCAATGAGGTGTTATGACAACAAACATTCTCAAGATACAACACAAAACAGAAAATCCTTGTCTCTAATCGTAATTGAGGTTTGCCGGATTGCTTGGCGCAATTTATTCAAGAAAATCATTGGCTAAATTTAATAAAGCCAATTAAATGTTCAGTGTTATTTTGCTTTTTTTAATTCATTGTTTGGGGCTGGGGGTAACAACAGTTTTAATCTTTTCATTTTCTGATCCTAAGATTGCATTCTAACTTCTTTCGACATCATTTATATTTAAACTATTTTTAAAATCTAATTTTATTCCAAATATTATCGACTATATCATACAAAACGCTTGTCATTTTGATTTAATGAAGTAACAGCAACAAACCTAAATCCCCTTTCCCCCTCAGCCCGACTATCCTCCTTCCCTTACCCACTTCCCTCCGATTCCTCTCTCCCCATCCCTCGAACTGCTGGCAACAAACAGGTTGGTAAAGAAAGTGATGAATGGAATCCACTTGGAATAGAACCTTTCTTCCAACTCTACCAGGGTATATTTAACATTTTCCAATCTCAGGAATTCTGCCAGGTCACCCAACCATGTCGAGGCCTTGAGCGGTACCACCAACCTGCTCCAAGCAGGACTCGCCTCCGGGCCACTAAAGAGGCAACGGCCAAGTCATCAGCCTTCGCTGCCTCAAGGAGCTCTGGGGAGTCTGACACCCCAAAGATTGCCAACAGTGGACATGGCTCCAGCTTGACCCCAACGATCTCCGACATGATCTCAAAAAAACGAGACCCAGAACCCAACTAACATGGGGCAGGACCAGAACATGTACGAGTGATTCACAGCCCGCCCTGAACAATGCTCACACACCTGTCCTCCACCCCAGGGAAGAACCCACTCAAAGACATTTTTGTTTAGTACAGTCTATGTACTACTTTACACTGTATCAGGCTCAACCTAGCGCAGAAGGAGGTAAAGTTTACCCTATGCAGGATCTCACTCCACACCCCTCCTTCTAGTCCTAGGTCCAGCTCTTCCTCCCATTTCGCCGTCACCTCTTCTAACGAACGCTTCCCCGTCTCCAGCAACATATCAGAGATCTTGCCCCATGTCACCCCATAATGGCATTCATCCATCGGTGTGGGTCTCAGCAACTGGGGGAACGAAGACAGCTCTTCACGAATTAAGTTCCTTACCTGCAAATACTTAAATGCACTCGCCCTCGAGAGTTAAAATTTCTCCTCCATCTCCTCTAGATCTACAGTCCACAAACAAATCCCTGAACCTCTCCACAACTTTTCTCCTCCAGATCATACACAATGGGTCCAGCCCTGACAGTGCAAATCTATGATTACCACAAATTGGCTAGAGTAAAGACATGCCCCCCAGCCCAAAATGTTGCCTAATCTGATCCAAATTCTTCAAGGTGCCACGAGCACCGGGCTCATCAAGAGTCTGGCCAGGGAGAGGGGCAGTAACCGACGGCCTTAGACACGACCCTACACAAGAGGCCTCCTCCATCTGTCCCCATCCCGCACCTCAAAGATCTTTGTGCTTTCCCAATGTTCGGCAACCAGCAATAGAGCATCAGGTTTTGCAGCGACAACCCACCTGATAGTTGCCATTTCTGCAGGAAGGCTCTTCTAATCGTGGGAGTCTTGCTTGCCCAGGCAAAGGCAGAGATTAATCTATCAATCTGAGTGAAAAAAGATTTAGGGAGGAAGATTGGAAGACTCCGGAACACAAATAGAAACCTCGGCAAAACGTTCATTTTGACCGTGTATATATACTCTACCCAAGAATGGGAGGGCAGCCCACCACCTCAAGTCCCCCTTCACCACCTCCATCAGACTGGTCAAGTTCAACTTATGTAACGGTGTCCAATCATACGGCCCCTGAATCCCTAAATACCTAAACATGGTCTTGGCCAATTTAAAAAGCAGCCTCCCCAGATCTGTCCTCTTCCCCAGGGAATTTACCGGCAAGATTTCGCTCTTGCTCATATTCAATAGCCTGAAAAGAATTCAAATTTTTCAACTGTTCTTTAATTTCTCCCATATCTGTGAGATGATCAGAAAAGTACAACAACAAATCGTTCGCATAAAGGGACACTATGGCCAGGATTCTCCGGTACCCGGTGGGCGATACCGGTGCCGAGGAGTGGCGTGAATCACTTCGGCATCGGGCCGCCCGGAAAGTGCGGAATCCTCGAGTTGGCGCATGCGTGGGAGCGGCAGGAGAATCCAGCGTGATCCCAGCGCATGCGCAGGAGGTTTCTTCTCATCGGCGGCCATGGCGGAGCTTTACAACGGCTGGCGGGGAGGGAAAGAGTGCCCCCATGGCACAGGCCCGCCCACAGATCGGTGGGCCCCGATCGCGGGCCAGGCCACCGTGCCCCCCCCCCCCAAAGGGTCAGATCCGCCGCACCGCAACCCCCCCCCCCCAGGACTCCGCTAGCCGCCCGCAGAGCCAGGTCCTGCCGGTAAGAACCTTGTGTAATTTACGCCGGCGGGACAGGCCGAAATCGGGCGGCTGCTTGGCCCATCGTGGAGCAGAGAATCGCCGGGGGAGGCGCTGCCAATGGCCCCTGAGCGGCACGACACGAATCCCGCCCCCGCCAAAAAAACGGCACCGGAGAATTCGGCAGCTAGGGCGGGATTCAGGCCCCCCCCCCCACCCCGGCAATTCTCCATACTCTTCCATTCCACTGACATGACGATCAAAGCGCAATGGCTAATGGTCCAATCACTGGCGCGAACAATAGTGGCGACAGCAGGCATCCATGTCTCATGCCCCTGCTTAATGGGCGGCAATGTAGGACAGTAGTTAGCACAGTGGCTTCACAGCGCCAGGGTCCCAGGTTTGATTCTCGGCTTGGGTCACTGTGTGTGCGGAGTCTGCACAATCTCCCCGTGTCTGCGTGGGTTTCCTCCGGATGCTCCAGTTTCCTCCAATAAGTCCCGAAAGACGTGCTTGTTAGGTCATTTGGACATTCTGAATTCTCCCTCCGTGTACCCGAACAGGTGCCGAAATGTGGCGACTAGGGACTTTTCACGGTAACTTCATTGGTGTTAATGTAAGCCTACTTGTGACAATAAAAATTATTATTATTATGTGTAGTCAGAAATAGCCTGAGCTCATAGCATTGGTCTGGACACAAGCTGTGGGGGCATTATCTCGCAGTTTCACCAGGAAATAAAAGTAGGACCAAATCCAGTCGCTCCGAGACCTCCAAGATGTAGCTCGACTCCACACGGTTAAAGGCCTTCTCCGCATCATGGGGTGGATTACGTCCGGTATCTGCTCCACAGAGGGCAACATGACCACATTCAAAAGCCTTGTTGGAGGACAACTGTCGGCCCCTGGCAAATCCTGTTTTCTCCACACAGGTAATTTCTGGTAAGCACCCCTCCAAATGTTTCGTATTCTTGCGATTCATGTTTAATAGTGAAATTGGCCTATAAGACCCACATTCAAGGATCTTTGTTCTTTTTCGGGATTCGAGAACATACAGTGCAGACGGAGGCCATTCGGCCACTCGAGTCTGCACCGGCCCACTTATCCCCGTAACCCAATAACCCCTCCTAATCTTTTTTGGACACTAAGGGCAATTTAGCATGTCCAATCCACCTAACCTGCAAGTCTTTGGACTGTGGGAGGAAACCGGAGAATCCGGAGGAAACCCACGCAGACATGGGGAGAACATGCAGACTCCGCACAGACAGTGGCCCAGTGGTGAATCAAACCTGGGACCCTGGCACTGTGAAGCCACAGTACTAGCCACTTGTGCTACTGCGCTCCACGCAGAAATTGAGGTCTGCACCAGCGTGGCCAGCAGCACCCCCCCCCCCCCCCCCCCCCCCCCAAGCAGAGAATCACTGAACATTCCCAGTAAGTGCAAGGCCACCAACTATTTGTAAAATTCCACCGGAAAACCATCTAGCTCTAGTGTTTTCCCCAATTCTATAGAACCAATATAATCCATAACTTCTTCCAACCCCAGTGGTGCTTCCAGCCCGTCCCTCATCACAATTTAAACCACTGGGAACTCCAATAATTCAAAAATTGCTCCATCTCTGAGCCATCCTCCGGTTGTTCAGACTTGTACTGTCCTCGATAAAATACCTCAAAAGCTCCATTGATCTTGTCCAGGACAGTAACCGGATCTCCGCCCTCATCTGTAACCTAGGCTATTTCCTGTGTGGCTGGCTGCCGTCTCAACTGGTAAACCAATAATCGACTGCCTTTATCCCCGTACTCATAAAATGCCCCTCGTAAATGGCAAAGCTGGCTCACTACATTCCCCTTCGATTCAAGCTCAAACATCATTTGTAGCCTCTTTCTCTGTGTCAACAACTCTTCCGTAGGGGTAGTGGAGAACTGCCGATTCACCTCCAAGATTAGGTTTATCAACCTCTGCCTTTCATCCCTGCCAGCCTTAACCTTGTGGGCCTTGTTACAATATTATTTATCCTCTGATCACTGCTTTTAACGCTTCCCAGAAGATGTAAGGCGAGACCTCCCCATCATAGTTGGAATCTACATAATTCCCGATGGCCAAAGTCACCTTTCCACAAAACCCCTTATTTGCCAGGAGTGTTGTTTCCAACCTCCATGGCTTGGCCCATCTCTAATCGCATATCCACATATTGGGGAGCATGGCCCGATATTACAATCGCCAGCTTCCTGGGAGTACCGCCTTTCCCACTATGAAATAATCTAATCTGAAGTAGACCCGGTACATGTAAGAAGGAGGAAACTCCTTCTTCCTTGGGTGATTAAATCTCCATGGATCATGCACCCGTCCCCAACCTGAGCCACCAATACAGCCAACTCCTTTGCCATCCCAGAAGTAACCAGAGACCGAGGGCTTGACCTGTCCACATTTGGGTCTAATACACAATTGAAATTTGCCCCCATAATCAACTTGTGTGAGTCCAGATCAAGGACGGCTGGCAACACCCTTTGATAATACCGGCGTTGTCTCAATTTGGTGCATAAATGTTCGCTAATACCACTGGCGCACCCACCAGCACCCCACTCACCATAACATATCACAGTGACGAGGATGGTTACGGACCATGGGGACGGTCCGTCATGGTCAGCGATTTCCTGGATGGGGCAATAGTGGTCCTTGTTAATGTGTATACTCCCAACTGGGGCGACACGGAGTTTATGAAGAAGACCATGGTGGAAATCCCTGACATAGATAAGCACCAACTAATTATTGGGTGGCGGGGGGGGCGTTTGGGGAGAACTAATCCAAGGATGGACAGATCAAATCCCAAATCGGGGAAGACCTAAATATGGCAAAATAACTAAGCGCGTTTATGGATCAGATAGGGGCAGTGGACTCATGGAAGTTCACACACCCAGGGGAGATGGAGTTCTCCTTCTTTTCCCACATACACAGGGTATACTTGCGCATCGACTTCCTTGCAGTGGGGAGAGCGGTGTTTCCAGGGGTAGCAAGAAAGGAATTATCCACGATCAGAATTCCCAACCACGCTCCACGAATGTGAGATTGGAGACAGGCCATGCCCAACCCAACCCCCCCCCCCCCCCCCCACCACCATGGAGGTTGGACATGGCCTTCCTTGCCAACAAGGCCTTTTGCGAGAAAATACCACAGGCCATAGTATCCAGGTATATTACCAACAACCAAAACGGGAAGGTCTCACCCTCCACATTCTGGGAGGCGCTGAAGGATGTGATCAGGAGTGAGATTATCACCTATAAGAGGTGGACCAGCAATACTCCATGGCCGCGTCCATATTGTCTTTGACCTGCTCTCCACTAGCAGTACACCAGTTCCGCCAGATATGGGGGACCTTCTACAAACACGGAAACAAAGCCAGCCACCTGCTGGCTCATGAGCTAAGAAAGCAGGCAGCCACAAGGGAAATAGCACAAATAATGCACGGCAATGGCAGATGAGTAACCGAGCCGGAAAACATCAACAATGCATTCAAGGCCTTCTACCGGGGGCTGTACACCTCCGAGCCCCCCCAAAGGGGGTTCAAGGATGAAACAGTTGCTCAATGGACTGGACATGCCAGTCATGGGGAGGACAGAAAACTGGAAGCTGGAAGCACCATTAGAGCTGGGAGAATTCAGGGCAGCACGGTGGCGCAATGGTAGCAGTCTCACGGCGCTGAGGTCCCAGGTTCGATACCGTCTCTGGGTCACTGTCCGTGTGGAGTTTGCACATTCTCCCCGTGTTTGCGTGGGTTTCGCCCCCACAACCCAAAGATGTGCAAGAAGGTAGATTGAACATGCCCCTTAATTGGAAAAAATGAATTGGGTACTCTAAATTTTAAAAAGAGAAAAAAAAAGAACTGGGATAATTCATGGAAAGCATTAACTCCATGCAGGTGGGGACGACCCCAGGAGGGACGAGTCGAATTCCCAGCAGACTTAAAAAAAAAAACTTTGGGCCAACATTGGCCCCTGTGGGAGATGTTCGTAGACCCGCTAGCAAAGGGTACACTGCCACCAACACGGCACATGCCTCAATCACGCTGATACCCAAGAAAGACAAAGACCCGATTGAATGCAGGTTCTACGGGCCCATTACGCTGCTCAATGTAAATGTGAAAATACTGGCCAAAATCCTGACCAGGCGACTGGAGAACTGTGTGCCAGAGGTGGTTGTAGAGGACCAGGCGGGCTTTGTTAAAGATAGGCAGAAAACATCGAACATCAAATGCCTGCTGAACGTCATAATGACCACAGAGGTGATCATCTCCCGAGATGCAGAAAAGGCCTTCGAAAGAGTAATGAGTAAGCTGTTCGACACCATACTGAGGAGTCGTTAAAATGAAAAACTCACGTATATTTTTCAGAATGAAAAATATAACACAAGGAATTTAGTGCTCTTTCATGTTGAGGGCAAACTTAAATTTGCTCAAACTCCTGCACCCTAATCAGTGAATGCAATTGTGAAGCTCCAATGGAACATCTAGAACTGTTTCTATTTTGAAAAATTGTAACTTTGATGAATTTAACATCCTCATGTCTCAGAGATATTGTTATTTTTCTTTAAATTACAAAACACATTTGGGTGTCTTCATAATGAAATCAAAATGCTATTCTTTGCCTTAGAAGTCCCTCTGTACTTGTCCATTCACACAGATGTTATTGCCTTCTCTAAACCTTCACAGCAGCTCTTTGCCTGCAAACCCTCCAGTTTATAAATGAGATTCTTCGTGCCCAACTATCCTTCCCATCGGTTTCACAGATGCTGCTCAACAGGGCTTCAGAGAGAAGTACTTTCCTTTCCTCCCCTGCATTTCTCTCACTGATATGCCTGGTTATAACTCCTGCCCAAGATTATTTATTTATCCCAGGAGCAGTCTTTATATTGCCCACAAATAAAAAACATATGGATTGGAATTCCAGGGAAGATTATCACAAGATCAAAAATTTCAGGCAACAGAAGCGACCACAAAAAGGTACGGTAATAGCCACATGAGCTGAAACTAGGACTGGCCATGAGAAGAGCTTAAACAACTTACATTTATATATCACTTTTATATTCAGACAACATAAATAAAATTCATAGACTAATTTGCCAGGGGGATGGGAAAACGAGCTGTAGTCCAGAAGCCAGTGTTGAGAGTAGTGAGGTACTGAGGAGGGTATCAAGGTCGCAGGAGTGTACGGCCAGACAGAAAGGTGGGTTGAAGTGTGTCTACTTCAATGCAAGGAGCATCCGGAATAAGGTAGGTGAACTTGGAGCGTGGATTGGTACTTGGGACTACGATGTTGTGGCCATTACGGAGACATGGTTAGAACAGGGACAGGAATGGTTGTTAGAAGTTCCGAGGAATAGCTGTTTCAGTAAGAGTACGGAAGTAGGTAAAAGAGGTGGAGGAGTAGCATTGTTAATCAAGGATAGTTTAACGGCTGCAGAAAGACAGTTCGAAGGGGATCTGCCGATTGAGGTAATATGGGCCGAAGTTAGAAATAGGAAAGGAGCAGTCACATTGTTAGGAGTTTTCTATAGGCCCCCAAATAGCAATAGAGATGTGGAGGAAGAAATTGCAAAACAGATTATGGATAGGTGTGGAGGTCTCAGGGTAGTTGCCATGGGTGACTTTAACTTTCCAAATATTGTTTGGAACCACTATAGGTTGAATAGTTCGGATGGGGCAGTTTTTGTACAGTGTGTGCAGGAGGGTTTCCTGACACAATATGTGGATAGGCCGACAAGAGGGGTGGTGCACATTGGATTTGGTACTGGGTAATGAACCAAGCCAAGTGTTAGATTTGTTTGTGGGAGAGCACTTTGGAGATAGTGACCACAATTCGATGTCTTTCACTATTGCAATGGAGAGGGATAGGGCCATACGGCAGGGCAAGGTTTATAACTGGGGAGGGGTAATTATGATGCGATTAGGCAAGAATTAGGAGCATAAGATGGGAACAGAAACTGTCAGGGAAAGGCACAAATGAAAAGTGGAGCTTGTTCAAGGAACAATACTGCGTGTCCTTGATAGGTATGTCCCTGTCAGGCAGGGAGGTAATGGCCGTGTGAGGGAACCATGGTTCACAAAAGAGGTTGAATGTCTTGTCAAGAGGAAAAAGTAAGAGTATGTCAGGATGAGAAAACAAGGTTCAGTTGGGTCGCTTGAGGGTTACAAGGTGGCAAGGAATGAGCTAAAAAAAAGGGCTTAGGAGAGCTATGAGGGGGCATGAGCAGTCCTTGGCAGGTCGGATCAAGGAAAACCCCAAGGCTTTTTACTCTTATGTGAGAAATAAAAGAATGATCAGGGCGAGGGTAGGGCTGGTCAAGGACAGTAGTGGGAACTTGTGCATGGAGTCAGAAGAAATAGGAGAGGCGTTGAATGAATATTTTTCTTCAGTGTTCACCAAGGAGAGGGGCCATGTTTTTGAGAATGAGAGTGTGATACAGGCGGGTAGGCTGGAGGAGGTAGATGTTCTGAGGAAGGATGTATTAGCAATTTTGAAAAACCTGAGGGTCAACAAGTCCCCTGGGCCAGATGAGACATATCCAAGGATTCTTTGGGAGGGAAGAAATAATGAGATTGCAGAGCCTTTGGCTTTGATCTTTGGGTCCTCACTGTCCACGGGGATAGGGCCAGAGGACTGGAGAGTGGCGAATGTTGTTCCTCTGTTCAAGAAAGGGAATAGGAATGACCCTGGTAATTCTAGGCCAGTTAGTCTTACTTTGGTGGTCGGTAAGTTTATGGAAAAGGTCCTGAAGGATAGGATTCATGACCATTTGGAAAGATGCAGCTTAATCCGGGATAGTGAACACGGATTCGTGAAGGGTAAGTCTTGCCTCACTAATTAGATTGAATTCTTTGAGGAGGTAACTAAGTGTGTAGATGAAGGTAGAGCAGTTGAAGTCGTATACATGGATTTTAGTAAGGCGCTTGATAAGGTTCCCCATGGTCGACTCATGAAGAAAGTAAGGAGGTGTGGGATAGAGGGAAATTTGGCCAATTGGATAAGTAACTGGCTATCACATAGAATACAGAGGGTGGTGGTGGATTGAAAATTTTCAGACTGGGGACCAGTTCCCAGCGGTGTACCACAGGGATCAGTGCTGGGTCCTCTGCTATTTGTGATTTTTACCAATGACTTAGAGGAGGGGGCTGAAAGGTGGGTCAGTAAATTTGCTGATGACACCAAGATTGGTGGACTAGTGGATGAGGTGGAGGGCTGTTGTAGGCTGCAAAGAGACATTGGTACGATGCGGAGCACGGCCGAAAAATGGCAGATGGAGTTTAACCCTGATAAGTGCGAGGTGATTCATTTTGGTAGAAAAAATTTGAATGCGGATTACAGGGTCAACGGCAGGGTTCTGAGGAATGTGGAGGAACAGAGAGATCTTGGGGTTCATGTCCACAGATCTCTGAAGGTTGCCACTCAAGTGGATAGAGCCGTGAAGAAGGCTTATAGTGTTTTAGCGTTTATTAACAGGGGGCTTGAGTTTAAGAGCCGCGGGGTTATGCTGCAACTATACATGACCCTGGTGATACCACATTTGGGGTATTGTGTGCAGTTCTGGTCACCTCATTATAGGAAGGATGTGGAAGCATTGGAAAGGGTGCATATGAGATTTACCAGGATGCTGCCTGGTTTGCAGGACAGTCTTATAAGGAAAGGTTGAGGGAGCTGGGGCTTTTCTTTTTGGAGCGGAGGAAGATGAGAGGCGACTTAATAGAGTTTATAAGATGATGAGGGGGATAGATAGAGTGGACGTTCAGAGACTATTTCCTCCGGTGGATGTAGCTGTTACAAGGGAGCATAACTATAAGATTCAGGGTGGGAGATATAGGAGGGATGTCCGAGGTAGGTTCTTTACTCAGAGAGTGGTTAGGGTGTGGAATAGACTGCCTGCTGTGATAGTGGAGTCGGACACTTTAGGAACTTTCAAGCGGTTATTGGATAGGCACATGTGTAGCCACCTGGGGTGGCCACGTCCCGATTCCAAAATGGACATTCGCAAAGAGTACAGGGAAAATTGGACAGGATTAGGAAAACAAGCAGGTGCAAGGTTTGCCTGTGGATTGGAACTTGCAGATCCCAGACAGAACTGAAACTACAAGCCATTAGAATAGTAATGAGCTATCTCCGGGGACAAAAGAGAAACATTTAAACAATTGGTACCAGGGCAGACTCCCCGTGCCAGTGGAGACTAAAACAAAGGCAGGCCAACGGTTACCTAGGGCCCGCCCAGCGATCGAGGAACGGCCCCTTTATTGGAGAGAATCGATACAAATGATTGGGACATGGTCCAATCAATTGGGACCAAGTCCAGGATCCGCCCAGAAAGGCGCAAAACCCTTTGGGGTATAAAACAGAGTCCCCAAGGTCAGAGCGCTCTCTTAAGAACTCTTGAACTCTCCATCTTCACCTTGGCATTTGGCTCCCAGCGATGAGAGGCCCGCCAAGCACCAGCCAAGTAAGTCTAAGGTCAACGCACGATACGAGATAGGTGCTCCTAGCTACTATTCTATACCAGTTTGAAGCCAGCAGTATCAGAACCGGACAACGACCATTGTTCCTCTGACTGAGTGGGCACTCGAAGCTAAGTATAGGCTTTTAGTAGTAGTTGTAGTTTAGTGAGTAGTTTGTGCATGAGTAATAATTGACTGTGTGTGTAAATAAATGTGCATTGATTTCAAACTTACTAACTGGTGTATCGAGTCACTGATCAGTATTCGGTTTTGAACCTTGTGGTGGTATCAGAAAGATACCTAGCGACTCTTGAGCAAAGGTAATTAAAACAGAGCAAATTAAGGAAAGCATTACGAGCAACACATTGAGCACACCAGAATGACAGGGAGTGGGATAGCTTGATTTTGGTTTCGGACAATGCTCGGCACAACATCGAGGGCCGAAGGGCCTGTTCTGTACTGTACTGCTCTATGTTCTATGTTCTGGACAAAGAAGGACTGATTGAGAAGTGTCCAAAAGTTTGTTCAATGCTGTTTTCAGTGAAGTCAAGAAACAGGAAAAGGTGGAAGGGTTTAGGCAAAGAATTCTTGATTAATAGTTAAAAACAGCTGCCAATAGTGGAGCTAAAGAAAGGAGGGTTTACGGCATTTGAGAGGATGGGGCAATGGTCAAGGGCTACAGAAAGACAAGACCATGGCCAGGCACAAAGATGCAAGTTTAAATTTGAGGTACTGGAGAACCATAAACCACTAACGGCTGATATGTGGGCTGGAAGCAAAGTGGATTATCCAGACAGCAACAAATGAGCAGTTGCATTATAAGGTCATGTTGAAACAGGTGATTTTCCAACAGAACAAAATGTACATGTGCATACTAAATGCCTTCAATACAATATCAGGTTACTTGGAGAGGAAGAACACTGCATAATGGATTTACTTTTATATGGGCTTCAACAGCAGAAAGAAACCAACATTTAAAATAAACACTCATTTATTAACTCAACAAATTCCTATTTGCAAATATAGGCCTGAGTAAACAAACATTGGAAACAAAGACCTGACAGGCTTAGCCCAGCAACAATTTAAGGATAAATGGAGGCTAAAAACAGAAGAGGAAAAGAGAAAGCAAAAGGGTGAATAACACTGAAACTTGAATTGAGCGAGGCTTGAAGAAAGCCAGATAAGAAGCAAGATGATGTCACTAAGACTACCGTGACATCAAACAAGCTGACCAAAATCTGTCAATTTGGCTCCCTGGATTACATACATGTAAAATTTCTCAATAACAACAGTATTCAACAATAACCATAATCTCCAATCGAATACAAAATATATGCAGAGGTTGAAAGAATAAAATATATATCAATGCCCCTTTACAGCATCAAAACATGCAACGGATGGATCTTACATTCATAATACAGAAAGAGTCATAGGTAACTGATCACAAAACTATATAATTTGTTTGCAAAACCAATTACCAAACAGGTGCCTTATTTGAAAGGTACACTGACCCACTGCAAAAACAAATTGAAACCAAAAGAAAATTCATAGGAACATAGAAAAATAGGAGCAGGAGCAGGCCATTGTGCCCTTTGAGCCCACTCCGCCAGTCAACATGATCATGGCTGATCCTCTATCTCCAGACTCTTGGACTTTTCCCTTAACCTTCAATATCGTTCGAGTCTAAAAGTCTGTTTCCTTCTTCAATATATTCAGTGACTTGGCCTCCACAGCCTTCTGTAGTAGAGAATTCCATATGTTCACTACCCTGTGAGTGAACAAGTCCTCCTCATCTCAGACCTAAATGGCCCACCCAGTATCTTGAGACTGTGGCCCCTTGTTCCAGACCACACAACTAGAGGAAATATCATCCCCACATGCAGTTTGTTCAGCCCTGTCAGAATCTTTAAATGAGATCACTCTCATTCTTCTAAATTCTAATGAATACAAGCCCAGTTGCCCCAATCTCTCTTCATACAACAAACCTGTCAACCCAGGAATCAGTCTGGCGAACCTTCGCTACACTCCCTCGTTGGCAAGTATACCCTTTCTTAGGTAAGGAGAACAAAACTGCACACAATACTCCAGGTGAGGTCTCACCAAGGCCCTATACAGCTACAGTAAGATATCCTTGCTCCTGAAGTCCACTTGCAGTGAAGACCAACATACTATTTGCCTTCCTAACTGCCTGCTGCACATTCATGCTTCCTTTCAGTAACTGGTGTACAAGAAAACCCATCAACATTTCCCAATCTATCACCATTTAAATAATACTCTGCTAATCTGTTTTTCCCACCAAAGTGGATATTTACGCACATATCCATGTTATACTACATTTGTCATGCATTTGGCCATTCACTCAACGTATCTAAATCACCTTAAAGCCTCTTAACATCCTCCTGATCACCCACATTCCCACGAAGTTCCATGTTGCCTGCAAACTTGGAAATATTACATTTGGTTCCCTCATCCAAATCGCTGATGTATATTGTGAATAGCTGGGGCACAAGCACTGATCATGCGAGCTCCCACCAGTCACCATATGCCAATCCGAAAAAGACCCATTTATTCATCCTGTTTCCTATCTGCTAACCAATTCTTAATCCATAGAATCATAGAATGTATAGTGCAGAAGGAGGCCATTCTGCTGATCGGGTCTGCACCAGCTCTTGCAAAGAGCACCCTACTTAAGCCCAGGCCTCCACTCTATCCCCGTAACCCAGTAACCCCACCTAAAAGTTTGGTTACTGATAAGATAAGAGGCAATTTAGCATGGTGTCAGGTGGATGTACCTTTAAGAAATGGGTGTTTATCAAATAGCTTCAGTGCTGTCAGTGTGTGGGTGGAGCTGGGCTATCTATCTGTCTTGTTACTTTCGTTTTGAGCTATGAGCTGCAGTGTGTCTTAGTTTCGCTTTCAGTTGGAGAGCTGCATTTGAAGAAAATAGATGTATTTTTGACCTCTCCATGAAAAAGAACGTCTCCTGATCACTTGATGATTTCAAAGTAATACCAGTTTCTGTAGAGAATTCAAACCTGCTGTCTTTGTAAAAAGGGTTTAATTTATGGATGTTGCTAGAAAAGGTATTAAGGGTTATCAGGAGAATACTATATCTTTTGGGGGGTTATCAGGATTGGTTGTTGATAAACTGTTTACTGTGTGTTTATAAAATGTTAACTGAGTTCATAGAATAAACATTATTTTGTTTTTAAAATACTTTTAGTTCTCTGTTGCATCACACCTGGAAAGTGGGCCCTTCTGCTCCCCATAACCAAAATCTATTAAACGTTGTGGGTCAGGTGAACTCCATGATATACTTTAGGGTTCTCTAAACTCTGGCCCATAATAATGGCCAATCCACCTAACCTGCACATCTTTGGACTGTGGGAGGAAACCGGAGCATCCAGAGGAAATGCACGCAGATACCGGAAGCTGGAATTGAGCCCGGGCCCCTGGAGCTGTAAGGCAGCAATGAATACAAATGTGCCACCTTGCCACCCATGCCATTATAGTAATATATCACCCCCAATTCGAGACCCAGGAATGGATGGTTGGGGCTGCACGGTAACATTGTGGATAGAGCAATTGCTTCACAGCTCCAGGGTCCCATGTTTGATTCCAGCTTGGGTCACTGTCTGTGCGGAGTCTGCACGTCCTCCCTGTGTGTGCGTGGGTTTCCTCTGGGTGCTCCGGTTTCCTCCCACAGTCCAAAGATGTGCAGGTTAGGTGGATTGGCCATGATAAATTGCCCTTAGTGTTAGGTGGGGTTACTGGGTTATGGGGATAGGGTGGAGGTGTTGACCTTGGGTAGGGTGCTCTTTCCAAGAGCCGGTGCAGACTCGATGGGCCGAATGGCCTCCTTCTGCACTGTAAATTCTATGATGCTGAAGGGTGGAGAGCAAGGAGTCTTAACCTCCTAAATCTTTTGAAAATATCAAATGCTGTTTGTAATTTACATTCTTCTGAAGTTTCAAGTTTAAATTCTAAAGTCCACTTCATGGTTTTATGTTTCAGGATGACCAAAATAAAGATAGTTTATTGGAGGCATATCAAATACATACAGAGACGAGAAAAACCAAAGAACCATAACAAACAAATCATGAAAATGAAATGAAAAATGAAAATCGCTTATTCTCACGAGTAGGCTTCAATGAAGTTACTGTGAAGTTACTAGGTTCTGCACCAAAGGAGGCTGTCCGGGGAGACTGGTACGGAAATCGAACCGTGCTGCTGGCCTGCTTGGTCTGCTTTAAAAGCCAGCGATTTAGCCTAGTGAGCTAAACCAGCCCCTATGAGCTCATGAGCTGTAGTGTGTCATATAACATGTAATAATATAACATGGTAAATCCACCAGGTATACAAACCCACCTACCTCACTCCCAGCGAGTTTTTTTTTCAATCAAAATATCCCTCAACCCGCCCATTCCCCCAAATAAAAGATACTTAATATATCCCTCAACCCTACCCCCACCCAGCAACTGACGTTTTAGTACTTCTTGAAGAAGTCAATGAACAGCTTGCCCCTCATGGAGAATCCCTCATCCATCCCTCTAATGGTGAACTGCAAACCATTACAAGGGGACATAAATTTAAGGTGAATGGTGGAAGATATAGGGGGATGTCAGAGGTAGGTTCTCTACCCAGAGAGTAGTGGGGGCATGGAATGCACTGCCTGTGGAAGTAGTTGAGTTGGAAATATCATGGACTTTCAAGCGGCTGTTGGATAAATACATAGATTATGATAGAATGATGGGGTGTAGATTAATTTGTTCTTAATCTAGGACAGAAGTTCAGCACAACATCGTGGGCCAAAGGGCCTGTTCTGTGCTGTATTTTTCTATCTTCTATGAATTTTTTCCAAGTAAGGAATTCAGCTAGGTTCTGCACCAAAGTCCCAACATTTGGCAGTTCTGGGGACCCGCCAATTCAGGAGATTCCTCCTCCCTGCTAACAGGGGGTAAATGCCACCACATCAGCTTCTTTCCCCACCAGAGCATGTGGATCGTCAGATACTCCGAAAATTGCTACCACGGGGACGATGTTACTTCCAATCCCAATACCCTTGACAGTACATTGGTAATCCCCGCTCCAGAACCCAACCAATTTTGGACACGCCCAGAATATGCGGGCATGGTTCGCCGGAGATCCTGCACACCTCACACACTGGTCGCCTACTCCTAAGAAGAATCGGCTCCTCCTGGCCGCCGTCGTAGGTGTTTTGTGAACCATTTTGAATTGGATAACGCTTAGTCTGGGGCATGACAAGCAAGCATTTATCCTGCATAGTGATTCTTTCCAAATTCCCCCTCGTATCACCTCCCCGCCCCGCCTGGTCAGTTCTGCATTGAAGTCAGGGAGCTTGCCTTTCCCATTCTCGTCCTCCGATAAGAGCCTATTCTGTAGTCCCGAAGGTGGCAACATGGGAACAAACTGCTTTTCAGAAAGGCCCTAATTTGAAGGTACCTGAACCAATTTCCGTTAGGTAGCTGGTAAACCTCCGCCAGCTCAGACACATCTGCAAATTTCCTTCCAATGAATAAGTCCTCAAAGCATCTAATCCTTAGCCAGTCCCACTCCCTAAACCTATCGTCTCACCCTGCTGGGACAAATCTATGCTTATCTCAAATTGGAGCCCTCATATACATGCCCTCCATCCCAAAGTGCTGCCGGCACGGATTCCACATCCTTAGTGCAGAGATTACCACCAGATTTGATGAGTATCTATTTGGCGAGAACGGCAGAAGTGCCGAAACCAGTGCCCTCAGAGGCTTCCTCTACCCTGCCCCATACCGATCTTTGGTCCTCTCCACTTCCGGACCATGACAATGTTTGCAGCCCAGTAATAATTTTGTTAGTTCGGGAGTGCCAGGCCACCCCCTCGTCTATCTCTCTCCAGGAAAGCTCTCTTGGTTCGAGGAATCTTCCCTGCCCACACAAAGTTCAGGATCAGCTTGTGAACTTTCTTAAAGAACGATTTGGGGAGGAGGATTGGGAGACTCTGGAATGTAAACAAGAATTTTGGCTGAACCACCAGCTCGCCCAATCAAGGACAGTGGCAATTACCCATCTCTGGAAATCCTCCCACATCTCCTCCACAATTCTCGTCAAATTTAGCCCATGGGTCAGGTCCAATCACATGCCACATGTATCCCCAGATGTTGGAAACTCGATCTTACCAAACAAAATGGAAGCTCACTCAAACTACCATCTTGCCCTCCAGTGCTAATAGGGAATCCCTCACTCTTTGTCATGTTGAGCTTGTAACCAGAGAAGGTGCCAAACTCTTAAAAAATCTCCAATATCCTACACCGAGGCACTCAGCCTAGACTGCTCTACTCCCTCCACCTCAGCCTGTGCGCATGGATTGAGATAAACTCTCCCCTAATCACAGCTTTCAGTGACCCTAACTATCTATCAGTGAATGCCTTTAAGACACAGAAAGATAGGTTCTTGATTAATCAGGAGATCAAGCATTATGGGGAGAATGCAGGAGAATGGGGATGAGAAACATTTTAGCCATGATTGAAAGGTGGAGCAGACTCGATGGGACGAATGGCTTAATTCTCAACCTATGTCTTATGGTCTTATAAGCTTTCCCCTAAGCACAGTTTTCTGTGCCTCTCACGTCATACCGGCAGAAACCTCATCCGTATCATTGTGGTCCAGAATAGACCCCTCTATCCTCTCACAAACCACTTTATCTGAAAGAAGACCTATGTCCAGCCTCCACCAGGGCCTTTGGGGATGCCCTCTCTGCCCGGAGATCCACCATCCAGGGCGGTGGGTGATCAGGCAGCACAATGGCTGAGTATTCCGCCCCAGCCACTCGTGATATCGATGTCTTGTCCATAACAAAAAAGTCTATCCGGCAATAATCCTTATGGACAGGAGAAAAGGAGGAGAACTCCCTCGATATGGGTCTCTCAAAGTGCCAGGGAGCGATGCCCCCCCCCCCCCCCCCCTTCCAATAAGCTATATAAACCCAGACCGTTCTAGAACCATCGGCAACATCTTCCCGGATCTAGAACACCAGCAGTCTAACTTTGGGTCTGGCACTGTGTTAAAATCTCCCCAAGAATCAATCTGTGAGCATCCAACTCTGGGATCAATAGCAGAACCCGCCTCATGAATTCTCCATGATCCCAGTTGGGGGCGTGGACGTTGCCAGCACCTCGGGATAACCCTCCAACCTCCCCCTCACCAGAACAGATCTACCACCTGGATTGGTCACAATCTTTCCGACTGTGAAAGCCACCTTCTTGCTGATCAACACATTCACCCCTCTCATCTTCGTGTCAAGCCCCGAATGGATTGAGTAAGCGGAAGATCCCTGCCACATTCCAAAGATGTGCAGGTTAGGTGGATTGGCCATTCTAAATTGCCCCTTAGTGTCCAAAGGTTAGGTGGGTTACGGGGAAGGGTGGGGTGCTCTTTCGGAGGGTCAGTGCAGACTTGATGGGCTAAATGGCCTCCTTCTATGATTCTATGTGCAAGAACAGCCCATACAGGGAATTTTTCGAACAAGGCTTTATACAATCAAAATCTTAAGTATTTAAATGATGTCATAAAGCACAAGAGAAGGCAGAATACTTTTGTCATGCTCTGTAGACTGGCCGATATGAATGATGCACTACAGAACATCTAGTTTAAATAATTTATTATGAAACAACTGTGTGATAAAGATAACTCGAATAAATAAATAACAAACTACTCACACGAACTATGATAGAGCTACTGCAAAATACATCGAACCACCAACACAACTTACTCCCAGCAGCCTCGAGGCAGAGCCGCATGATGGACTTACACTGCCACCTGCTGGTCGGAGGTCATGTATAATATTATATATAGAATTGCTTTATGCATATCATCACAACTTTATAACAACCATTGGATTACATAACTCTTTTCTTATCCTACACATTACTGTTCACACTATTTAAGTTTAGATTTTTATATTGACTTTTAAATTTGTGTTTTTATTACCGTGCATGAATATTTCTGTGCTGACACAGATTTTCATATAAAACAGAACTGTATTTTTTTGCAGGTTTATCAAAGAACAAACATTAATCAGGTACCCAAAACATATTTGTGCAAAATTTAAGATATGAAAGTGAACATGGAAATTACAGGACTATTGGTCTCCTATAGTGGACTGCCTCGCAGTGACAAAAAGCATTGGATAATATGTGTGCTGTCAGATAGTATTACACAAGGAGACCATTCAGCCCATCAAGTCTGTACCAGTTCTTTCAAAATGCAGAATTAGTACACTCCCTGCTCTTGCACCCTATCCCTGAAATTTCTTCCCAATTTCAAGCATATATCAAATTTAATTTTCAAGGCTACAATTGCATCGGTCTTCACCATCATGGCAAGCTGTGCATTCTAAATCCCAACCACGAGTTGCACAAACACATTTTTCCTCAGGTCACCTCTGGCTCTTTTGCTAATCACTTTAAAGGCTTAAATCCATGGTTACTGACCCTTTACTAATTGAAAACAATTTATCTTTATTTACTCTACATCTAAACCATTCATGATTTTAAACACCTCCAACAAATCTCATGTACTTGGAAAACAACTTAGGATTTTCCATTATTTTACCTGTCAGTGTGCTTTCATGTTCCTTTTTGCTCTCCTAATTTCCTTTTTAAGTTCCCTTTTGTGCATTCTATACTTCTCTCAGGGCTTTTGCTATTTGGAACCCTCAATATCTGCCATAAGCCCCCCTTTTTCTCCTTATCCAATGCTGTGTATTGTATCCCTCGATACCCAGGGTTCATTGAATGTGTTGGTCCCACCCTTTTTCTTGACTGGAACATGTTCATAGAATTGGTTATCATAGAATTTACAGTGTAGAAGGAGGCCATTCAGCCCATCGAGTCTGCACCGGCCTATGGAAAGATCACCTTATCTAAGCCCATATCTCCACCCTACCCTATAACCTAGTAGCCTCATCTAACCTTTTTGGACACAAAGGGCAATTTAGTATGGCCAATTCACCTAACCTGCACATCTTTGGACTGTGGGAGGAAACCGGAGCACCCGGAGGAAACCCACACAGACACGGGGAGAATGTGCAGACTCCGCACAGACAGTGACCAAAACCGGGAATCGAACCTGGGACTCTGGAGCTGTGAAGCAACTCTGCTAACCACTGAGCTACCGTGCCCCCCCCCCCCTCCCCCCCCTGTGCTCTCCCTATTTCCTTCTTGAATGCCTCCCACTGTTCTGTCACAGATTTACCTAAAAGTACCCAGTCCACTCTGGCCAAATCATAACTGATCTTATTAAAATCGGCCAACCCCAATTTAGAACTTTGATCTCAAGCCCATCCTTTTTCTTTTCCATAACAATCTTGAATCTAATGAATTTATGGTCACTGTCTGCAAAATACTCCCCCCACTGATACTTCAATCACTTTGGCTTCATTACCTAAACTTAATTCCAGGACCGTCCCCTCTTTGTCAGACCTTCTATGTATTGGTTTAATATGGTCTCCTGAATGCATTTCAAGCATTCCACTCCCTCTAGGCCTTTCACACCATGGCTAGCCCAGTTAATATTGGGGAAGTTGAAATCCCTCATTATTACTACCCTATTATTTTTACACTTCTCTGAAATTTGCCTACATATCTGCTCTTCTATTTCTCTCAGACTGTTAGGGGGCCTGTAGAACACTCCCAGCAATGTGACTGGTTTTCGAGTTCTACCTATGTAGCTTCAGTTGAAGAGCCTTCTGAGGTGTCACGCTTCCTTACTCTTAAATGATTCCCTGAAATAAATTGCAACAACCCCTCCTCTTTTACCTCCTTCTCTATCTTGCCTGAAGATCCTGTACCCTGGAATATTGAGTTGCCAATCTGCTCCTCTCTCAACTATGTCTCAGTGACAGTATTAACATCATACCCACATGTTTTAATTTGTGCCCTCAATTCATCTGCCTTGTTCGTAATAGTCCTTGCATTAAAATAAATACCATCCAATCTTGCCAAACTCTCTTGTGACAAGGCCTTCCTGACTCACATGATGTCACTTCTACTTTTGGCTGTGCATCTATCCCTGCTGAACCTTCTCCCAGGATTCCAGCCCCCTTCAAAGTTTGTTTAAGCCATCCCCAACAGCACAAGCAAACCTCCCTGCAAAGACACTGGTCCCATTTCGATTTAGGTGCAAACGGTCCACCTTGTAAAGGTCCCACCGTTCCTAAAAACGGTCTCAATGTCCCAGAAATCTAAAGCCCTCCTTCCTGCACCATTTCTCCAGCCACGCATTCATCTGGACCAACCTATTTCTATACTTACTAGCATGTGACACTGGAAGTAATCCAGAGATTACCACCTCTGGTTCCTGTTTTTTAATCTACTTCCTAGCTCCCAAAAATCCTCTTTCAGGACCTCATTCCATTATCTATCTATCTATATCCTTGGTACAAATGTGTATCACAATATCGGTCTGTTTGCCTTCCCCCTTCATTATGTCCTGAAGCCATTCAGTGACATCCCTGACCCTGGCAACATACCATCGTGGAGTCTCTTTTGTGGCCACAGAAATGTCTCTCTGTTCCCCATACAATTGAATCCCCTACCACTGCAGTCCCAATGTTCTTCCACCTCCCCTTTTGTGCAGCAGATCCACCCACGGTGCCATGAAGTTGACAGCCACTGCTTTCCTCTAAACAGTCATTTTTCCCAACATTATCCAAAATGGTATATCTGTTAGAAAGGGGGATGGCCACATGAGACTCATACACTACCTGCCTTCCTCATACACTACCTGCCTTCCTCTAGTCTGTCTGGTGGTCACCTAAGCCCTCTCTGTCTGATCAACCTCACCAGCAGTGTGACCACCTCACTGAACGTGCTATCCATGACTTGCTCAGCATTGCGGATGCTCCACAGTAAATCCAGCTTCAGCTCCGAAATGCGGTTAGCCAGTAGCTGAAGTTGTACACACATCCTGCAAAACTGAAGCTTCCATTAGTTGCCACATTGCACAGGAGGAGCATATCACAGGTGCCAGCTCTTCTACCATGACTACTTAAGCCCCCTATTAACTCCCTTTTTAACAAAAAATTATGTATACAAGAATACTATTTACTTATCTCCCTTACGCTAACTAGACTTCCCTTACCCTACTTTGTTTACTTTTATTACTTTATTGTAATGACCATGGCTTACACTTATTTGTGCGGTTTCTCAGTTAATCCCTTCCTCCAAAAAAACACTTTTTAAACTTCAATATGATATTGACTACGCAGTTAATGTGAACAGGAATCCAACCTTGGTGTCTATGAAACTCGGCTACGCTCTGTTCCTCTCCAGACTGGGACTGAGCTCTGACATTTTAGCTTCACCTTCTCACTGTTTTTCACCAAACACCAAAAGCACTCTAGTTTCACCAAGAAGCACCGACGGTGCAGATCATCTGCAAACTTCTAAAAAAATCAATTTAGAGTACGCAATTCATTTTTCCAATCAAGGGGCAATTTAGCATGTTCAATCCACCTACCTTGCACACCTTTGGGTTGTGGGGGCGAAACCCACGCAAACACGGGGAGAATGTGCAAACTCCACACGGACAGTGTCCCAGAGCCAGGATCGAACCTAGAACCTCGGCGCCATGAGACTGCAGTGCTACCACTGCACCACCATGCTGCCCTCGATCATCTGCAAATTTAACTTGAAATTATGCCCTGTATGTCCAGGTTTATCAAGAGCTGTGACCTTAACCATAAGGTGGAAGGAGCAGTGCTCCGAAAGCTAGTGTTTGAAACAAACCTGTTTGTTTGAAACAGGACTTTAACATGGTGTTGTAAAACTTCTTACTCTGTTAACCAAAAGGAACACCATTGTATACTTTTCTCTGATTGAAAAAGAATTTCCATCAAGACAGTCAGAAATGAAGAATTTTCTATCCCAGAGGGTCACTAATCTTCAGCATTCTCTACCCCAGTGAGGAGTGGAGGCGGGGTCGTTGAATATATTCAAGGAAGAGTTAGACAGATGATTTTTGATCCACAAAGGAGTCAAGGATTGTGGGGTTTGGGGGAGGACTGGCAGAAAAGTACAATTAAAGCCACCATCAGATCAGCCATGATCTTCTTGAAACGCAGAGTGTTCTTGAAGGGCCAGATGGCCGACTCCGGCAACTATTTCTTATGTTCTTACATCCTTTTATTCATTTAGCACTGCTCTTTGCGTTCTGTGCCTTAACCAATTTTGTATCCATGCTGTTAATTACTGTCCCTTTAATCTCATGGAGCTCATTCTTGCTAACGAGTCTATAAACATTATCAAACACTTTTGGAAAGTCTAAATAAACAGCACAACATCAAACACATTACTTTCATCAATGCTCTGCTTTACTTAAAAGAACTTAATCATGTTAGTTAAGTACAACTTGCCTTGAACAAAACTGTTCTGGCTATCATTCATGTTTATCCAGATATTTAATTTTGACCTGAATTATTGCCAAAGCAGCACTCATGTTTAACTCCTCATAGGAACCCCAAGATATAAATGTTCATTGTAATTACTCCCTCTGACCATTGAATCAGAGGAAAATATTAACCAAAAATTATTTCTCCTTGTTAGGAACTGGAATCTCATCTCCACACCCGCAAAACCTATTCGACGCCTTGGCCAACACAGATAACCAGAAAACCTGGTGTACTACAATTTCCATGCTGAATAATGAAATTCATAATATAATCTCCAGACAGATTATCAGAATTTACTTTGCAGTAGAGAAAAGAAAACTAATTCTTGAATTTTGCTGCAAAGGAACGCATGTTGCAAACTCATCAGGACAAATGTATGAATGCCACATTTGCAAGGACCACAATGATTTATAGTATGGGAGACAAGGATTACAAGATAATAATAATCGCTTATTGTCACAAGTAGGCTTCAATTAAGTTACTGTGAAAAACCCCTAGTCGCCACATTCCGGCGCCTGTTCCGGGAAGCTGGTACGGGAATTGAACCCGCACTGCTGGTCTTGCTCTGCATTACAAGCCAGCTGTTTAGCCCACTGTGCTAAACTAGCCCCTATGATGACCGATGCAGCAGGGTAGCATGGTGGTTAGCATAAATGCTTCACAGCTCCAGGGTCCCAGGTTCGATTCCCGGCTGGGTCACTGTCTGTGTGGAGTCTGCACGTCCTCCCCCTGTGTGCGTGGGTTTTCTCCGGGTGCTCCGGTTTCCTCCCACAGTCCAAAGATGTGCGGGTTAGGTGGATTGGCCATGCTAAATTGCCCGTAGTGTCCTAATAAAAGTAAGGTTAAGGGGGGGGTTGTTGGGTTACGGGTATAGGGTGGATACGTGGGTTTGAGTAGGGTGATCATGGCTCGGCACAACATTGAGGGCCGAAGGGCCTGTTCTGTGCTGTACTGTTCTATGTTCTATGTTTGTTTGAGGTGTTGTCATGTAGAAAGCAACAGGGAACTCCAGGCTTCACAAGCTCCCAGGTAATTCAAAAAGGCACAAGAATTTGAACATATTTCTTTTCTTGGCAGAGAACGGGTCCCTGCAAACTGAAGTCATTTCTGATAAGTGTAAATAAGCTGCACACAAGCTTGACTGATTAAAAATTATTTTTTTTATTAACAGTACAGCACAGAACAGGCCCTTCGGCCCTCGATGTTGTGCCGAGCAATGATCACCCTACTTAAACCTACGTAACCCGTATACCCGTAACCCCCATTAACCTTACACTACGGGCAATTTAGCACGGCCAATCCACCTAACCCGCACATCTTTGGACTGTGGGAGGAAACCGGAGCACCCGGAGGAAACCCACGCACACACGGGGAGGACGTGCAGACTCCACACAGACAGTGACCCAGCCGGGAATCGAACCTGGGACCCTGGAGCTGTGAAGCATTGATGCTAACCACCAAGCTACCGTGAGGCCCTTGATGTTGCGCCGACCTGTGAAACCACTCTAAAGCCCATCTACATTATTCCCTTATCATCAATACGTTTATCTAATGACCATTTAAATGGTCTTAATGTTGGTGAGTCCACCACTGTTGCAGGCAGGGCATTCCACGCCCTTACTACTCTCTGAGTAAAGAACATACCTCTGACATCTGTCCTATATCTATCTCCCCTCAATTTAAAGCTACGTCCCCTCGTGCTAGCCACCACCATCCGAGGAAAAAGGCTCTCACTGTCCACCCTATCTAATCCTCTGATCATCTTGTATGCCTCAATTAAGTCACCTCTTAACCTTCTTCTCTCTAACGAAAACAGCCTCAAGTCCCTCAGCCTTTCCTCATAAGATCTTCCCTCCATATCAGGCAACATCCTGGTAAATCTCCTCTGCACCCATCCTTCCTATAATGCGGCGACCAGAACCGCACGCAATACTCCAAATGCGGCCGCACCAGAGTTTTGTACAGTTGCAACATGACCTCATGGCTCCGAAACTCAATCCCTCCACCAATAAAAGCTAACACACCGTACGTCTTCTTAACAACCCTATCAACCTGGGTGGCAACTTTCAGGGATCTATGTACATGGACACCGAGATCTCTCTGCTCATCCACACTACCAAGAATCTTACCATTAGCCCAGTACTCTGTATTCCTGTTACTCCTTCCAAAATGAATCACCTCACACTTTTCTGCATTAAACTCCATTTGCCACCTCCCAGCCCGGCTCTGCAGCTTATCTATGTCCCTCTGACGCGATTAACAGACTCGGGATTGTTCAGCAAGTGCTGCCAATCTCAGAACCAAATCCAACAGCCAATGTTTTGTTTTGGATCTTGAAAGTACGGGTTGGTTGAGAATGGTCTGTACTCTGCCAACTGCTAATAATCAAAGGAACATACAGTTTGATTAATTCAGGCACCGGCACTAAAATACAGTGGTTATGTAAGCGGTACTTTCCACTAACAGGATGCTGCCATCAATCCAGAAAGACATTGTGCCTACCGTAAGATTGCGTAATGAACTGTATGAATTTGAGTGCCACATTGGAGTTATGCATTCACAACTTCTCTTGATGCATGAGCAAATTAGGCATGTTGTGATTTGCATGGGATTACCATGAAAGTGTTGAAACTTTTATGACCAAGGATGAATTCATGTGCATCAAAAGCACTACAGCAGCAGACAATAATAGGCAGCAGCTGTTGCACCTCCTCCCATAAAATACCACAACATTGTACGTAGATGAAACAGCTGAGTGCTTTGTGTTCTTCAGTTTGGTAAAGATTATTGAACATCACTGCCACATTTGAGATTTTAAGGTCAGATTTAAAGAGGGGAAAATACCAGCTGCAAATTTCCAATCCTCAAATAAAAACATTTTTGTAGAAAAGGTGAGGTCATCCAGCATACTGGCCCTTTAATTGTACGGAACACAAGTAATGTACTGAACCTGGATCCCCGAGTGCCAAGATGTCAGATTCAATCTCCGTTATGCAATCAGTGTAAGAAACCAAGGAAAGGAAAGCACCTTTGCTACACAGCGGGGATCTCAGCTACTGGTTCAATCAGAAAGGCTGCCCCCACGCCACCCCCCCCCCCCTCCCCCCTCCCCCCCCCCCCCCTCCCCAAAATCAGTCGGGATATGGTGATTGGGGTGCAAGCCAAAAATATCTTTTAAAAAGAACTGATACAAAAGTCTATCAGAATGTCAATATTACTCCATTCACATTAATGGCTGAATACAATGGAGATTCAACTTGCACCTTAAAACAGAATCTTGAACTAGCCAATATTTTTTTTAATTCAGCAATATTTAACAACATAGTGAAAATCTTATCAATTTACTTGAAATTTCTGAAATATGACTAAGTCCTTGATAATACCTTCTGCCACGAGAGGTTTAACTTCTACCCCGTTTCTTGTTCGAGCACCCCAGCAAATACATGGCATGTAGGATTCTGATGGGGAAGGAGGATCCTTCTCGTTAACGATCATAGATAATGTTTAGAATAATTAACTTCACTTTAAAAAAAATAAATCAACGGGCCTCAGAGCTTTTGTCCTGTCGCATTACATTCTTGCAGTGAAACTATTCATAAACCAGCCAAACATGAATCATTGTAACCTGGAGCTTTTTAAACGTCACAAGTAGTATACTTCCCAGTTGTAACACTGTCTGCATGTTTGACCACGATTTTACAGTGACGGTATTTGCACATCCCAAAGAGACTGCCTCCAGACTACGAAGACATTGCATGTTAGTAAGTATTAGTTTGCACCATGTGAGTATTTGAAGTTCTGATTGGCTCAAACGGCAAATCAGGGTTGCAATGCACAGGAACTCCTGCCAAATACTATTCAATGAGGTGGGGCACCACAGGAATGTTTAAGTGTTAATTTCCTTAACCCTTTCAGGGCTTCAACAGCAGAACAAACTGAAACAAGACAATTTGTTTTAGTTTGGGTCAGCCCTCAAAAAATACATATTTCCTATTAGATAAACACAGCATTTCCTTTTTTTTTAAATGAACCAAAAAACGGACCATAAGAGGTTTGTACACTGGAACAGCAAGTAATTAAGAAGGCTAATGGAATGCTATCCTTTATTACGAGGAATTGAACATGCAAGTAAGGATGTTATGCTTCAGTTATACAGGGCATTGGTGAGACCACATCTTGAATACTGTGGGCAGTTTTTGATCTCCTTATTTAAGGACGAATGTGAATGAATTAATTGGAGGCGGTACAGAGGTGGTTTGATACCTGGAATGAATGGGTGGTTTTATAAGGAAAGGTTGGACAGACTGGGCTTGTTTCCACTGGAGTTTAGAAGCGTCAAGGGCGACTTGTTTTAAAGATGTAAGATCCTGAATGGTCTTGACAAAGTGGAGGGGCATAGGATGTTTCATATTATCTGTGAATCCAGAACTAGGGGCACTCTTTTAAAATTAGGAGTCGCCCTTTTAAAACAGATTAGAGAATAAATATTTTCTCTCAAGAGGGTTGTGAGACTTTGGAACTCTTTATCTCAGAAGGCAGTGGAAGCAGGGTCACTGAATATTTTTAAAGCAAAGGTAAATCGATTCTTGTTGGGCAAAAAATCCAAGGTTATTGGTAGATGGGAATGTGGAATTCAAAACACAAACAGATCAGCCGTGATTTTATTGAATGAGCATGGTCGAGGGGCTGAATGGCCTGCATCCATTCCTATTTTGTATGTTCATAAACACTTAACAAAATGGATGGAATGGAATCAATCATGCTTAATCGCCTACTCTTTTAAATATTTACAAAACTAACAGCGATATCTATCATCTATCGCTGCTGTGTCCCTGAGCAGTCTACATCACAGTCATTGAGATGAAACAATAATCTCAACCATCTAAATCAAGATTTAATTTATCAACTCAATGAACTAAAAAAGGGTCCTGGAAATTTTAAACAAAACAGAAAATTCTAGAAACAGTCATTTGTGATGAGAAGACAAGATAATAATACATCTACTCACCATTTTCCCAGTCACCATGACAACGTTTTTATATTTGCATCAACCTACCACCCATAAATTTAAACTTTCAGAATTTATTTTTGCCTTTATTTCCAGAATTACTTTAACTTTACCCTCCTTTCTTTTCACCTGTTATCCCTCTCTCTTATGGTCTAGGTGGTGCTTGCCTTGAGGCGAAGGTTCAGTTTGTAGATTTCAGGATACAATGAAACTAAATCATACCAACTTAATCTGGTGTCAAATCAGCACACAATTGTTAAAAAGTATGCTTGCAACTGGTGACTGTATACAAAATCAGAGGCAGCCGGTCAGTGTAATCACGGCAAAATATCTTGCACTGTGGGCTTGTTTGGCGATAGTTTGAAGGGTGCAAATTCCAATCAGCTCAATCAAATCATTCTGAACATTCTTGCTCAGATAAAGGTTCAACATGGCTTTTGGCTCAACCTCCTGTTTAAAATAAAAAGCATTTGGTCTACAATTCTTAAACGGATACTCATTGGAGTTTTATTTTAAACAAAGAAACATATTTACTAGTGAAGGAGACATCAAGCAAAAAATATATACTACATAGTAACTAATATATAAGGGCACACTATCAATTCCAGTTCAGCACAAATGCAAGACATGAAAACATACAAGGGTTAATTTAGTAAATATTTACATGAGTAGGCAATTAATTGCCATTGATTCCAAAGATTTGGGGGGGGGGGGGGGGGAGAAGAAACAACACAAGACAGTGTGATACATAAGTGTATGAAGGGGGAATAAGTAAAATGATGGGCAGAGAAACCAAGGGCCAGATTCAAACAGGGCCATGGTGAAAAATAGTCAGAACAGGACAAGTAATGTTAAAAACACAAGCCCAAAGGCTTTGTGCCTTAATGTGTGGAGCATTTGCAATAAAATGAATGAATTAAATTGCACAAATAGATTTAAACTGGCATGATATGGTGGGATTATGGAGACATGGCTGCAGGGTAACCAGGGTGATCAGGGGGTATTCACTATTTAGGAAGGACAGACAAAAAGGAAACAGCGGTGATGTTGCATTGCTGGTTCAGGAGGAAATGAATGCAGTAATGCGCAAGGATATTAGCTCCAAATGTGGAATTTGTGGGGGTTGTATATAGACCCCCAAACTGTAGTGGTGATGTTGGGAATGGCATTGAACAAGAAATTAGAGACACACGCGAGAAAGGAACATCTATAATTTTGGGTGCGGAACATCTGTAATTATATGGGAAATCAAATTATTTACAATACCGTAGAGGAAGAATTTCACAAATGTATACAGGGTGTTTTTTGGACCAATACATAAGGAAGCAACTAAAGAACAGGTCATCCTAAGCTGGGAATTGTGTAATGAGAAAGGAATCATCAGCAATCTAGTTATGTGAAGTCCCTTGGGAATGAGCAACCATAACCATAGAATCTTTCATCAAGATGAAGAGTGAGGAAGTTGATCCTGGGACTAAGGTCCTGAATCTTAATAAAGGAAACTACGATGATGTGAGGCATGAATTGGCTGTAATAGATTGGGAAATATTACTTAAAGGGATGACAATGGATAGACAATGGCAAACATTCCAGTAGGAAGTGGGTGAATTGCAACAATTGTTTATTCCTGCCTGGCTCAAAAGTAAAACAGGAAAGGTGGCCAGACCATGACTTACAAGTTAAATTAGAGATAGTATTAGATCCAAGCAAGAAGCATACAAGTTGGCCAGAAAAAAACAACAGAGCTGAGGATTGGGAGCAGTTTAGAATTCAGCAGTTGGCAGACAGGAAACAAGAGTCAGAATAAATGGGCCTTTTTCCAAATGGCAGGGCAGTGTGACTAGTGGGATACTGCAGGGATTGGTGCTAGGACCCCAGCTGTTCACAATATATATTAATGATTTGGAGGAGGGAACTAAATGTAATATCTCCAAATTTGCAGATGACATAAAGCTGGGTGGGAGGGTTTGCTGTGAGAAGAATGCAGAGATCCTTCAGTGTGATTTGGACAAATTGAGTGAGTGGGAAAATGAATGGCAGATGCAGTACAATTTGGATCAATGTGAGGTTACCATTTTGGTAGCAAAAATGGGAAGGCAACTTATCTGAATGACCATAAATTAGGAAATGGAAATGCTCAAAGAGATCTGGGTGTTTTTGTGCGACAGTCGCTGAAGGTAAGCATGCAGGTGCAGCAGGCAAATGGTATGCTAGCCTTCATAGTGAGAGGATTCACGGCAGCCTCCGCGGCCCTCCCGGGACCCGATTCTCCCCCCCGGGCGGGGCTAGCAGCGGGGCCCGGTGAAGCACGGCATCGCGGGCTTAGCGACCGTCGCTAAATCCGCACGCCATGCGTCACGCCGGCTGACGCGCACGATGACGTCTGCCGCACATGCGCGGATTGGACGGCTCCAACCCGCGCATGTGCGGGGCCGTCATCTCCCTCAGCCGCCCCGCTGACTGATCCTGCGGGGCGGCGGAGGGAGAAAGAGTGCGTCCGTTACGGACGCACTGCCCGCGATTGGTGGGCACCGATCGCTGGCCCATGCCCCCCTTGGCACGGCCGTGGTACTGCCATGCCAATCGGGGTCCTGGATGACCAGAACGGGCATGTTGCGGCCGTTTTTATGACGGCAGCAAGCAGATGTGCTTGCTGCCGTAAAAACGGTCGTCAAGGCCTGGGAACTCGGCCCATCGGCCTGGGTAGAATCGCTGTTCGCCGTAAAAAACGGCGAGCAGCGATTCGTGTCGTGGGGCTGCCGGGGCGGGGGGGGGGGGGGGGAGAGATAGCTGGAGGGCGTGAAAAATGTCAGGGACGGCCTCCCTCTATTCTCCGATCCGTCGTGGGCAGCAGAGAATCGCGCCCTGTATGTTTTCAAGAAGCAGTTAGATATAGCATTTGGGGGGGCGGCACGGTGGCGCACTGATTAACACTGTTGCCTACGACGCTGAGGACCCGGGTTCGATCCTGGCCCCGCGTCACTGTCTGTGTGGAGTTTGCACATTTTCCCTGTGACTGCGCGGGTTACACCCCAACAACCCAAAGATGTGCAAATTAGGTGGATTGGCCATGCTAAAATTGCCCCTTAATTGGAAAAAAATAATTGGGTTCTCTTATTTTTTTTAAAAACAGAGCACTTGGGGCGAAGCGGATCAAGGGATATGGGGGCGGAAGGGGGGGGGGGGAGAAAGAGAGGCAGTATCAGGCTATTGAGTTGGATGATCAGCCGTGATCATAATTAATGGTGGAGCGGGCTCAAAGGGCCTCCTCTGCTCCTATTTTCTATGCTTCTATGTCGATGTTCTACGTTTCTATGTCTATGTTTCTATAAACAAAACAAAGATTTGAAATCTAAAATAAAAACATAAAATGCTGGAAATGCACAGCAATATCCAGAAAGTGGAACAATTGTGTAAAAATGTAGCCAGATGTCCTGCACACCAAATGCAAGTGTGTTACAATAACTGAAAGAAAAATAAATGAACAAATGAAACAGATTTACTATCTGTTGCTCCAGTTACTTCTACACAATGTAACAATTAATTTATATTGCAATTTGGAAACACCTTTAGTGAAGTCAGAGTACCAGGAAGCGGGTAGTGCAGACATCAAGTGATTCTGGAACCTAATAAATCTGTGATTCTGCCATATGCACCAACATTCTGAAGTTACAGCTAAGAGTGTGCAAACATTGCTATCATTTTGCAAGAAGCCAGCCAATAGTGCACACCATTTGGACTGCAGTACCGAATTCTGCTCAATAACTTGCTATTTTACATATCAGCTTGGCCCGCCTGGACTAGTCCAGAGCCCTGTCTAATTGCTTATGTGGCAGGGCCGTAAAACCATCCCTGCTTATGGTATGCATTGTATTTCTAAACATGATGGGAGTTTCACAGTCAGCAGCAAATAAATGGCACCCGCGACAGACTTTAAAGAGGGCTGACCACAAAGATCCAGCGATCTAAGTCAGTGTTCTTCAAACTCGGGGGCACAACCCGCAGTTGGGTCGCAGGCGGATGTTGGGAGGGTCGCAGAGCCGTCCTTCGCTGCGCTCCCGATCGCGCAAATTCCCACGCAGCAGCCGGCTTTTAATAACGCCAGCTGCAAGCGGCCTTTAAAATGGCCGCGAACATGTAAAAAAAATTCAGCCGCATTGCGCATGCAAGCACGATGAACGGCGCACATGCGCAAAACTATGCGCCTGCCGCCATTGATCGGCGCACATGCACAGTGCGGCCGCTGTTTTTTTAAACGGTCGCAGCTTTTTGTTTTACAAGTTCAGGGTTTTTTTATTCATTTACTTCATTCATTTAATTTTTATTTTTTTCATTTATTTTATTCATTTATTTTTTTTACAAGTTTGGGGGGGTTTATTCATTTTATTCACTTATTTTTTATTTTTTATTTTTTTAACAAGTTCGGGGGGTTTTGTTTGATAAAATTTTACAGGAAAATAATGCAGAACTTTGGACAGATGGAGACTCCATACTTTCTGACACCGGAAGGCTTCACCTTCATCCAAAAGGTTCCATTGGAGGAGTGTGTACTAAGGCCAAAGGGACCCAAAACCATTTCCTCCATTTTTATCAGCAGCAAACGAGGTAAGAGAATATGGTGGGTCGCTCAGGTCAGCCGGCGTGGGTCGCTCAGGTAGGCCGGCGTGGGTCACGAAGGTCAGCTGGGTTGGGTACTGAAGGTTGGCCGATTGGTAAAAATGGGTCCCCAGAAAAAAAGTTTGAAGAACACTGACCTAAGTGGCACAGAATTCACCTTTCCAGACTTCAATTAGAATTCAGGACCAAGTCAAAGGGCTTGGAGTAACAATTATATCATCGAGCAGGTTAAGAAGCTAATTTTGTTTTTATTTGTTCATAGGATGTGGGCATCACTGGCTGGGCCAGCATTTATTGCCCATCCCTAAGGGCATTTAAGAGTCAACCACATTGCTGTGGATCTGGAGTCATATGTAGGCCAAACCAGGTAAGGACAACAGATTTCCTTCCCTCAAGGACATTAGTGAACCAGATGGGTTTTTACGACAATCGACATGGTTTCATGGTCATCATTACACGTTTAATTCCAGATTCTTATAATTCAAATTCCACCATTTGCCCTGGTGGGATTCAAGCCCTGGTCCACAGAGCATTGCTCTGGATGACTAATACAGCAACAAAGCACTACCCCACCGCCATCTCAATTGTAATGTTTTCACAGACAGAAATCAAGGAAGTGAAATGCAATGATTATCCTGCACTGCACCTTTTATAAATTCTAGAGGGCAAAAATAAATTATTGGGACATCAAAATGGGACAAAGTGGAAACTGAAGTGTTAAACAAGGTCTGTACCTTCTTCCAGTGTCTGTGTGCTCCAGTTTCCTCCCACAAGTCTCGAAAGATGTTAGGTGAATTGGACATTCTGAAGTCTCCCTCAGTGTACCCGAACAGGCGCCAGAGTGTGGCGACTGGGGGATTTTCACAGTAACTTCATTGCAGTGCTAATGTAAACCTACTTGTGACATTAATAAAGATTGTTATTCTTACTGTGGAATTTATTTTACCAGATGAGAAAGGTGACATTCCACAATTCTAAAATTGTTTTTTCAGGGCTTAGTGAAGCTGCTTACCAGTAATTACAAATTTAGTATCCTATTAAAAACCCAGTTACAGCCCATTTAACACATTTTAATTTCTTTAAAGGATTTTTTTTACAGTGACACTACTCATGTAAAAGGGCAAGTGTGTCAGTTCAGTTAATTATAGTTGATTGCTGTCTGGAATTTTAGCATTTAATTATGTGACATGTAAAGCGATATTCACCGAAATCGGCGCGATGGTCCGTCGCCGGCATCAAAAACGGCGTGAACCACTCTGGCGTCAGGTCGACCGGAAGTAGCGGAACTCGGTGGACGCTGAAGGGGTTGGCGCCGCGCTAGCTGGCGCCGAAGGGACCGCGCGAGTTAGCGCATGCGCAGAACTGCCGCCGTGGTGGGCCCGATCGCGGGCCAGGCCACCGTGGGGGCCTCCCCCGGGGTTCGATCCCCCCGTGGACCGCACCAGCCGACTTACCTGCCAGGTCCCGCCGTGTGAGACCATGTCTAATCCACGCCGGCGGGACTGGCCAAAAACAGTACCAAACTATATCAATGCCGGTGTTCTGTAGCATCTTCATTCTATCTTTCCCACCCCATTTGTTTTTTTTTCTAGTATAAATTGTCCAAATCTTCCAGTCTCTGGATCGTTGGAGATCAGACATTCATTGGGATATGTGGATCAGTACCCCACAAAAGTCGTGACACACAGACATACATTGCAATAGCTTGGGAAGTTTAAAACTCTGGTGGGCTGATTCATGCCAAATGATTCCTTCATAATTTTAAACACCTCCACCAAATGTCTTCTGTTCTGAGAATAATACCTATTTTGCAAATGTGGTCTAACTAGTGTCCAGTACAGCTGAAGCATCTGCCTCCTTTGAATTCTAGTCCTCTAAATATAAAGGCCAGCACTCCATTTGCCTTTCTGATTATTTTCTGTACATGCTCCTGACACCTATATATCTGGGTCCAGAGGTATCTTGGATTGGATTGAATTATTGTCATGCATACAGAGGTGAAAAGTATTGTTCTGCAACTCTAACAGATCATTCCGTACATGAAAAGAAAATACATAACAGGGCAGACATAAAATACACAATGTAAATACATAGAGATAGGCATCAGGTGAAGCATGCAGAAGTGTAGTACTACTCAGTAGAGAACATGTGTGAAGAGGTCAGATCAGTCCATAAGTCCATCCGTCCATAAGAGCTTGGTTAGGAGTCTGGTAACAGCAGGAAGAAGCTGCTTTTGAATCTGTTCGTGCGTGTTCTCAGACTTTTGTATCTCCTGCCCGATGGAAGAGGTTGGAAGAGTGAATAACCCGGGTGGAAGTCTTTGATTATGCTGCCCACTTTCCCACGGCAGCGGGAGGTGTGGACAGAGTCAATGGATGGGAGGCGGGCTTGTGTGATGGACTGGGCTGTGTTCACGACTCTCTTTCGGTAGTTTCTTCCGGTCTTGGGCCAAGGAGTTGCCATATCAGGCTGTGATGCAGACAGATAGGATGCTTTCTATGTTGCACTCTGTAAAAGTTGGTAAGAGTCAATGTGGACATATGAGTTTCCTCCAGGTGCTCCAGTTTCCTCTCACAGTCCAAAGATGTGCAGGTTAGGTGGATTGGCCATGCTAATTGCCCTCAGTGTCCAAAAAAAGGTTAGGTGGGGTTACAGGGATATAGTAGAGGTGTGGGCTTAAGTAAGGTGCTCTTTCCAAGGGTCGGTGCAGACTCAATGGGCCAAATGACCTCCTTTTGCACTGTAAATTCTATGATTCTACGGACATGTCGAATTTCCTTTGTTTCCTGAGGAAATATAGGCACTGTTGTGCTTTCTTAGTCGTAGCGTCAAGGTGGGCTTTGGACCTCCAATGTTCTTAGTTTTTTACCATTTAGAAAATACTCTGTTCTATCCCAAAATCTCTGCCTGCACTTTCAGATCCACCCAGTTTTCCCACTGAATTCCATCTGTTGCCCACTCCATCACCTTACGAACATCCCCTGGCAGTTTCTTTTGGCTCTCAGAATTTTTTATTATGTCTCCTAATTTCCTATCATCGGCAGTAATAGGCACCACCTCTTCTGAACCTAGATGCAATTCATCACGTAAACAGCAAGTTGAAGTATTCCCCACAACAGAATCCCACAGGCCTCTGTTGTCCACTTCTAGCATAATGAAAAACTTCCCTGAATTCCATGTTTTTCCTTCTGAACAGTTTTACGACCAATTTGCTGCTCTTCCCTCAGTCCCATCTTTCCCAGTTTGCCCTGTGCATGGTGTCTTGTGGTGCAGTGCATTATTCTCCATCCACCACATCTGTCACCTGCACAAAAAACACTTCCTAGGTTTGCCGAGTATTACGATCCCAGACCAGACCCCAACAGTGGCTAAGGTATGGGACCGAACCCTAATATTTAAGTTTATTTTTGTAAGACTGTGGAAACACAATGAATACAATATTAAACTTTTTTAACTTCAGAACCAAAAAGAGTAGCTTAAAATTACCCCTTAAACAATCCTACTCAATTCCTCATTAATAATCGCTTATTGTCACAAGTTGGCTTCAATAAGTTACTGTGAATAGCCCCCTCGTCGCCACATTCTGGCGGCTGTTCAGGGAGGCCGTTATGGGAATTGAACCCGCGCTGCTGGCATTGTTCTGTATTACAACCCAGCTGTTTAGCCCACTGCACTAAACAACTACTAGTTAAACAACAAGAAAAGAAATATAAAGCTCTCAAACCAGCTTAAAATCAGCATGGCATGGAGTAATACTTGCTTTGTAGAACAGATTTGGGCTACAGTTAGAACCCCTGCTGACTCTGACTCAACATCTTCAAATAATTGTTTCAACTGGCTTGTTTCAGCCTCTTCTCTTCAGACAAGACTGCTCTGCTTTAACTTTTATTACTCTTTTTTTTTTAAAGTATCTTACTGGGATAGAAAACTGCCTTTACTTGCGATCAAAACAAGGGTTGCCAGCTCAAGCTTCAACTTTCCTCTCGAAAAGCTTTTTCAAACAAAAAATGTCTCCCTATCCTTTAGTTCTACCCAGCAATGACCTCAAATCCAGAAGGTGAAAAAGAAATTAACTTTCGAAGCTCATCAACTCCCCAGGGACTTGCAGTCAAATCAGTGCATTAGCCCAGACTGAAAAGCACATTTCTCTGGTCAATGTCAGGTCTGGCTCCTAAAAGCTCTCAGGACCTGCAAAACAGGATTATTTTTAAAAACATGACCACTGCAGTCAAACACACTATAACCCCAGGCTTTTAACCCTTAAATTGACCAATACTTAGTATCCAAAATTCCTTTAAAAACCTCCAGTCATCACACGAGTACAATTTGCCATTTTAAAATCTGCATTGGTTGCTTCTAATTATTTTCTCTTCACCAGGAACAATGTTATAATTGCATCCTTTCTTGATTATTCCAAAATTGTCCATAACACAAATGTTAACCTAATTATGAGATGAGCCACATTCAGTGATGAGAGAACAAACAATTCCTGAAGTAAAAGTTTAAAACGTGTTTAACATGCATGAAGATCATGGTTATAGTCCTGAAAACATCTTTCCATCAAAAAACAAGCTTTACAAAGCACAGTATCTTCAGCTAGTGATAGCACCCTTGTGTCTAAATAAGATGGCTGTGGATTCAAGACCCACTCCATCGATTTGAGCAGAAAAACTCAGATGACAGTTCAAATGCAGTCTAAAATGCTACGCCAAGGAACTGTCTACCCTCTGATTCTATCTTTCACTCTAGCTGCTCACTCAGGTTGTATCTGACCATAAACAACACCAATGTCCGGCTCAAACTGGAAATGAGCTCACAAGTCACCAACTGGCCCATCACACCATCATGTCAATCATATTGCCATTATGCTGAAAGCTTTTTCTACACCTCTGTAACCATCAGCATTTATTGCTTCATGTCATTTTCAGATTTCCAAGTTCCAGCTCACACAACCTCAACTCATTCTACCACTCATGTACTACACTACACTCTCCTATGTTACTCAATTCCACTGACTCCTCATTGCTCAACACCACAAACTGAATAATTTCAAAACTGAAATTATTTGTTTATTTATTTCTGCATCAGCACCCACAAGTTTGCTTCCAAGCCACACACTACCATGATTTGGAAATATATTGCATTTTCTTCACTGTTGCTGGATCAAAATCCTGGAACTCCCTCCCTAACAGC
Source organism: Scyliorhinus canicula (assembly GCF_902713615.1). NCBI lineage: Eukaryota > Metazoa > Chordata > Chondrichthyes > Carcharhiniformes > Scyliorhinidae > Scyliorhinus > Scyliorhinus canicula. The sequence goes on from NC_052155.1 coordinate 26,366,967, forward strand.
ACTGTGGAAGTACCTATACCCACATGGACCGTCAGCAGTTCAAGAAGGTGGATCTGGGCCATTAGATATAGACAATAAATGCTGGCCTTATGAGAGAAGCCCACATCCCAACAACAAATTGAAAAGAACATGATCTCATTGACTCCTCCATGCCGTTGGAATCTCCTGTGTTCCATTCCAGCAAGTCTGGTGTGTGTATGTTGTCTCCTTCTGATCCATCATTAATAATAAAGCCTTCAGCAACCACCATCTCACGCTCTGAAAATCTTCACCTAAACCCCTTCGTCTCACACCTTCGTAAGTTTAAAAGCCTACCTCTTTAATCAATTCCTCAAAACTCCCTTATTTCCTGATTTCCTCTCCCTCCGCCACCCCCAAGACAAAACTTCTATATCTTGCTATGATAAAGATTGCATCCATATTTGTTATATTAACCATCCTAATTTATTTTAAGAGCCTGTTCACAGCTAATGCAAAGTCCACTCGACTTCAACTTCTACCGGCATCCCATGAGACAGTTTTTGATAAAACTGGTCATAACTCCCATTAAAGTAAAACAAATATTTTTCAACAAACCAAGACTGAGATTTAAAGTAATTAAAAGTCATCATCACCAGAAATAACCAGTATATACAGAGACAATCGGAGAGTCAGAATCCAGTCAATGTCAGTTAGGTTAGGTGATAGTTTTAAATAATTAAGTATGTGTCAGCCAACTTGTCAAGATTAACAATCCAAATGATGAACTGATTGTGCTTATCCCCCTGGTGCAGGACAGTTTTTTGGCATGTGAATAAAGTGCCATAAACTGCTGTACTGATGAGGTAGCTATCTACTCAACAACAAACCACGCAAGCGTCCTGTGACTTAGTGCTGATGAGAGTATTGGATGTTATAATAAAAGGGTTTGTTGATTGTGATGTTCAACCCAAGTTGAATAACATTAAACTGTCACTGCCCAGGCATGAAAAGTAGCCAGTTTGGTACCCGTGAAAACATAGGCCATTACAATTCACAACCTACGGTAGCATGGAAACTTAGCAAGGAATAAGTCATCAGTAAAGGTTAAAATATACAAGCTACTTTAATTCTTAAGAGAAGCAAGAAAAACAAAGCAATTAAATAGAAACTGTTGGAAATACATAAAAGATTCATCAGCATCTGTAAATGCAAGATACGGAATGACATTTCAGCTAAGGACTCTCCATCATTACGAATAGCTTACACCCAGAGCATTAATTAGTTTTTGTTTTTTCATAGATTCTGGGAGCACTGCTATCTTATTTCCAGCAGATTTTAATTTTATTTCAGAATCCCAACATCCGTGGTTCTACGTTTTAATTCTGTACAGCATACTTTAAGGTCAAAAATAATACATCATTAATTAAATTTAAAATTTATGTTAGTATCCAAAATATTTGTCACTTCCCTGAAAATTGCTTAACTTCTATATAGAGCAGTGCAAAACTAAAGATAGCTGTTGAGCCTGATTTATTATGAGCTGAGCCACAATGAATTCAAACGTCTTAAATCCTCTGCACAGATGGTTATTCAGCATCCAAGGTTCAGGGTCAGTAAGTCCGCCAACTCATCAATGGTCAAAACGTCCTGCATTCATCCACCATTTAAAGACACACAAATATCAAATTCATTAATGTAAACACAATTGTTGTTGCTAATGATCTTTGGAATACAAACAGTAGTTTGTATATGTAATGCAGTTTTACATGCAAATAGGCAAGTATAATACTATGATCATACACTCCTTTTTGTATCCTATCCATTTTTCTACCCTTACTACACCTTGGCTTTAATCAGCACACTCAAAATAATGCCATAAATGGACAGAAATGTTATTTGAAAATAAATGTAGATACTACATAATGTCAACATTATGGTAGCGAGGTTCCTTTCATTCAGCTGCCATTCCACTCCAGCTTTGCGGTTTGTCTTGCACATCCATATAATGCTCTGCAGATATTTTGTTATCCAATTTACATTATTATTTGCATACTAAATATTAATCTTGCTTCCTGATGGGACAAAATGCTAACATTTTTGCATTACAACAGCTATTAGAGTGGTAGTACAGCAGGTAACCAAAATACTATGCCACACATAAGCTGAATTCAGATTTCTGCTACAAATTTCTGACATAATAACTTTATGATTTTAAAACGTATAACCAGAGAGAGGTGCACAGGATGGGAAATGAAGCGCAGTGGCTTTGCAAACTTTCTGAAAGCCAATTACAAAGAGCCAGAGGCCGTGATGATATTTACGTAACGGCTTTTTTTTAAAAACAGATGACTTGTGGCACAAACTCCAGATTGGAGAAAAAGTAGTAAATAATGGTGAAAGAAAACATGCGTAAGAAAAATAATGTCTCCACTGATTGCCCATCAAACAACTATGTTTTAAAATTTAAAACAACTTTAATTCACCTAGCCACCACAATCCAGTCACGTATTTATCTCCAGAACATTCTAATTTATTAAAAATAGAAATATAAAAGCATAGACCTTACTCTCAGCCTTGAATCACAGCACTATCTGAAATTAACTTTGCAAAATTTGCACCTTTTCAATTGTAGGTAACTGTCCATCATATACATGGTAGATCAAGTGGTGATATTTTGGGGTCATTCAGTGATTATAAAAATTAATTCTTCTGTAATGTACCGAGAAATTCTATTTTTGTTCTCTTCTCATTGATACCACATTATGATAACTTTACAGTAGCCTGTGCAAACACTTAGCAAAAATAAATTCATTTTTCACATAAGTAATTCTGCAGAAAGGGAAGTCCATTTAACATGCTGAAATCGATTTCCATCAACAACCAAAGATGCATCAATTCTGAGGACAAACCACTGTGTTAACCGCACTGCTGATGCTATACGGGCAAATTGCCATAATGCAACCGACAGATTGCAAATTAATTGCGTTTTAAAATTCTATTTTAGTTCTAAAAAATATTGAGCAAATATTGGTAATGTCAATCATTATTTCATTCTACAAATTTAGATTTCAATACTTTTGTGAAGCTCCTTCTCTCTGTACATTTAAAAGATTGACCAGGTGCCTTTCAAATTGTATATAAACAGGAACATTACAAATTTATATAATGAATGGAACAGCCAACACTTGGAAAAGCTCAAGATTTGCATTTGAACAAGAAAACGTAGAAATTAATGATTGACTATGCATGATGCAATTAAAATAAAAAATCAATAGAACTGGTATTCAAAATGCAAGTATCTATATACTGAAGTACATTGATCACATTTAGCCAGTTAATAATAGGGAGTCCTGTCAGAATACTCGACGGACTTAAAAATAACATGGCTTGAACAAGTGCTTCAACTGACAGTGAAACAAGTCATAAGGAAAACTATAATAAGCACTGGAAAAGTTAGTGCACAGACGGCTTCCTTACCACAGGTAGAATAAATTGAGAAAATGAGAGAGAAGAAACAAATTGATTCTTATTTGGAGTTAAGTTAGAGAAACAAATTGGGTGGGAAGTAGCACTTTCTCTTGGAAACAAGACGACTGATCGTTCATTTTCAGGGATCAGCTGCTTTCCAAGCAACAAGAGAAGAAAAATAAAGCCTCAATACTCTGTTTCTGCAACAGTGGAAATAAATAAAGCAACTTTCCAGAAACAAATATGTGACTAAAAGTCAACATCAGTTCCATCTGTGTATCCCAGTTCTATTTGATTGTGATTATGACAGTCCAATTTTCCTCAGTTTCATTGACATCCAATTTGATAAAATAGGGAGAGGTTGTGGCATACTGGTATTCTCGTTGGGAAAGTAATCCAGAGACCAAGTCTCTGGGGACCCGGGTTTGAATCCCATCATGGCAGATGGTGAAATTTGAATTCAATTAAAAATCTGGAATTAAAAGTTTAATGATAACCCTGAAACCATTGTCGATTGTCATTAAAACAAAAAGCCATCTGGTTCATTAATGTCCTTGAGGGAAGGAATTATGTCGCCCTTACTTGGTCTGGACAACATGTGATTTCCAGATCCAGAGCAATGTAGTTGACTCTTAGACAGGCAACCCAGTGGGTGTGGTGATGGTTGGGGGGTGTGTTTTTGCGGCGGTGGGTTTGTTATGTTATTTTCTTCTTTCTTGTATTGCTATTTGTTATTATTTATTTGGGGGGGGGGGGGGAAGAGTTCTTTTCTTGTTTTGTTTTGGCGTGGAAACACGCCTTGTTTGTTTTAAATTGCGGGGAGAAAATTTGTTATTGTTATTGTTATTAAAAAACTTGAATAAAATTTTTTTTTTTTTAAAAAGAAAGGCAACCCAGTAAATGACACCCACATCCCATGAACAAATAAATGGATTTTGTTTTACAAAAAATCTTACTTTAAAAGCAATCATACTAAAGTCACACAATAATGATTTCAAGTCCATGAGCCAAAACAAAAAGGAAACATTTGTCACAGTGAGAAGAAAAAAATAAATGGAACATTAACAGTTACATCCTTGCTTGGTAATGTTTTCTTCACCAGAGAATCACAGGTTCAATTAGCTAAACTCCACAACACTCATGGAGCTAGTATGCTCAGTGAAATTTCACTCATCCATAGATGCAGAATGAGTTTAGTACTCTTCTAATCTTGCTACAATTCAATATATACTTTGATTAAAGCATTACAATTGTTAAATGAATACAAACAAACTAAACTAGGAGTACATCACTCAACCCCCCCCCCCGATCCTGCTCCACCATACAATAAGATCATTGCTGATATGACTAGCACAGACCCACATTCCTGCCTACCCCGATTACCTGTTACACCCATGTTAATCACGAATCTAGCTAGCTCTAAACGAAACTGCTTCCACTGCTTTTTGAGGAAGCGAGTTCCAGAGACACACGACAGTCAGAAAAAATTTCCTCATCGCGGTGTTAAATGAGCAACCTCTTATTTATAAACAGTAACCCCTAGTTCTAGATTTGGTTACAATCCCAGGTGATGTTATAACTGCACAGGAAGATCCCAGAATTGAACCCTGGATCCAAACACCATGGGCAGATTCTCCGATTGCTAACTCCGAAATCGTGTTTGGCGATCAGCCGGAGAATCCGTTTTTTGCGCCAAAATCGGGGACGGCGCTGTTTTTCAGGGGGTGGGGGAGAAGAGAGCCGTTCCACAGGCAGAGGAGGCAGCAGCGCAGCTGCTAGCCCTCCACTGGGCGGAGCATCGGTGCAGGAGCGGCGCTGACTTTTGGGTTATAAGACCAGACGCTTCCTTCGGACATAGCCATAAAATCAGAGAATCCAGCCCCATAACTTTTACTTTATTTTTATAAGACATGGAGGAACAGAATAAAAGGACTGCTTTCTAATTTTAACAGGATAAACATTTATTAACATGAAAAAATTTGATTATTAATATTCAATATGCCGTTATGCCCCCCAGCCCCAATTAGCTTAATAATTGTACACAGGTTCTAGGATCTGGGATCAACATGAATTACAAAGTACATCTTGCTCTACAATGGTCTCATTAACACAAAGTCCCTTTTATAGCACACAAGGGCCGGGATTCTCCCCTACCCGGCGGGGCGAGGGGTCCCGGCGTAGCGGAGTGGCGCCAACCACTCCAGCGTCGGGCCTCCCCAAAGGTGCGGAATTCTCCACACCTTTGGGGGCTAGGCACGCGCCGGAGTGGTTGGCGCCACGCCGACTGGCACCAAAACCGGCACCAACGGCCTTTGACCTTGCCGGCCGGCGTCGGGGGTGGCCTAAAGGCCTTTGCCGGTTCGCGCAGGCGTGTCAGCTACTGCTGACGTCACCACCGGCGCATGCGCGGCAGGGGGGTTCTCTTCCGCCTCCGCCATGGTGAAGGCCGTGGCGGCGGCGGAAGAAAAAGAGTGCCCCCACGACACAGGCCCGCCCACCGTGGGGGCACCCCCCTGGGTCCAATCGCCCCACGCGCCGCCGCTGCCCCCCCCAGGACCTCGGGGGCCCGCTCACACCGCCGATCCCGCCGCCACCAGAGGTGGTTGAAGCGAGGCCTCTCAGCAGCGGGACTTCGGCCCATCGCGGGCCGGAGAATCACCGCAGGGGGCTCGCCGATCAGCGCGGCGCGATTCCCGCCCCCCGCCAATTCCCGGGTGAGGGAGAATTCCGGCCACGGCGGGGGCGATATTTTCGCCGGTCCCAGGCGATTCTCCGACCCTGCGGGAGGGTCGGAGAATTTTGCCCAAGATGACTGTGCTTATTCTGTTCTGAACCCAAGTTAGTGCCTGTATTTTGTTTACATTTCCTTGAATTCTTCTGAACACCTTGGTCTCTATTCACTTAACACCAGTCATCTTAAGCGTAATGTGTAATGCTGTGAGACAGGATTTACAGGACCTGCTTTCTGAATATATGGGCAATGTTGGTCGAAAAGAAAGGGGTGACGCACTGAATGCTGCGGTTGATAATATGACCTGTTATCCCCTGGTTATCTGGACTGTAACTTGTTCTTTCGGAAATTTGCACCTTTACAACTCCCTTGTCCTATCAAGCTTCTCTTGACAGAGTTGAGAAGGGTCCATTCCTCAGTGTCCTGTCTCCAACTGCCCACAAATGCAACTAAAACCAAAACAAAACTTTTGAAAATCCTTATAGGGGCCTCCAGTTGCTTATAAACCCCTGCTAGTTCTATTTATTCTTCATATTGTAACTCTCTCTAAGCACAATAGAATCACAGTTGGAATTGAAACCAACCTCCAAACAGGCAAACACTTTAGTCCAGCATGAAGCTAACTGTAGCTTGTACTGTTTCAGGCATAGAAACTATTCTGTATATTCTGAAATATCTCTTTAAATGTCTGCCACTGAACATCTGTTAACCTATCATAAAGGTTTACAGCATGGAAACAGGCCCTTTGGCCCAGCTGGTCCATGCCACCCGGTTTCTATCACTAAGTTAGTCCCACTTGCCCACATTTGGCCCATATCCCTCCATACCACTCTGCCCATGTAACTGTCTAACAGCTTTTTAAGAGACAAAAAGGAACCTGCTTCTACCACTGCCTCTGGCAACCTGTTCCAGGTGCTCACCACCCTGTGTGTGAAGACATTTCCGCTCTGGTCTCTTTTGTATCCCTCCTGTCTCACCTTAAACCTATGCCCTCTAGTTCTAGACTCCTCTACCTTTGGGAAAAGATGTTGACTATCTACAAGACGTCCCTACTCCTGTATTCAATATTCTGACCAATAAAACCAAGCATACTGAATGCCTTCTTCAGCACCCTGTTCACCTGCGACTCCACCTTCAAGGAGCTATGAACCTGTACTCGTAGATCTCTTTGTTCTGTAATTCTCCCCAACTCCCTATCATTAACTGAGTAGGTCCTGCCCTGATTTGATCTACCAAAATACAACACCTCACATTTATCCAAATTAAACTCCATCTGCCATTCATCGGCCCACTTAAGCATATTTCCAGTTCACTTTAGCTAACTCCGCTTTCATGCCCTCATAGGTGCTCTCACGTAAGTTTTCAAATACTTGTCTTAGACGCAACTCTTATCTCCCTCAGGCTGAATGTAAAATGTAATCATATTGAGGTCACTACTATCTTGAGGTGCCTTCACTGGGGTTATCAGTTAATCCTATCTCATTGCACGATACCAGATCTAGCATAGCCTGTTCTCTGGTTGGCTCCAGAATATGCTGTTCTTAGAAACTATCCTGAAAACATTCTATGTACTCCACATCAATGCTAGCTTTGCCCCTTATGATTTTTCCAATCTATATGTGGAGTAAAATCCCTCATGATTATCGCAGTACCTTGCTGACAAGCTTGCATTATCTCGTCTTTTGTACTGGGACTTGAAATTTCAATCTAACATTGTAGCAAATTTAATTTGTAACTATTCTGCAAATATGGCAACCTCAATCCATTCATTGCAATTCTATAGTGAGCAATGAAATGCTGTTTTCACAAAGCTAATGACAGATTTATGTAATTTGAACAGCAGCATTTTCATATTGGCATTTATTGGGAAGATAGTGGCATTGTGGAGTTGTCACTGGATTGATGATCCAGAGACCCATTAATACTCTGGGGATCCAGATTTGAATCCCGCCACGGCAGATGGTGGAAATTGAATCCAATAAATATCTGGAATTAACAGTCTAATCAAGACCATGAGAACCCCATTGTCGATTGTCGTAAAAAAAAACAACTGGTGAAAAATAGCTCAACTAATAATAATAATAATAATAAAAATCACTTATTGTCACAAGTAGGCTTCAGTGAAATTACTGTGAAAAGCCCCTAGTCCCCATATTTGAGCGCCTGTTTGGAGAGGCTGGTACGGGAATTGAACCCGTGCTGCTGCCATTGTTTGGCATTTCAAGTCAGCTGTTTAGCCCACTGTGCTAATCCAGGCCCTTGAATGTCCTTTAGGGAAGGAAATCTGCAGTCCTCACCTGGTCTGGCCTACAAGTGACTCCAGACACACACAAATGCTCTCTGAAATGGCCCAGCAAGGCACTCCGTTGTATCAAAACCACTACAAATTCCACAAAAGGAAAAAAAAACAGACAGACCACCCAGCATCGACTTCGGCACAGGAAACAACAACGGCAAACACTGACGACTCCTGCAAAGCCCTCCTTACTAACAGCTGGGCACTTAGGGGCTGGTTTAGCTCACAAGGCTAAATCGCTGGCTTTTAAAGCGGACCAAGCAGGCCAGCAGCACGGTTCGATTCCCGTACCAGCCTCCCCGAACAGGCGCCGGAATGTGGCGACTAGGGGCTTTTCACAGTAACTTCATTGAAGCCTACTCGTTACAATAAGCGATTTTCATTTTTCAGCCAAAATTGGAAGAGCTATCTCACAGATGAGTCAAGCAATAGAATCATGCTTAACAGATAATATCCCATATACCACTATGACCATCCCTGAATATGTCCTGTCTCACCAGCAGGGTAGCCCCAGCAGAGATGGCTGCACAGTGGGCAGGGGGTTGCTCTGGGAGTCCTCAAAATCGACTCTGAATCCCATGAAATTTCATGGCCGGGATTCTCTCCCAGGCGGGCCGTACCGGTGCCAAAGAGTGGCGTGAACCACTCCGGCATCGGGCCTCTCGGAAGCTGCGGAATCCTTCGCAATTCCGGGGGCTAGGCCGGCGCTGGAGTGGTTGGCGCCACGCCAACTGGTGCCGAAGGGCCTCCGGCGGTCGGGACAAGTTGGCGCATGCGCGGCAGCGGCAGCGTGCGCATGGGCAGAATCACTAGCGTGTTCCCTGCGCATGCGCAGGGGGTTTCTTCTCCGCGCCAGCCATGGCGGAGCTTTACAGAGGCCGGCGCGGAGGGAAAGAGTGCCCACATGGCACAGGCCCGCCCGCAGATCGGTGGGCCAGGCTACCGTGCCCGCCCCCCTCTCAAGAGCCAGGTCCCGCCGTATGGATCCTGTGTATTTCACGCCGGCAGGACTGGCCAAAACCGAGCGGCCGCTCGGCCCATTGGGGCCCAGAGAATCGGCGGGGGGGGGGGGGGGGGGGGGGGGGGGGCACTGCCAATGGCCCCCGAATGGCGCAACGTGATCCCCGCCCCCACCAATAAACAGGCTCTGGAGAATTCGGCAGCCAGCGTCAGAGCGGCGGGGCAGGATTCACGCCGCTCTCCCCGACGATTCTCCAACCTGGCGGGGGGTCGGAGAATCCTGCCCCATGTTTCTGGTCAAACATGGGCAAGGAAACCTCTTGCTGCTTACCACGTACCATCCACCGTCAACTGCTGAATCCGTATTCCTCCATATTGAACATGACTTGGAGGAAGCACTGAGTGTAGCATGGGCATAGAATGTACTCTGGATGGGGGACTTACAATGTCCATTAACAAGTGTGGCTGGGTAACACCACTACTGACAGAGCCCTAAAGGACATAGCTGTTAGGCTGAGTCTGTGACAGGTGGTGAGGGAACCAACAAGAGGGGAAAACATACTAGACTTCATCCTCATCAACCTGCCTGCAGCAGATGCATCTGTCCATGAGAGAGTATCAGTAGAAGTGACCACCGGACAGGCCTGGTGGAGACAAAGTCCCGTATTCACATTGAGGATACCCTCATCGTGCTGTGTGGCACTATTATCGTGCAAAATGGGATAGATTCAGAACAGATCTACCAACTTAAAACTAGGGATCCATAAGACGCTGTGGGCCATCAGCAGCAGAGGTAGATTCAGTCACAACCACCTGCAAAATAATCTTGCATTGTATAGATTCTTCATCGGTATATGCAGGTATTTACTGCTTAGAATCATAGAATCCATATAGTGCAGGAGACCCTCCGAAAGAGCACCCAACCCAACTTCCTTGGGAGCAACACTCACCTCTATGGACACGAGTGACAATCAAACGAGCCAATGAAAATTTGCTGCTAATATCATGCAATGTTCATCAAATCAGAACAGGACAGATTGCTTGCACAATGAGATAGAGAGGCCAAGGAATCCTTTCCTCAATTTATGATTAATAATATTAACACAGAGGTTGAAGAAAGCAGCTCACCACCACCTTCTTTAGGGAAATTAGGGATGGGCGACAAATGCTTTACCAGTAATGCTCGTTTCAAATGAATGAATAAGAAGAAAACATGCAGTTCAGGCTCCTGCTCTTGTGGAGGATGAATGCAAAGATGGAGTAGGTCAAAGTGCCTATTCTCTTTCAAAGTCCAAGAAGTTCAAATTCCTTCCTTCATAATTCAATCACTGACACTAGAGATCATTCTTCTTTATATCTCTTCCAGAGGCTGGGTGACTGGAACTAGATGCATCATTAACAGACTGCAGTAACCAAAATACATTTAATTTAAGTATGTCTTCTTCGGACTTCAATTCCAGTCTTATTGGAAATAGATTTCAATACCAGCTATTTTCTCTCTACAGAGATGCTACCAGACCAGCTGAGAATTCTCAGTAGTTTCTGTTTTTAACTCAGATTTCCACCCTCCACAGTATGTCACTTTTGTATTCCAACAGTCTATTTACTTTGTTGATTACTGCTGCACAATGGTTAAATGTATCACTTTTGTAGGACTGCCAACCCCACTAACACAATGTTTCACCACCTTTGAAGACAACAATGCCTGTGTTCAACTGCAGACCACAGTCATTAGCAAATGATCCAGGTGGGCAATGTACCCAGATTCTTCAAACATGGAGAATAGATGCTTAATCCAATTCTGCAATTGGTCAAATCCAATACAATCCAGTACAATTTGAGCAGGGAATATTGGGGGATCCATTGGAACAAAAACATGATTAATTTTCTCCTCGGTCTAGTGCCAGTTATAGTATCCATTCTGCTGCAAGTGGAGTAGGCGATTTAACACGGAGCCGGACTGGCCTGCATGATTTACTTCTATATGGAGTAGTACACTTACAAACTGAGTCATCAATTCTCAAGTTATCATCAATTAAAATTGTTTTGTGTTGTGTAGTGGCAACGTAGAAGCTGCAGTATTACTGGGACGTTTTCCTATTCAATGGATCTGAACAATCGCAGAAGTTTTCCCCCAGAACATGTTGCACAAAGGGGAAGTCAGCTCTGTGGTGCAGCAACAAAAGTGAGCATTTCACACTCCAGCTGCTTCTAATCTATTTTTAACATAGTAAGAAGTCTTACACCAGGTTAAAGTCCAACAGGTTTGTTTCAAATCACTAGCTTTCGGAGCATTGCTCCTTCCTCAGGTGAATGAAAAGGTAGGTTCCAGAAACATATAGACAAAGTCAAAGATGCAAGACGATACTTTGAATGTAAGCATTTGCAGCTTATTAAGACTTTACAGATCCAGAGAGAGAGGGGTAACCCTAGGTTAAAGAGTTGTGAATTGTCTCAAGCCAGGACAGTTGGTAGGATTTCACAAGCCCAGGCCAGATGGTGGGGGTTGAATGTAATGGAACATGAATCCAAGGTCCCGGTTGAGGCCGTACTCATGTGTGCGGAAGTTGGCTATAAGTTTCTGCTCGGCGATTCTGCGTAGTCACCCGTCCTGAAGGCTGCCTTGGCGAACGGTTACCCGAAGATCAGAGGCTGAATGCCCTTGACTGCTGAAGTGTTCCCCGACTGGAAGGGAACATTCCTGCCTGGCCATTGTCGCGCGATGTCCATTCATCCGTTGTCACAGCGTCTGCATGATCTTGCCAATGTACCACGCTTTGAGACATCCTTTCCTGCAGCGTTTGAGGTAGACAACGTTGGCCGAGTCGCACGAGTATGTACCGCGTACCTTGTGGGTGGTATTCCCACGTGTAATGGTGGTACCCATGTCGATGATCTGGCACGCATTGCAGAGATTGCCATGGCAGAGTTGTGTGGTGTCGTGGTCGCTGTTAAATTAAATTAATTAAAATCGCTTATTGTCACGAGTAGGCTTCAAATGAAGTTACTGTGAAAAGCCCCTAGTCGCCACATTCCGGCGCCTGTTCGGGGAGGCTGTTACGGGAATCGAACCGTGCTGCTGGCCTGCTTGGTCTGCTTTCAAAGCCAGCGATTTAGCTGTGTGCTAAACAGCCCCTCTGTTCTGAAGGCGGGGTAGTTTGCTGCAAATAACGGTTTGTTTGAGGTTGGCCTGGTTGTTTGAAGGCAAGTAGTGAGGGTATGGGGACCTTGGCAAGATGTTCGTCTTCACCAATGACGTGTTGAATGCTGCGAAGATGTCATAGTTTCTCCGCTCTGGGGAAGTACTGGATGAAGAGGGTACTCTGTCGGTTATGTCCCGTGTTTGTCTTCTGAGGAGGTCGGTGCAGTTTTTGCTGTGGCGCGTTGTAACTGTCGATGGATGAGTCCAGCGCCATATCCAGTTCGTCCGAGGGCATCTTTCAGCGTCTGTAGATGTCTGTTACGCTCCTCCTCGTCTGAGCAGATCCTGTGTATACGGAGGGCTTGTCCATAGAGGATGGCTTCTTTAATGTGTTTAGGGTGGAAGCTGGAGAAGTGGAGCATCGTGAGGTTATCCGTGGGTTTGTGGTAAAGCGAAGTGCTGAGGTGACCGTCCTCGATGGAGATGAGTGTGTCCAAGAATGCAACCGATTTTTGAGAATAGTCCATGGTGAGTCTGATGGTGGGATGGAACTTATTGATGTCATCATAAAGTCAGAAGTGGGGGATGATCGCTGATGACTGCACAATGTTCAGTATCTTTTGTGACTCCTCAGATACCGAACCAGTCCATGTAGAAATACAGCAAGACCTGGACAATATCCAGGCTTGGGCTGACAAGAAGCAAATAATATTTGTGCCACACAAGTGCCAGGCAATAACCGTCTCGAAGAGAGGATCTAACCATCTGCCTTGGCATTCAGCGGCATTAACATTGCTAAAACCCCCACTATCAACATCCTGGGGGTTACTATTGACCTGAAACTCAACTGGACTAGCCATATAAATACTGGGGCACCGAGAGCTGGTCAAAGGCTAGGAATTCTGTGGCGAGTAACTCACCTCCTGACTCCCCAAAGCCCATCAACCATCTACAAGACAAATATCAGTTCCACAATGTGCGAAGGCATGCCAAAATGTGAACCACCCCATTACCACCAATAGGAAAGATTTTGCAAGTTGAAATTTTCAGGCTGTAGAACTTCCAACAGTTGAATTTTCAGCTTGGTCAGTCAGAAAATTAGTAGCCAGTGCAGTTGGTGATATACAGCTACTTCCATAGAATTTACAGTGCAGAAGGAGGCCATTCGGCCCATCAAGTCTGCACCGGCTCTTGGAAAGAGCACCCTACCCAAGCCCACACCTCCACCCTATCCCCATAACCCAGTAACCCCACCAACACTAAGGGCAATTTAGCATGGCCAATCCACCTAACCTGCACATCTTTGGACTGTGAGAGGAAACCGGAGTACCCGGAGGAAACCCACGCACACACAGGGAGAATGTGCAGACTCCGCACAGTGACCCAAGCCGGGAATCAAACCTGGGACCCTGGAGCTGTGAAGCAATTGTGCTAACCACAATGCTAACGTGCTGCCCAAAGGAACGGTGAAAACCATTTCCTAAATTGGCTGCCTCCAGTGCCAGGGGTAGACCCATCTCATTTCAATTCCTGCGCTGCCAAAATCAGAACTACAAATAAGTAGCAAAACTGAAGCATCATCTTTCAATTAAATAATAGATACATCCCAATTTATTTTTAGTAATAAACCACAAAACATCAAAAAATAAATTTACACGTACAACAATTCAGTCTTGACTGAGGGGACATTCTGGTTTAATAACTGCTCATCCATCTACTTTTGAATCTGTTGCAAGGGAGTAGAGGGAAAAAATTGGAAAACAAAATAAAATGGTTTCAGCTTTCCACAAACTATTATTTTATAAGAACAAAAAGCACCCATGGGAACCAATAATCTTATTTGGAATTTAATAACATTATATTTGTTCATAATCTTTATTGTCATGGTGTATGTCAGGAGTCCCTTGAAGAGATTACTGGACAATCACATAACCATTATCTCCATGCAAATGTGAATCTGTTGCTGTATTGTGTTGAATTGTTTCCAATAATTTCTAAGTTAGAACTGATCATCTAACAATTGGGGGGCGATTCTCCGAGCCCCACGCCGGGCCTGAGAATCGCCGCAACTGCGCCACAACGCCCCGATGCCGGTGCTCGATTGTCCGAGAGAATCGTCGCCATTTGCGCTGGCCGCTGGAATTGGCAGGGCCGCAGAGGGCCGAGCGGCTGCGCGGATACGCCAGAGTCCCGCCGGCGCCGTTCACCCCTGGTCACTGCTGGCGAGATCTCTGCGCGAACGGTTAGGGGGCGGCCGTGCCTCCGTCCGGTCTTGGGGGGGGGGGGGGGGGGGGGGCTCCGATGGGGTCTGGCCCACAGATCGGCGGGCCGGCCTCTCCGTTTCCCCCTCCTCCTCCTCCCCCCCCCCCCCCCCCCCCCCCCCCCCCCCACATGGCCTACTTTCCTGCACGGCCAGCCCCTGAACACTGACGCCATGTTGAGTCGGGGCCGGTGCGCAGGTTGGCGCGCCGCTCATTTGGCGCCAGGAAGGGAGGCTGGAGCGGCATGAACCGGCGTTCACAACGGCACGTACAATTGGGCTCCATTTGGGAGTATCGCCCCCGTGAAATATATACAAACGACCAAAAAACACCATGGTCTTTGAAATGGTGGCATTTGTTCACCAAAGTGTTAGAAGGGAGATCTCACATATACAGAGGAATCGTGCACACAAGCTATTTAGTACAAGCTGGTCATTGCTGTACAAAAAGGAAGAAAAACTGGACGAAAAAAAGTATGTGACAACTAGTTTTAAAACTTTGGAAAGAATGTACTTAATCATTACAGAATTTCCCAAAAATGTTGATTTGTGTGTGTAGTCACATGTTAGGGATTTTTTAAAAAAGTTATCCATTATAATGGTTGAACTGGGGATAAACACTGATTCGGATACAGGGAGAAATCACCTGATAGTTACTGATCTTTCAAATATGATTCATCCTAGTATTATAGCTCCACTGCACTGTCGCACACTCAGTACTGTTGCAAGTCTCACACACAAACATCTCTCAGCTTGTACACTGTTGGCCATTCAACCGTTAACAACCACATCACCCAAACAACTCCCTCACTGACTCAGTCCACTTTCTCTTGTAGGACAGGGTGCCATACAAACAGAGGTAACAAACGCTAATGGACAAGGCACGTGTATCTGCATGCTTGACCCACATAGATGTGGTGGTGCAGGGGGTGAAACCAAAGCTGTGAGCATCCTCATACCTCATCATCCCCATCACATCGTGATTTACAAGATGTATTTTTTCACAGCCCTCCTTGATTGACAAGCACTGGGGTAGGACTTCTTCAGAGCACTCGGACAGGTAAAGATGCACACAAGATGTACACTAAGAGAATGCACATGGGTGATTTGTTGGCTTTTCTATGCAATGCAGCATGATTTAATTTATAACAATGTTTGGAATGTTGATTTTATGGTCACATTTACTTCTGCATTGTGACCAAGTGGCACTGTGACAGTGACAAAGGGAAGCTGGGTGTGGGATTGTTTTTCTAAAATTAATTTAAAGTGCCCAATTCTTTTTTTGCAATGAAGGGGCAATTTAGCGTGGCCAATCCACCTACCCTGCACATCTTTGTGGAGAATGTGTAAACGCCACACAGCAGTGACCTGGGGCCAGCATCGAACCCGGTCCTCAGCGCCGTGAGGCAGCAATGCTAACCACTGTGCCACCGTGCCATCCCTGGGTGTGGAATTGTTAATAAATGGAAAATTTGGGTTATGGAAACTGACATCACACTTCACAGACAGCAAGGTCAAAGAAGGGCTGCCGACATCGCCATCCCGTTTCCTTCTCCTCATGCTCCTGACCCTCAGCTACACGTCATTTGGCTGGGGATCAGGCTAACCCCGCAAAGAGAAGCTGAAATTCTTCTTCAGGAAGTCAAGAGTTCTGAAGGACAGTGTGACTGAGATTGATGATACATGTGCCACAGTGTATGTGCCATTTAATGTGTACGTTATAGTTTATAATGAACCACAATTTTCCTGTTGATTCTGGGTTTTAGAGTATAGGTGGCTACCCAATATAGTATTTAGTGTTTTCTTTGTTTGACTTGTAAACTATGGAATCCTGTGGTTGCATTCTTTCAGTAAGTAACTGGGATTTTGCATTTCTTCTTCTAAACAGTTACTGGCCATGACCAAGATCATATTAGTACATAGTGAACTGCCATGCAGCCCTTGCCTAGTGATGTGTGGGCAGTCATTGACAATGGTGACCACAGTTGCAAATGGATATCTGATTGATTAACATGCTTTAGGGATGGAAATTTGCTGTCCTAACACAATCTAGCCTATATGCAAATCCAGACACACAGCAGTGTGGATGATTCTTCACTGTAGTGAGGCAGTCACCTAGCTGTAATTCAAGAAGGTAGCGGCTCGCAACCATCTTTCTCAAGGGAAATTAGAAATGGGGCAATAAATGCTGGTTTTTGCCTGCATCTGTGACTGAATTTTTTTAAACTGGCACTACCGGGCAATCTGCCACCCGAATAAAGCTGGGCAAAACTCGGTCTGCTTCTCTGTGGCTAGACAGAGAGCAATGTAGTTAGCTCTCTTTGAACGCACAGCCACAGCGACTTTGCATGCACAGTCATGGGCAGTGTGAGATTTTGCAAGATTATTATTATAAGTATGTCCAGCTCGAGCCTAGAAAGGGCCAGACACACAAAAACCCACCATCGCAGTTACCTTCACAGGCACTGGCAATATGGTTCTTGCCTTCTCTGAGGTTTTAACTGTCACCGCAACAGGTGTCAGATCTTTGCGAGGATGTCTTGACTGAATGTGGTGAATATAAGAATTTTTTTTTCAGGAACATTATTAGAACCTAGGTTCAAATGCATACAGAAAGTATGTCTGCTAGAGCGGTGAAAGGCATCGTAAAGGTGAGGTAATCATTGATATGCAGATGAAGTGCTCTGCTTATAGACCTTGAGAATCATTTATTTGTCTACAGATAGCTAGCTAATGAAATATTGTTTTAAGTTTGAAGGACCACTGGGGTGCAGATAATTTATCAGGGGTATTGTGTTTGGTCCTGGCTAAACAAGTCACAGGACATTTTGTAATAAGAGACAAAAGAATACCTTATGCTTTGGGTACAGATGATGTAGTTAATGGAAGGAGCCAGATCTGTCTAAGAGTCAGTAGGGCCTAGAACTCTCATTGAACAGAGGTGTTCCTGTTTGGTCCTGAAAGGTTCTCTCTCCAAAATGTCTGCACAGAGAAAATCAAGTAAAATCCTGGTTGTTAACTTTATTCATGTATGGTATTCAATATATATTGGTTTGCTTAATTGGAATATGGTGACAGGTTTAGGAAGTCAGTTAATGTTTCTCTTTTACTTGAGAACTCTTGCAACTATTAAGTTCAAAACTATATCTTTGTTGCTGGTGTGGTTAATTCTGTGATTAAATTAAAGTTTGTTTTAACATAAAGGATACCTATTGGTCAGAGTTATCACTCCTGTGGTGCAGTAACATTTTCTCGCAGCTGTACAAATTGAAAATAGTTGGGTTCTTGTTTGAGATCCTAACACACAAGACATCTGATGCACTGGGTCCGATTTCAATTCTTTGCAAGTGTTTGAGTTCTGAATGAGTTAAAATCAGCCTTATTGTTTCTCACCGAGATTCAGGTAGGAGAGTTGATTCCTGAACACCATACACATGTATGGTCTTCTGTCGATAGCCCTTTGGTACAAATGAACTTTTAAACTCAAGTCAATGGATAGAGAGGGCAGCACGGTGGCGCATTTATTAGCACTGCTATCGCACGGCACCGAGGTCCCAGGTTCGATCCCGGCTCTGGGTCACTGTGGAGTTTGCCAGTTCTCCCCGTGTTTGCGTGGGTTTTACCCCACAAACTAAAGATGTGCAGATTTGGTGGATTGGCCACACTAAATTGCCCCTTAATTGGAAAAAATGATGGGCACTCTGAATTTATAGAAGAAATAAATAAATAAAATCAATGGACAGTAATCAAGAAGAGGAATCCGAGCTGATTTTTCCATACCTAATCCAGGGAATTAAAGCCATCTGTGCTGCCCATCCTCCATCATCCAAAACACTATCCAAAAACAGATTAGGATTTGATGTTGCTTTATCAAACAGCTTATGGATTTTAGTACCACATCAAATAATGCATACTAATCCAGCAATAAAGAACTAATTTTGCTTGGGAATGGTAACTGAGATTATGCAAAGAAAATGTCAAACTTAAATTTTAGATTGGGGGAATTTATTTACCAAGTTGAAAAGGATTCATTTCCTCTACTATTAAATCAAGAAACTAATTAAAATCAGTTATATGACATTTCTCCATCTTGGATCATTTCTGGTTTTGTGAAATGACAATTTGATCTGAACTGTGAGTTACAATAATAAATGATGAGTAGAAATCCTCACATCTAGGGCTAATTAAAATCCTGCTGCTGTGGGAGCGAGAATGATTTCAAAAACTTTGAGCCCTCTTGTAGCCATCTGGGATGGCCACTTACAAAGTAAACATGGATACTTGCAAAGACTCAAGGGAAATATGGCCAATACAGGATTCAGGCAAACTCAGAGCCTAAATGTATATTTGCTAACAGAGAACCAGACAGTATCAAAACCCCTCGCCGATTTGCATTCATTTCCCCAGGACAAAGGACTGGTACTCAGGTATCAGATACAATTCCAGACACATCGGCGCCATTCCCTTCACTCAGGAAGCCCAAATAGCCAACGTCAATGATCGCTCAGGACACGCCCAACCATCAAGGCACCAGCCCCTTTATTGGCTCAAATCGAAGGCAGTGATCGAAGCCTGCCGAACTATTGGGTCCAAAGCTAAGGACCGCCCAAAAGAGCACAAAAGCCCCAAAGGATAAAGAGAGACACTGCCATGTGTTTGATCTCTTTTGGCCCTGGCACACCGGCACTCTTCGGCCCGGCCTATACCTGAAGCCAACTGCAGCACCACGACCAGAAGCAAGTTCAAGATCAACGATCGCTACCAGACGAATGAGCCCAGCAGAACCGAAGTTACTTCTCCAGACCCAGTCGCTCCAGATCCGAACAACGGCCTTGTTCCTCTGCCAAAGCCGGGTGCCTGAAGTTAAGTACAGGTTGTTGTAGTGTTAGGTATAACTTAGCTTGTGGTGTTTTTATGTTGCATGTGTGAGTTAATCTTGTGTGTAAATAAACTATTATTGAACTTGAACTAACTGACTGATTGTTGGGTCTTTGATCAATATCCGGTTGAATCTTGTGGTGGTATCATTTGATACCTGGAGACTCTGAAAGCAATATCCTCATTAATAACGGTCAGACTAATATCTGACAAAAGTAGATACCCCAGATGTGGCACCATTATTGGCGTCTCCGGTGCAAATTGGCAACACTTTGACATAATGACAAGGCAGCAGCTGACACTGATTACGGACAATAATGACTTGCTTCAGTTGTTACCGTACTGGTCAGCGTATGGATGGTTCTCAGGAACTAGAAATAGGCAATAATTTTGATTTTAAACAAATTCCTCATGCACTGAATGGATGTGCAGTTTTTTTTCCAGACACCAAATCAGTTTTATGGCTCTCCTTGCCTAAATAAAATATTTTTATATAACCTTAGCATTCGTATTCATTCTTGTCTGTGTTTGATGTCACTGAAAGTGTTCCGTGTAGCAAATTATTTTTTGGAAGTGCTCATTTGTCTTATTTCAGCAAATCTGGCAGCTATTATGTATCAGCAACATTTCACAGACAACACCAAGATCAATGCCCAGTTAATCTGATTTTTATATTGGTTAATCCTCCGCACCTTTAGGGGCTAGGCCCGCGCCGGAGTGGTTGGCGCGCCGCCGGCCGGCGGGAAAGGCCTTTGACGCCACGCAAGCCGGGGCTGAAGGGACTCCGCCGGCCGGAGGAAGTCCGCGCCTGCGCGGGAGCGTCAGCGGCTGCTGACCTAATCCCCGCGCATGCGCAGGGTGGGGGGGTCACCTCCGCGTCGGCCATTGCGGAGGCTGATGCCCAACGCGGAGGGAAGTGTGCCCCCATGGCACAGGTCCACCCACAGATCGGTGGGCCCTGATCGCGGGCCAGGCCACCGTGGGGGCACCCCCAGGGCCAGATCGCCCCGCGCACCCCCCAGGACCCCGGAGCCCGCTCGCCCCGCCGGTAAATACCTTGTTTAATTCACTCTGACGGGACCGGCAAAACAGCAGCGGGACTTCAGCCCATCACGGGCAGCGGGGTGGGGGGGCGACTGGCGCGGCGGGATTCACGCCCCCGCCGAATATCCGGTGCCGGAGAATTCGGCGGCCGACGGGATTCAGGCCGGTCCCCGGCGATTCTCCGACCCGGCGGGGTGTCGGAGAATCCAGCCCAAGAATTGCACTTTTCAATTACTACCATGATCTTAAACTAAAAAGGCAGACATGATCAGCAACTCAGCTGCAAATGAGACCTCTGAGCACTTGCTCAGCAGGGCACTGGTGAATCAGTCCAGATTATGACTCCTATTATTAGGTTGATTCCATGAACATGCAGCCGCGGTGAGAGCGTGACCAACTGAGTGAAGCTGATGCCTTTCAACTAAAATTTTTGCATCACTCAAATTGTACCTCCAAATAATTTTGCAATTTGGCTTTTCAGAAGCACAACATTTCTACAATGCAGACAAATATACAAACATAGATGCAAACAAGGAGCAGGAGGAGTAGGCTCTATTGAGCCTGCTCCGCCATTTAACAAGATCATGGCTGATCTGATAGTAACCTCAAATCTGCATCCCACCCAGTAACCTACAACCTCCTGTTTACCAAGAATCTTATTCGGTCTTATTCAGGGAATCATTTGGGTTATGGGGATAAAACAGGAAAGTGGAGTATGGGATTATCGTTTCAGATCAGTCATGATCTCATTGCATGGCTGAGCAGGCCAGAGGGCCGAATGGCCTATTTCTGCTCCCGTGTCTTATGGTAATTAGGGATGTACAACACATGCTAGCCTTGCTAGGAAGACCCACATCCCATGACTCCTGAATTCCTCCTGACTGTAATTTTCCTGAATTCCTCCCTCCCTTCCATTTCCTGTTTAAGGTCTACTTCTGGGATGTTACTTGTATCCTGCATACTGAAGACTGATGCAACATACCTTCAATTCATCTATCATCTCCTTATTTTCCATTATCAATTCTCCAGACTCACTTTCTATCGGACCAACAATCACTCTCTTAACTCTCTTCTTTTTTAAACATGAACATTAAATGTTTTTTCCAAGACTTCAATTTTGGTAACAGCTAAAACTCATGATTCATCAGATGACATGGCGCAACAGCATTACAAATGAACGCAGTTAATTTAGTATATCGAAGACTTGAATTAAAACTTCAGAGGAGAATTGTCTACTTGCTAAATCGCTATAAATGTAATATTGCCACGGTTTAAAGTCTATGTACGCTGCTAGAAGGCTTTGCACAGCAATACCGTAGACAAATAAAGCAACTAAAAGACGAGTTTGAAGAGCAGCTCAACTATTTGGAAGCTTGACTCTACTTGTTCACACAATGAAGTTTCCACGATCACTAAATTTAGTCCTTTCAGTTGCTTTACATGTAGCACCAAACAAAGTTGTTTGGAAGAGTCTGTGCCTGCCTATATAAATAAGTACAAAAGGGAATCATTCACAAGTTGATGACCAGTTTATCCTATTTTAGTCAGAACCACCAACAAAGAAGCATGCAAACATTTCACACCCCCTCACACATCTTTCATTTATTTGTTTATTTCAATAAGATTCTAATTAGTAACTCAGAAAAACACTCATATTTGTTGCAGTGGAAAATAGGCAACTTGTTTTATGATCTCCATCACACAGATTGAGTCATATAAAGAAATTCAGAATTGCCTCAACATTCTGCAAGTACTGTACATGATGCTGTTAAGATGTTATGTTAGGACTTCCGGTTGCGGCTATGCCTGGTTAGGTCGCACGGTCGGCAGCTCCCACCGATAACGGACTTTCGGGCCCTTTTAAGGAGCCTCAGCGGCATTTGTTCGACAATTTCCAGTGTGGGAAGGTAGCAATGAAGGTCCCCCAGCACTGTATGGAGTGGACCAGGAGCGGAGCGGTCAAAAAAGTGGCTTTAGAGAAGAGAGAAGAACGGGCGCGAAAAAATAAGATGGCGGCGGGCGGGGGCCAGGCAGTGTGGGCCCAGTGGTCTTGGGAGCAGCAGGAGTTTTTAAAAAGCTGCTTTGCTGACTTGAAGGCGGAGATGTTGGCCCCTATGAAGGCGTCGATTGAAAGGTTGGTGGAGACCCAGAAGATGCAGGGGACGGCGATCAGGGAGGTGCAGCAGAAGGCCTCTGACAACGAGGATGAGATTCTGGGCCTGGCGGTTAGAGTGGAAACGCACGAGGCGCTTCACAAAAAATGGCAGGAGAAGCTGGAGGACCTGGAGAATAGGTCGAGGAGGCAGAACCCGCGGATTTTGGGTCTCCCTGAAGGCGTGGAGGGGTCGGATGCTGGGGCGTATGTGACCATGATGCTGAGTACGCTGATGGGTGCGGGGGCCTTCCTGAGGCCCCTGGAGCTGGATGGAGCGCACAGAGTCCTGGCCAGGGGGCCGAGGGCTAACGAACCGCCGAGGGCGATGGTGGTGAGGTTTCACCGCTTCACCGACAGGGAGTGTGTCCTGCGATGGGCGAAGAAGGAGCGGAGCAGCAGGTGGGAGATACCGAGATCCGTATTTATCAGGACTGGAGTGCAGAGCTGGCCAAGAAGCGGGCAGGATTCAACCAGGCTAAGGCGGCCCTCCACGGGAAGGGGGTGAAGTTCGGCGAGACTTTGGGTCACATACACCGACACCACTATTTTGATACGCCGGAAGAGGCGTGGACTTTCATCAAAAACGAGAAGCTGGACTTGAATTAATGGTTTGCAGTATGTTATGTGGGATGTTGGTGAGGGAGAGGGGGCGATGTTGTTTGGGTGGGGTTTTTTCCCCACGTTTTCTTGGGACTGGGTGGGCCCGTAGCCCGGGGCCCTCGGGGACTGGGGTGAGATTGCAGTTGAAAGGAACTTCGCCACAGGGGGCGGGGATGGCCCAGGCAGGGAGTGTGGTTTTTTTCCCACGAAATGGTGGGGGCGGTACCTGAAGCGGGGGGGGTTTGTCTGTGTTCGATGTCCGCATCGGTTTATATGGGGTGTAAGGAGGGGGGGGGGGGGGGGGGGAGACGACTTTCACTGCCCCACTTTGGTGGGGGGAGGGCTGGTGATCTGGATGGGAAGTCCAAAAGGGGTTGGGGAGTATGCAGACGGGCAAGGCCCCGGGGCCGGATGGGTTTCCCGTTGAGTTCTACAGGAAGTTCTCGGAGCTGTTGGGCCCGCTGTTGCTGACAACCTTTAACGAGGCTAAGGAAAAGGGAATCCTTCCCCCGACGATATCACAGGCTTTGATCTCGCTTATCCTCAAGCGTGATAAGGACCCGTTGCAATGCGGCTCCTACAGGCCGATTTCGCTTCTTAATGTGGATGCCAAGCTGCTGGCCAAGATCCTGGTCACTAGGATTGAGGATTGTGTCCCGGGAGTGATCCATGAGGATCTGACGGGTTTTGTGAAGGGCAGGCAGCTGAGTGTGAAGGCTCCTGATTGTGATCAAGATGCCCTTGGAGGAGGGGGGTTGAGGGGGGGGGGGGGGGGGGAACGCGGAAGTGGGGGGGGGGGGGGGCACGACACGCGGAAGTGGTAGCGGCAATGGACGCGGAGAAGGCATTTGATCGGGTGGAGTGTTAACACCTGTGGGAGGTGTTAGGCAGGTTTGGGTTCGGGGAGGAATTCATAGGATGGGTCAAATTGTTGTACCAGGGCCCGGTAGCGAGTGTTTCGACGGACCGGCTGCGGTTTGAGTATTTCAGGTTATATCGTGGAATGAGGCAGGGGTGCCCTTTGTCCCACCTGCTGTTTGATGTCGGTACTCCCTCAGTTGCTGTTCACCTTCCAGTGCATGCCTATTCTCATCCCCAAGTCCTTCTTTAAGCGGGTAAACAGGAGTATTACGGGATTTGTGTGGGCAAATAAGACCCCGCGGGTTAAGAGACTGTTTTTGGAGCGCAGTCGTGAGAGGGGTGGGTTGGCACTGCCGAACTTGTGCAGCTATTACTGGGCAGCGAATGTGTCTATGATTCGGAAGTGGGTAATGGAGGGAGAGGGGGCGGCGTGGAAACGGCTAGAAGTGACGTCCTGTATAGACACTAGCTTGGGGGCACTGGTGACGGCCGTGTCGCGTCTTTTCGTCTGACGTCACTTCGTCCAACGACACTTCGTCCACGTCTTTTGGTCCAACGTCTTTTTGTCCGCCCGTCTTTTGGTCCAACGTCACTTCGTCCAATTATCCAATTACAAATTAACTCCGTATAAAACCATTTACAGCAAGTGAATTTAATTGCTAAAATGCAAGTAATTGATAAAATGCAAGTAAAATGCAAGTTGAAAAATGCAGTTAAAAAGTTAAAAAATCTAAAAATGCAGTTAAAAAATCTAAAAGTTTACTAATTACTTAAAATTCCCGAAATTACTTAAAATTGATGTAAATTGTAAATTCCCGAAATTCCCTAAAAGTTAGATTTCCAGAACTGCACCCGAGAGAGAATAATGGGGAGAGGACAAGATGATTTGATATTCTACAATTCCGACAGACACAGATATAAGTGGGAGTCTAATTTGATTTAGACAATGAGTGCAGTTCTGAAAGAAGCAGATTTAAACTCGATTTTCGTCGAGTGATTAAAACCTCTGGTTGGCAGTGGGTTCTGACATTACAGGTCTGAAATGATCAAATATTCCATCAGATACAATGGCTCTCATCACGCTGGAGCATACATGGGTGAATATCCTGCAGCTTATCTTAATAATGTCTGGAGATCAAGCAGCACAAATGCAGAACTCAACCTCAAGAGGCGAAATAGGTGGAGAGGATCCTTGAGCAGTAACATTGAAAAACTAAATTAAACTAAGTGACGTTGGACCAAAAGACGGGCGGACAAAAAGACGTTGGACCAAAAGACGTGGACGAAGTGTCGTTGGACGAAATGACGTCGGACGAAAAGACATAGCACCGGTGACGGCACCGTTGCCGCTTCCGCCAACGCGGTATACCATGAGCCCGGTGGTGGCGGCGACACTGAGGATTTGGGGGCAGTGGAGACGGCATGGGGGGAGGTAGGGACCTGAGTTTGGACCCTGTTACGGAACAACCACAGGTTCATTCCAAGTAGGATAGATGGTGGGTTCCTAAGCTGGCATAGGGCGGGAATCAAAAAGATGGGGGACTTGTTTATCGATGGAACCTTTGCCAGTCTGAGGGCGCTGGAGGAGAAATTTGGGTTACCCCCGGGGAATACCTTTAAGTACATGCAGGTTCGGGCGTTCGTGAAAAAGCACGTGGGGGAATTCCCACGGCTGCCTGCGCGGAGGATACAGGACAGGGTGGTCTCGGGCGTGTGGGTTGGGGATGGCAAGATATTGGAAATATATCAGGAGCTGCAGGAGGCGGAGGAGATCTCGGTGGAAGAGCTGAAGGGCAAATAGGGGGAGGAGCTGGGCGAGGAGCTGGATGAGGGCCTGTGGGCTGACGCCCTGGGCAGGGTCAATTCCTCCTCATCTTGCACCAGCCTGATTCAATTTAAAGTGGTGCATCGGGCGCATATGACAGGGGCGAGAATGAGTACGTTTTTTGGGGTAGAGGACGGGTGTGTGAGGTGTTCAGGGAGCCCAGCAAATCATGCTCATATGTTCTGGGCATGCCCGGCAGTTACAGAATTTTGGAAGGGCTTTGCAAAGGCTATGTCCAAGGTCTTGGACACTCGGGTAAAACCGAGCTGGGGGATAGCGATATTTGGGGTACCAGACAATCCGGGAGTGCAGGAGTCGAAAGAGGCCGGAATTCTGGCCTTTGCCTCCTTGGTTCTTGTTAATGCGGAGGCTCTTGTTAATGTGGAGGGACGCAAATTCCCCAAGCGTGGAGGCTTGGGTCAGTGACATGGTGGGGTTTCTCAGGTTGGAGAAGATAAAGTTTGCCTTGCGAGGGTCTCTGCAGGGGTTCTCCAAGCGGTGGCAACCGTTCCTTGACTTTCTCGCGGACCGATAGGTGGAGGTCAGCAGCAGCAGCAACCCAGAGTGGTGGTGGTGGGTGGGGGGGGTGGGGGGGGGGGGGGGGGGGGGGGGGGGGGGGGGGGGGGGGAATGAGTGGGTTGTTTTTACATCATTTGTTAGGGGGCGGATGCGCCGTTTTGTTTTGTTTGTTAAATTTTTAGCTGGATAGAGGGTTAAGTGGTTTTTGTTGATATATTGCTTTGTTCTCTTTGCATTATTTTCTTTTTTGTAGTGTTTTGTAAAAATTAGTGAAAAATTTGGAATAAAAACATTTTTTTAAAAAGATGTTATGTGACCAAGTACAGTGGAACTGAACTAACAACACTCGACAGTCCCTGAGCCTGAGTACCCCCTTTCCTGCAATGTTACTTGGTGATCCGGCACGAAGAAGTGCCGAGGGTTTTGGCCAAGGGTGGTAGCATGACCGATACAGGCTTGAAGGGCCGAAGGGCCTGTTCCTGTGCTGTATTGTTCTTTGTTGTTTGCAAGATTAGCTGCAAGAAGTTTAATTTAAGCATTGTTCAGTCCTGCCCCAATAAAAATGTAGTAAATATGCACAGGGATATATATATATACTGATGTCTGTCAATTAGCGTACCCGCACCTCCCTCAACAGAGCCTTGTTCCCAGCTCATTGTCCCCTCCTCTTTCCCCTCATCCTTTTGTTCACTATCTCACACAAAGTTACCCTTCCCAGCAATTCCAGAATCACAAAAGCAAGATACTGTGGATGCTGGAAATCTGAAATAAAAACAAAAATGAAAATGCTGGAAATACATGACAGGTCAGCAGCATCTGCTGAGAAACAGAGTTAATGTTTCAGGTAGAAATTACCTTTCACCAGATCATCTCGACCTGAACCAGGAACTCTTTTTGCTCTCGACAGCTGCTACTAGCTCGCTGAGTATTTCCAGCAATTTTTATATTTGTTTTCAATTGCAGAATGAACTCCCCTCCCATAGAACAGCACTTCCAGAGCAGCACTTCCAGGCGGGAGACTCCGCCTACTTAGTATCTGATCCACAATTCTGCACTGTCCACTCCAGTTTACCCCAAAATTTGGAAATCTCTTCCTCTCCCACTCTTGGTCATTTCCCTTCCCTGTTCACAATTATCCCCATTAAAATCACATTAACTAAAAAAAATCACCTTTGTGTTGACTTCCTGTGTGAATGCCATGGGAAATCAACCTATTATTTGTTTTTTTTTAAAAATAGGTGAAATTGCTCCACATTCAAGACTGTTTTACAATGTGGGTCATATGCTTCAGAAAACAATAGTTACAGTTTTTTATGGTGGTACCAATGTAACATCAATGCAACAACTGTCAACATCAAGCATCCCCAGTTAATTAAAGCACAGCTAGCTACAAAGCAAAGTCCTCTGCCAATCTGGCTTAAATGACATGCCTTTGGTGCAACCTGAGAGAGAGGAGGACCTCCTCAACTACATTAGAATAATCTACTTCTCACACGAGTCATTCTTCCAAAAACAGTAATTGGACTGAGGCCGCACACTACTGCTGAATAGAAGTTTGGTGTTATGGGCTTGTGTTCATAAAGAACTGGATTTGGATACTTCTAAGTGAACCCTTATAGTTTGCATGTAGTGATCAGAAATTGATTTAATAATAATAATCGCTTATTGTCACAAGTCGACTTCAATGAAGTTACTGTGAAAAGCCCCTAGTCGCCATATTCTGCTGCTTGTTTGGGGAGGCTGGTACAAGAATTGAACCCGCGCTGCTGGCCTTGTTCTGCATTACAAGCTAGCTGTTAGCCCACTGTGCTAAACCAACCCCTAGTATTTAAGCAATTTAAGCATGGCCCTAACACCAGAATAGTGATGTGCTAATCTACAGCAAAGTACATACATGTCTGCTGCTGCTGGCAGCTACAACAGCCAGGAGAGCTGCTGTCATGGTATACCACACTAGTCTGTCTTACGCCATCCTTGCAAATCCACTGTTGCTCATCTGCAACCACTCTGCACCATCCATCAACCAACTATCCAAGGCTAGCCCTTCTTTCTGTTGTACTCCACACTGCCTTCTAGAAGAGATCCCCAGAGCTTTTCAGATCTGATCAAATGGTCGAAATACTGACTTTTTTCTGGATGGCACTTCTTTTGAGTTCGGTTTGATCTTGCGATTTGTTCTAATGTACTCCTCTTAGTTGCCATAGTTTTTGACTTTTTGGTGTTCATATTCAATCCATGTTCCAAGTTTCTACATTTCACTTGACCTACAATACCTGTCTGCTGTAATATTTTTAAACTTATCCTCACACTCTAGTGGTGGTCAGATTTTGAATGAATAAGGGCCTTCAACCTCTCATTTTCCCAGAAAACCAACTCTTATTTTCTTCCCATTACAGAAATCATGGGCGGGATTCTCTGATCCTGAGGCTAAGTGTTGACGCCGTCATAAACGGCGTCGTGTTTTACGACGGAGTCAACAAGCATCAGGATCAGCGATCCTGCGCTCACAGGGGGCCAGCATGGCACTGGAGCGACTCACGCAGCTCCAGCTGTCAATACCGGCATCAAATGGGCGCCGCGGGTTGCGCATGCGCGCTGCGGCCGGCACAAATGCGCATTACGACCGGCGCGAACTCGCGCATGCCGCTAGTTGCCTTCTCCGCGCCGGCCCCGACATAACATGGCGGAGAGCTACAGGGGAACATAGGCCCCCATCAGGAGAAGCCGGCCTGCCGATCGGTCAGCCCCGATTGCAGGCCAGGCCACGGTGGAGACCCCCTCCCCCGGGGTCGGATCCTCCCTCCCTCTCCTTCCCCCCCCCCCCCCCCCGCCACGCAGAATGAACGCCGAGGTCACGCCAGGTAGGACCACACGTGAACGGTGCCAGCGGGACTCAGCGGCCACTCGGCCCAATGCGCGTGGAGAATCGCCCGGGGGGGTCTCAACTCCACCTTTCCGTCTGTCCCCCATTAAACTGGACTCCCTTAACCAACAAAAATCTATCTAATTCAGCCTTGACTAAATTTAAAGATCCATTACCACTCACTTCTGGAGAAAGTTATTCCACACTCGAATGACCTTAAGAGAAAACATTTCTCCTCATCTCCTTCTTATTATTCTTAAACTATGTCTCAGAGTTCTAGTCTCCCCCCAAAGAATGAACAGGTACCTGATAACCACCCTATCAAGTCTCCTCAAGATTTAATACATTTCAATAAGATCACCTCTCTCATTGTTCTAAACTTCAATGAGTATAGACTCAACCTGTTCAACCTTTCTTCATATACAAGCTCTACACCCAGGAACGAGTCGAACAAATCTTCTCTGATCGGCTTCTAAAGCATCTTTATCTTTTTTCAAGGAGATTGAAAACCGCACACACTACTCCAAATGTGGTCTCACCAAGGCCCTGTACAGCTGCAGTAAAACCTCCCCACTTCTTTATTCCATTTGTTTTGCAATAAATGCCACATTCGACTTGCCTTCCTAATAATTTGCTTTATCTGTATACAAACTTCATTTAACTCTCTTTTTCAAAGTTTAAACAGAATTGTTAGGGCAGAGCGGTGGCAGTGGTTCACACCGCTGCCTCACAATGCAATGGATCCAGACTCATTTCCGGCCTTGGGTGATGGTGTGGAGTTTCCACGTTCTCGCAGAGTCTGCGTAGGTTTCCTCCCAAAGTTCAAGGTGTGCACATTAGGTGGGATTACAAGGATAGCGTGGGTCTAGGAAGGATGTTCTTTCGCCAAGGGTCGGTGCAGATTAGATGGGCAGAATGGCCTCCTTCTGCACTGTAAGGGTCTACGAAATCTATTCTATGTACCAGGACACCAGATCCTTCTGTACCACCAAGTTCTTCAATCAAACAGGATGCTGCTGTCAAACCAAACAGACGTTCTGCCTATCATACAAATGAGTAATTTCAGTGCCGGTGTGATGCTACGTATGCGGGCCATACGTTCCAAAGACTGGTGGATTGTATTAAACAGCATGTACCTTCAGTTGTTCCCAACAGGCAAGGTACTAACTGTACCCAACCAGCCAATGCTTACAAAATGAAAAACATTGCCCAACATTGCTCATTGATCTAGGGGTATGATCCTCACTTTGAGTGTTGCGGTCTCGAAATTTGCTAGAGGCTCCGAGTTCCAATCCCGGAGGAGCCCTTTGATATTGAATTTGCTATCCAAGAGAGCAGTGAATGCAGGGACAGTGAGTAAATTTAAGGAGCAGTTAGACAGATTTTTAATTGGTAATGGGTTATAGAGAACGGGCAGGACAGCGGAGTTGAGGACAGGCTGGGATCAGCCATGATCACATTGAAGGTGTTAGGCTCGGGAGGTTAAATTGCCTATTTCCTGCTTTGGTCATGTGTTCTAGGGCAGTGTTCTTCAAACTTTTTTTCCGGGGACTAATTTTTACCAACCGGCCAACCTTCGGGACCCAACCCGGCCGACCTTCCGACCCACGCCGGCCGACCTGCGCGGCCCACCATTTTCTCTTATCTTGTTTGCTGCTGACAAAAATGGAGGAAATGGTTTTGGGTCCCTTTCGCCCTTGTACACGCTCCTCCAATGCAACCTGTTGGATGAAGGTGAAGCCTTCCGGTGTCGGAAAGTAAGGAGTTTCCATCTGTCCAAAGTTCTGACTTTTTTTCCTGTAAAATTTTATCAAATAAAACCCCCCGAACTTCTCCTTCAGAAGGTTCTAACTAATCCATTGAATATTTGATGGGGACGAACTGCACTATACAATATGGCTCAACTCACCAGTATGACACAACTTCCTTTATGTTCAATCAAAGCAAAATTAATTCAAGGGTCCATTCATGATTCTGTGCATCCAGCAGATATCCCCACACAGATTATCCATGAAGGTCCTGCCTTCTCAACCTTGCCCCTCGCCTGAGGTGTGGTGACTTTCAGGTTAAATGACCACCAGTCAGCAGTCGCGAGTAGCCTATTGTCCTCTGGGACAATGGCGACTTCCATTTTCACACAGCAAGGAAACATTTTACCAATTCTCCAACCCATCCATTTTGAACACAGCTTACTGAATGTATCCTTAGGAATATTTCATGAATATTCCGAGAGAGATTCGACCACATTTTAAAGGAATGCTGCAACAGTATTTTTGTATATTTTAAAATCATCGATACAAGGGATTAATCCATTTTGAAATGCAATTGTTTGGTCAGCTGTGAAAATGCACTATGGGTCATTAGACATGCCACAATCAATATTCTCACAAGCTCAATATTAACCCAAAAATTGGCAATACTGGGTGGGATTCTCTGATCCTGAGGTAAGTGTTGACGTCATCGTAAATGCATTTTACGACAGCGTCAACAGGCCCCCAGGATCAGCGATCTTGCGTCCTACTGGGGGCCAGCACAGCACTGGAGCGACTCACGCAGCTCCGGCTGCCGATATCAGTATCAAACAGGCGCCGCAGGTCTGTGCATGCGTGCTGCAAAAGGCGTGTACTCGCGCATGTGCGCTAGTTGCTTTCTCCACGCCGACCCCGATGCAATATGGCGTAGAGCTACAGGGGCCCGGCGTGGAGTAAAAGAGGCCCCCACCAGGAGAAGCCGGCCCACCGATTGGTAGGCCCCGATCGCGGGCCAGGCCACGCTGAAGCCCACCCCACCACCAGCCAGCCCCCCGCAGGATTGGTGCCGAGCTCCCACCGGGTACGACCACATGTGAATGCCGCCAGCTAGACTCGGCCTACCTCGGCGGCCACTCGGCCCATCCCGTGCGGAGAATCGTTGGGGGGAGGGGGGGGCAGAACAGAAATGGAAAGCTTGTTTATTTGTTTATCCTTCACACAGGTCTACTCCCATGAGTCAAAAATGTAGCTACAGTTTTTTACTAAAGCACTGATTATATCACCATATGCAAGAACCTATCTCTGCTTAATCTATTTAGAGCATCTGAATGAGAACCAAAACAAGACATGCATGGTTAGGCTACACAGTTGCATCCCAAAAAAAAGTGAGGTCCTGCTTGAAGTTCTTGTATCCTCTGGCTGTAAAAAAAACCATTTAGAGGTAAGGAAATAGTTGCTATCTCAACAGGTATGTCTCCGACTTAACTTGACATTATCCAAAGAGTGGAGAATCAGAACTTTGGGTGTGAGACCAACAACTGATTCAGACTACTTATAGACCCAAGAATTACCCGCATTCAGTAAATTACCAAGTAAACAAACACGCTTTTAGAAAACTAAATGTATTCAGTCAGCTACAACAACCTGTTTGAAGTTTGAAAGGGTTTTTTTTGGTTTTGCCATTCTCCGGCAAAAATTGAGTCAGGGGAGGGCCATCTGATCCAGCTGGACATGAGTGGAGGGGCACTCCAGTGAGGATGGTGTGATCAGACAAAGGTTGAAGATAGGTTAAGAAGGGCAGGGAGGGATATTTAGTTTACCTGTGTCACAATACATAAGATGTCATTTGTTACTTTGAAAATAAATGTTTAACACTGTAATAGGGGTGAAAAGCTGACTGGAGGGATTCCAAAGTGGAGTCCCAGGTGTGACAAATGAAGGATTTTAGCAATATTGACTTCTAGATACTGGAGCAATTTAAGGGTTTAAAGGCCTTGGGTTAAGGTATGCTTGACTGCAGTGGTCATGTTTTTTTAGATAGTATTTTATTCTGCAGGAATTGGGAGCTTTTAAGAGCCAGAAGATGGTGTGACCATGGAGTGAGTGGTCTCACACAGGGCACCTCCTGCTTCAAGGCACAGAAAAGAGCTAATTTTACCCAATACTGGGTGGAATTTTGATGAAAAGGCGTAGGTGAATGTTGGAGGAGTAGTTTCCCTCGGGAGTGGTATGTCAGACCCGGCAGAAAACAGTGGGAGAACAGGCGAAAGAGTTGGAGCAGGCCTGTACTGCAACAGCAGCCAATTTAAGCAAGGCGGCGGGGGAAAGGGGGATGCAAGCTGGAAGGCCCCAGATGGAGGAGCTGATGGCGTTTATTAAAGAGGAATTCTGCCGACAGAGGAAGGAAATGCGTGAGGATCGCTCGAAGGCCATCGAAGGAGCTGTGGCACCCTGAAGTGTTCTCTGGAATGGGTGGAGAAGTGTTTGGAGGTGCCTAGGTCACAGATTCGGGAGGTCGAAGGAGTGATCTCAGACCACAGCGATCGTGTGGTGGCTCTGGAGGCGGAACTGGGGCTTCTAGCATTCATGTCAAGAGGGCTAGAGTACAAGACCAGGGACGTGCTTCTGAGATATCATAGAATTTGAAGTGCAGAAGGAGGCCATTCGGCCCATCGAGTCTGCACCGGCTCTTGGAAAGAGCACCCTACCCAAGGTCAACCCCTCCACCTTATCCCCATAACCCAGTAACCCCACCCAACACTAAGGGCAATTTTGGACACTAAGGGCAATTTATCATGGCCAATCCACCTAACCTGCACATCTTTGGACTGTGGGGGGAAACCAGAGCACCCGGAGGAAATCCACGCACACACGGGGAGGATGTGTAGACTCCACACAGACAGTGACCCAAGCTGGAATCGAACCTGGGACCCTGGAGCTGTGAAGCAATTGTGCTATCCACAAGGTTACCATGAGGCTCTGGTCAAACCCCATTTGGAGTATTGTGAGCAGCTTTGGGCCCCGTATCTAAGGAAAGATGTGCTGGCCTTGGAAAGGATCGAGAGGAGGTTCACAAGAATGATCCCTGGAATGAAGAGCTTGTCGTATGAGAAACGGTTGAGAATTCTGGGTCTGTACTCGTTGGAGTTTAGAAGGATATGGGGGGATCTTATTGAAACTTACAGGATACTGCGAGGCTTGGATAGAGTGGACATGGAGAGGATATTTCACTTGGATGAAAAACCAGAACCAGAGGACACAATCTCAGACTAAAGGGATGATTCTTTAAAAAAGAGATGAGGAGAAATTTCTTCAGCCAGAGGGTGGTGAATCTGTGGAACTCTTTGCCGCAGAAGGCTGTGGAGGCCAAATCACTGAGTGTCTTTAAGACAGAGATAGATAGATTTTTGATTAATAAGGAGATCTGGGATTATGGGGAGAAGGTAGGAGAATGGAGATGAGACAAATATCAACCATGATTGAATGGCGGAGCAGACTAAATGGGCCGAGTGGCCTAATTCTGCTTCTATGTCTTATGCTCTTATGGGACCTGTGTAAAACATTGAGGGCAAAGACAGAGAAGGGAAAGGAGGGAGGAAAATGACCGTCCAGTGAGTGAGATAGTGGAGATGGACAGGGAATATTCACAGGTGCCCACCGTGAGGGATTGTCAAGGAGGAAAAGGTTGCAGGGGCAGTTTGACAGGCTGACAACGTGGAGGGCGGTTGGACAACTGCATAGGACAAGTGGGGTGCAATATGAGTGTGGGAGAAGACGAGCCGCATGCTGGTGCATCAGCTGCATAGGAAGGCCGCGTCCAGGAAACTACTGAAGATACGAACTGGAGCTGGGGATGTGGTGTCGGAGCCAGGGAGGAATGAGGCGTTTAGGGAGTACTACCAGGGATTCTATTTGGCGGACCTGGTTGGGGGGAGGGGCCATGGGGCATTTTCTGGACGAGCTGGCAATCCCCAGGTGGAGGAAATAAAGAGGCAGGCTTTGGAGGAGCCCCTGGGGCTGGGGGAGGTACTGGATAGTATCAGGGGGATGAAGTCGAGGAAGGCCCCTGGGCTGGATGGGTACCCGGCGGAATTTTATAAGGAATTTGCGACAGACCTAGCACCACATCTGTTGGGGGCATTTAATGAATCACTGAAGAAGTGGGAGTTGTCGGATAAGCGCATGCAGTAATTACGCTGATCCCAAAAAAAGGGAAGGACCTGGTGGAATACGGGTCGCATAGATCCATGGGGCAGCACTGTGGCACAAGTGATTAGCACTGTGGTTTCACAGCTCCAGGGTCCCAGGTTCGATTCCCCACTGGGTCACTGTCTGTGCGGAGTCTGAACGTTCTCCCCGTGGCAGCGTGGGTTTCCTCCGGGTGTTCCGGTTTCCTCCCACAGTCCAAAGACGTGCAGGTTAGGTGGATTGGCCATGATAAATTGCCTTTAGTGACCGAAAAAAAGGCTGGGAGGGGTTATTGTGTTACAGGGATAGGGTGGAAGTGAGGGCTTACATGGGTCGATGCAGACTCGATGGGCCAAATGGCCTCCTTCTGCACTGTATGTTCTATGTTCTATGTATATCACTATTGAACACGGATGCAAAAGTATTGGCTAAGTTGTTGGCAGGGAGGATGAAGGACTGTGTCATGGGGGCGGTTGCAGAAGATCAAACAGGCTTTGTGAAGGGCAGGCAGTTCGCGAGTACGTAGAACTTACGACAGAACAGCACAGAACAGGCCCTTCGGCCCTCGATGTTGTGCCGAGCTTTGTCCGAAACCAATATCAAGCTATCCCACACCCTGTCATTCTGGTGTGCTCCATGTGCCTACCCAATAACCGCTTGAAAGTTCCTAAAGTGTCCGACTCCACTATCACAGCAGGCAGTCCATTCCACACCCTAACCACTCTCTGAGTAAAGAACCTACCTCAGACATCCCTCCTATATCTCCCACCCTGAATCTTATAGTTTCTTATATTACCATAGAATTTACAGTGCAGAAGGAGGCCATTTGGCCCATCGAGTCTGCACTGGCTCCTGGAAAGAGCACCCCACCCAAGGTCAACACCTCCACCCAATCCCCACAACCCCACCCAACACTAAGGGCAATCCTGGACACTAAGGGCAATTTACCATGGCCAATCCACCTAACCTGCACATCTTTGGACAGTGGCAGGAAACCGGAGCACCCGGAGGAAACCCACGCACACACGGGGAGGATGTGCAGACTCCGCACAGGCAGTAACCCAAGCCAGAATCGAACCTGGGATCCTGGAGCTGTGAAGCAATTGTGCTATCCACAATGCTATCGTGCTGCCCTTATAGTTATGCTCCTTTGTAACAGCTACATCCACCCGAGGAAATAGTCTCTGAACGTCCACTCTATCTATCCCCCTCATCATCTTATCAACCTTTATTAAGTCGCCTCTCATCCTCCTCCACTCCAAAGAGAAAAGTCCCAGCTCCCTCAATCTTTCCTCATAAGACCTACCCTCCAAACCAGGCAACATCCTGGTAAATCTCCTTTGCACCCTTTCCAATGCTTCCACATCCTTCCTATAGTGAGGTGACCAGAACTGCACACAATATTCCAAGTGTGGTCTCACCAGGGTCATGTACAGTTGCAGCATAACCCCACGGCTCTTAAACTCAAGCCCACTGTTAATAAACGCTAAAACACTATAAGCCTTCTTCACGGCTCTATCCACTTGAGTGGCAACCTTCAGAGATCTGTGGACATGAACCCCAATATCTCTCTGTTCCTCCACATTCCTCAGAACTCTGCCGTTGACCCTGTAATCCGTATTCAAATTTTTCCTGCCAAAATGAATCACCTCGCACTTATCAGGGTTAAACTCCATCTGCCATTTTTCGGCCCAGCTCTGCATCCTATCAATGTCTCTTTGTAGCCTACAACAGCCCTCCACCTCATCCACTAGTCCACCAATCTTGGTGTCATCAGCAAATTTACTGATCCACCCTTCAGCCCCCTCCTCCAAGTCACTGATAAAAATCACAAATAGCAGAGGACCCAGCACTGATCCCTATGGTACACCGCTGGAACTGGTCTCCAGTCTGAAAATGTTCCATCCACCACCACCCTGTCTTCTATGTGATAGCCAGTTACTTATCCAATTGGCCAAATTTCCCTCTATCCCACACCTCCTTACTTTCTTCATGAGCTTCATGGGGAATCTTATCAAACGCCTTACTAAAATCCATGTATACGACATCAACTGCTCTACCTTCATCTACACACTTAGTTACCTCCTCAAAAAATTCAATCAAGATTCAATCAAAAATTGAAGCAAGATTTACCCTTCACGAATCCATGTTGACTACCCCGGGTAAAGCTGCATCTTTCCAAATGGTGATATATCCTATCCTTCAAGACCTTTTCCATTAACTTACTGACCACCTAAGTAAGACTAACTGGCCTAGAATTACCAGGGTCATTCCTATTCCCTTTCTTGAACAGAGGAACAACATTCGCCACTCTCCAGTCCTCTGGCACTAACCCTGTGGACAGTGAGGACCCAAAGATCAAAGCCAAAGGTTCTGCAATCTCATCCCTTGTCTCCCAAAGAATCCTTGGATATATCCCAGGGTACTTGTTGACCCTCAGGTTTTTCAAAATTGCTAATACATCCTCCCTCAGAACATCTATTTCCTCCAGCCTATTCGCCTGTATCACACTCTCATCCTCAAAAACATGGCCCCTCTCCTTGGTGAACACTGAAGAAAAGTATTCATTCAATGCCTCTCCTATCTCTTCTGACCACATGCACAAGTTCCCACTACTGTCCTTGACCGACCCTAACCTCATCCTGGTCATTCTTTTATTTCTCACATAAGAGTAAAAAGCCTTGGGGTTTTCCTTGATCTAACCCGCCAAGGACTTCTCATACCCCCTCCTAGCTCTCCTAAGCCCCTTTTTTAGCTCATTCTTTGCTACCTTGTAACCCTAAAGCGACCCAACTGAACCTTGTTTTCTCATCCTTACATACGCTTCCTTTTTCCTCTTGACAAGACATTCAACCTCTTAGGGCAGCACGGTACCATTGTGGTTAGCACAATTGCTTCACAGCTCCAGGGTCCCAGGTTCGATTCCCAGCTTGGGTCACTGTCTGTGAGGAGTCTGCACGTTCTCCCCGTTTGTGCGTGGGTTTCCTCCGGGTGGCCTCCCACAGTCCAAAGATGTGCGGGTTAGGTGGGATTGGCCATGCTAAATTGTCCTTAGTGTCCAAAATTGCCCTTCGTGTTGGGTGGGGTTACTGGGTAATGGGGACAGGGTGGAGGTGTGGGCTTGGGTAGGGTGCTCTTTCCAAGAGCCAGTGCAGACTCAATGGGCCGAATGGCCTCCTTCTGCACTGTAAATTGTATGAAAAAAAATTTGCGAACCATGGTTTCCTCACACGGCCATTTCCAACAGATGACTGTTGAATGAGGTGATGAATCCGTTGGGGGCTCTGGTACCGGAGATGGTGGTGTCCATGGACGCAGAGGATGCATTTGATCGGGTGGAGTGACGGTACTTGTTTGAGGTTTTGCGAAGGTTTGGGTTTGGGCTGAGATTTGTTGCATGGGTGCAGTTGCTGTATGTGGCACCAAGGGCAAGGCTGAGAATGGATGATATGAGCTCACAAAGTTTTGACTTACACAGGGGTACGAGGCAGGGCTGCCCGCTGTCGCCATTGCTATTTGCACTGGCCATAGAGCTGTTGGCGATGGCTCTCAGATGGTCAGCAGAGTGGCGGAGGATTATGAGGGGACAGAGAGAGCATTGGGTGTCGCTCTCTGCCGATGACCTCTTGCTGTATGTTTCGGATCCATTGGAGAGTATGGGAAGGATTATGGGCCTGCTGGGGAGGTTTGGAAGGTTCTCGGGGCACAAACTGAATGTAGGGAAAAGCGAGATATTCCCGTGGCGAAAATGAATATTCTACTGAGGTTCTTGTTTATCTTTCAGGCTCTCCTGATCTTTATACCAAAGGCCTTCTTTCGGAAAGTGGGCACGATAATTTCGGACTTTGTATGGGCGGGGAAGGTGCTGAGGGTGGGAAGGACCCTGCTACAGAGGCAGAGGCAGCAAGGGGGGCTCGTCGTTGCCGAACTTGCTTCATTATTATTGGGCAGTGAATGTGGTCAAGGTGTGGCAGTGGTGGGAAGGAGAAGGGGTAGAGTACATATTGTCTCAAGAAATCCTCCTGGATGCTCCTTACAAATTCTGCTCCATCCATACCTCTAGCAGTAAGTGTGTCCCAGTCAATACAGGGAAAGTTAAAATCACCCACCCCAACAACCCTATTGTTCATGCACCTTTCCAAGATCTGTCTGCATATCTGCTCATCTATCTCCCACTGGCTGTTAGGTGGTCTGTAGTAAACCCCCAACATTATGACAGCACCCATCGTATTCCGGAGTTCTACCCAGATTGCCTCTCTGCCTGAACCCTCCAAGGTGTCCTTCCTCAGCACAGCTGTTATATTTGCATCCCCCTCTATCCTGCCTGAAGCATCTAAATCCTGGAATGTTTAGTTGCCAATCGTGTCCCTCTTTCAACCGAGGAACTATGAAATGAAATGAAAATCGCTTATTGTCACGAGTAGGCTTCAATGAAGCTACCGTGAAAAGCCCCTAGTCGCCACATTCCGCCGCCTGTTCGGGGAGGCTGGTACGGGAATTGAACCGTGCTGCTAGCCTGCCTTGGTCTGATTTCAAAACCAGCGATTTAGCCCTGTGTGCTAAACCAGCCCCTAAATGAAACAACAGAACCTCCAAGGTTATAATCCCTGAATTATTACCTGACCCACATGCA
The DNA here is from genome assembly GCF_902713615.1 of Scyliorhinus canicula. Lineage (NCBI taxonomy): Eukaryota > Metazoa > Chordata > Chondrichthyes > Carcharhiniformes > Scyliorhinidae > Scyliorhinus > Scyliorhinus canicula. The sequence continues at coordinate 26,407,102 of NC_052155.1, forward strand.
AATTGGCAGAGGGTACAAAAAATTAGAGAGATGAATATGTGACTCCAAAGACTGGTGTGGGAGAAATGGGTTTCAGTTTGAGGGGCACTGGCATCAGTCCTGGGGAAGGTGGGGCTAAACCATTGGGACGGCCTACATCTGAACTGTGTTGGGATGAGCATTCTTGCAAACCACATAACAAGGGAAACAGAGAGGGCTTTAAACTAAAAAGAGAGGGGGCCAGTTCTGCAGAGGGGATATCTAGGCTTACCAAACTGGGAACTAAATATTCAGGGTTTCATAAGAACAGGCAGAAAGGAAAGGGTGGTGGGGTACCTTTATTGGTACAAGATGAAATAAGTGCAATAGCAAGAAATGATCTTGGATTGGAAGATGTAAAATCCAAATCGGTGGAGCCAAGAATTATCATGGGGAAGACACTGGTCGGAGTATTCTATAGTGGCTACACTGTAAGACAGCAAATAAATCAGAACACAATAAACACTTGTAAAAAAAAAGGTAGTACATCAATCATGGGTGACTTTAATCTTCACGTGGATTGGGAAAATCAAATTGGCAGAGGTATACATGAGTAAGTATTCATTGAGTGTATTTGAGACAGTTTCCGTGAACAATATGATGTGGATCCAGTCAGGGATCAGGCTATTTTGGATTTGGTAGTGAATAATAAGGTAGGTTCAATGAACAATCTCAGAGTAAAAGTTCCCCGGGGAAGCAGTGGTAAAATTTAGCACTCAATTTGAGTGTGAGAAATTTGGGTCAGAAACAACTGTGCCACACGTAGATAAGGGTAATTATAAAGGAATGAGAGCAGAGTTGGCTGGAGTGGGCAGGGAAAGGAGCTTAGCAGGAAAGGTGATAGAAATTGACTATTCTAGTCAGATATAAGAAGTTTAATTGAGAACTCATTAAGAATAAATTAACCATAATCATATTAACCATGAGAGTAAGGGAAGCCGAATAGCTGGGAACATTTTGCAAGTTGCTTAAGAACAGTGACGTCAAATAGCTAAACGGTCTCATTGGTATAAAGTAAAGAACTGGTAGTTCCGTCTCTATAGTAACAACCAGTCTAGGACTGATAATTTCTTAACAAAAACTGTGTTTTTCTAATTAAATTGGCAAGCAATGGTATGGGAAAGTGGAACAAAGATATTCAAATACATATATTTCTTAAAATTGATAGACAGTTTGGCCGAATTGAGTGAATTATAAATTAGTTAAAGCCAATCAGAGGTGAAAAGAAGGTGAGACCGTAAGATAATAATCTCCTTAAGAGTAATTTACCCGGGATTGAAAAACTCAATCCGGAATCAATCTATCTTTTTCTAAAACTTATTTCCTTGCTACTTTTGCTAAATCGCCATCTTTCTTTTGTTTAAATCACTTAGTCATTTTATACTGTGTATTATGATTTGAAGAATTACCACAATCTGTATTTTAAAACTCAACCACTGTATTCGCTAACGACAATCGATCTGACTAGCTTACTAAAGGGCTAGTCGGAATTGTCTTAATGTTGTATTGAAAATAAAGTTACCAGTGGGCACTATAGCTGACTAATAAAGTTCCAGTGGACTTTGCCAAAAAGCACAGACTTGACCTCTGTTATTTGGGAACTGAGAAGGGTTAACGGATATCCGGGGGGGGGGGGCACTAAATTCAATCACAATCACTAAAGAAAAAGAAAAGGTAAAGTCGCCGTAGTCCCTGATGGCCAAAGGCTGATTTCCCCTTTGGAGGGAGAGAGCTGACTGGTGGTGATTTAAACTGAGGATCACCACACCTCAGGCAAGGGGCAAGTTTGAGAAGGCAGGGCCTGAATAACCTCAGCCAGTATGGGAATTGAACGCACGCTATTGGGCTCGCTCTGCATTACAAACCAACTGTCTAGCCAACTGAGCTAAACCACCACCCCCCCCCCCCCCCCCCCCAGGAAAAAGTACTAGGAAACTAATGGGCTATAGGCTGATAATTCCCTGAATCTGATGTGTTGCATCCCAGGATATTAAAGGAATTAGTTACAGAGATAGTGGATACACTGGCAGTAATCTTCCAAGAATCTTTAAATTCTGGAAAAGTCTCAGAAGATTGGAAAATTACCAGCGTAACATCTTTATTCAAAAAAGGAGACACAAAACAAGCAACTGTAGACCAGTTAGCTTAACATCTGTCATTGGGAAAATGTTAGAGTCCATTATAAAGGATGTAATAGCAGAGCATTTAGGAATGCGTCATATAAACAAGGAGAGTCAACATTGCTTCATGAAGGGAAAATCATGCCTGACCAATTTATTATACTATTAATCTTTATTAGTGTCACAAGTAGGCTTACATTAACACTGCAAAAATAAAGGAGTTGAATATTATTTAAATAGAGAAAGACTGCAGAAAATTGTAGTACAGAGGGATGTGGGGGTCCTCATGCATAAATCACAAAAAACCATCATGCAAGTTCAGCAGGTAATTGGGAAGGCAAATAGAATGTTGGCCTTTATTACAAAGGGAATGGAGTATAAAAATAGGGAATTCCTGCTAAAACTTTTCAAGGCATTAGTTGGACCACACCTGGAATACTGTGGCATGGTAGCACAGTAGTTAGCACTGTTGCTTCACAGTGCCAGGGACCTGGGTTCCCGATTCTCGGCTTGGGTCACTGTCTGTGCGGAGTCTGCACGTTCTCCCCATGTCTGCGTGGGTTTCCTCTTCGTGCTCTGGTTTCCTCCCACAAGTCCCGAAAGACGTGCTTGTTAGGTGAATTGGACATTCTGAATTCTCCCTCAGTGTACCGGATGTGGCATCTAGGCGATTTCACAGTAACTTCATTGCAGTGTTAATGTAAGCCTACTTGTGAAACTAATAAAGATGATTATAAAAGATTATTATAAATCAGTTTTGGTCGCCTCATCTAAGCAAATATATGCTGCCGTTGGGGGCAGCCCAGAGAAATTCACTAGCTTGATCCCAGGTATGGAGAGATTTTCTTATGAGGATTGAACCAGTACTCATTAGAATTTAGAAGAATGAGAGATGACCTTATTAATAATAATAATAATCTTTATCGATGGGCCGAGTGGCCTACCTCTGCTTCTGCATCTTATGGTCGTATTTTCAAACTACCTATCTTCAGAAAAATATTGTATATGCTCTGGTCTATTTATCAATGATGGGTTGTCAGTTTTCCCTATATTTTGCTTAAGAAAACAGTAAGCACGAAAAGAGATTTTAGCTTTAGTGCAACATTTTCCAGGGAAATTATGTTTGAACAATTAGTAAAACCTTGAGTAGTTGGAAAATACATTGTTGTTTATTTTTGCAATATAACCCAAAAAATAAGCATGTTGCCTGAAATGTTGTGTAGACAAAGTAGAGCTGGTTGTGAATTGTAGGCATTTATATAAACACCCATCAGTATTTACTCATCCCTTAAGGTAGTCAATAATTTATCAAATTAAATGTTGACTTTTTAAACAGTAGATAACAGAAAGAGTTGATCCAAATATGAAGCAAAAGCAATGACAAATGTCTGCACCTGGGTGCTTTAATCATTAACAAAATGAGGAGCACTATCATATTTTATTTACCTGCTATGACCTGGTGATGGTAAGGTGCAACAAGAGCACAAATTAGCTTTTCACAGAAGTTTTTTTTAAAAATAAAAACTGCTCCAGGTAAATGAATTGCCAATTATGTTTTTAAATGATTTTATCAAACAAGGTCAAAGTGAGCAGAACAGATCAAGAAACAGTTGTCAAATAACAAAAGGTATTTCCCCAGAAAGGCAATTAAGGCATTGTTCTTTTTTAATTAAATTAATCCAAAATATTGTAAGATTTTTCAAACCGTTACAGCATGCCATTTTTTTTTCTGTGTGCGTTAAATGGGTCAGAATTTCTTTATCTGTCAATACCTCTGGCCCAGCATACTGGGAACGGACTGCAGCCGCTCCTCTCCATGCAGACGACAACTGCTTCTTGGATCAGGCCTTGCTGCCTTGGCAGCAGCGTACACGCTAGCTGGGCCACTGCATACAATGTCTCAATTCAACACTGTCAGTATGGGCTCCAGCAGGGGGCTGGGAAGGCACTTCAATGTGTTCAGTCCAACACAAAAACCCTGCTTCCTTTCATATGCGTCTTCACATTAGTTCTCCTATTACCGGTTCCACAGTGGCATACGATTCCCTCCGCAAAGAACTGCACCAAATCTCCTTCAAGTTTCAGATTCTCCTCATGTTTCTCGTATATCCGAACCATCCTTGCAAACTGCTAAAAGGCACCACTGTAGCCTGCAGCCAGCTCCATTTGGAGTTGATTAGCAAGCACCTTATTAATATGCTAATCCCACCCGCAGACTCCTGTTTACAAAACTGAGAAGAGAATTCAACCGATGCCTCACTGCAAATCAAATCTGACCCAGGTCATGACTGTATGCCTTCAGATGTGCCTCCGGCATTCTGCAGAGTTGTTTTTTCCCTTTGTTTCATTTGAAATTATGCCGAAGGTCAGGTAATAAAAGCATAAAACTTCTGTTTCATCTTGCCATTTTCTAATCATAAGAGGAGTGTGCTCTTTTAATCATAACCTACAGAGAACAGCATTGAAGTCTGAGCACGTACTGCTTGGAAACTAGGACAGTACTATAATAACCTATCAGTACCACAGCTAGCTCCTGGATCCTCAAAGACAGCTTCCATATTTTCCATACAGCTGGGAAGAATGACGGCTGACTACGTTCTTTCAGTCCATATGCCAACTACATCAAGTTGTATTTCATTCACCATATTCCTAGAATGCTGTCAGGCAGTGTTGAACAGCATTCATCAGTCTTATTAAAATGGTATTTGCTTGAAATTGTGTCTTTTGACTTTACAGTATTATTTGTGCATCTGAGTCATTCTAATTCATGAACAACTTAGGCCAGTGTTAAACACAATATAAATGCGGTCACAACGAATCCCATTGTTCACTTCACACATTTTCCATTTTCCAAACTGAATGCAATGTAACTTGATACAAGTGCCACATGTGGACAGTAATCACATTTACTATTTACAATGATCAAAACATTCTCCAGGATACTACTGATCTCCTAATGCAGCACAGAGTAGATGCTGAGCGAAGTGCTGATGACGAATAAAACTGAAGCCCTGTCAGCCCTCTCAGGTGGACGTGAAAGGTCCCATTGCACCATTTGAAAAGGGACTTCTCCCTCAACTGGGCAATATTTATTGCTCAAGCAACGTCATTAACATCTGTTCATTAGCAAAATTGCTGCTGTGGAATATTGCTGTTGCGCAAACTGACTGCCGTATTCCCTGCTTTGTAGCAGTAATCACACATCCAAGAAAACATTATCAGGTTGGAAAGCACATTGGGGCAGCCTACGAGCACGAAAAACACTACAAATGCACAAGTCTATTTTTCCCAGTAAGTGACAGAATCTGACAGCACAGTTGGAAACCACGGGAGCAGGTACAGATGATTTTACTTCCAAATGACAACAAATCTGTGGCTGATTTACCTTCAACACCTATTAGGCCAAAACAACAGTGGAGATGGTGTTTGTTCTCATTCATCTATTTATAGTGCATGATTATAAATATTTATATATGGGGGAGTGATGGTCTGAGAGTAGAAGGAGAGGCCATCTAGAATGCATTCTGGGACCAGACAGAAGTACCAAAACAGTGAGAAGCAATCTCACTGCAGATAGGGATCACGTGAAGGTGTATTCTTACGTAGATAGTAATCAAGTTTGACAATAGGATGAAAAGGTTCCAAGCTTGATTGAAAGTCAGGTCCTTAAAATGGAAACATTTGTGGTGAAAACAGCCAATGATGCAAAAACTAAACTTTACCAATTAACTTGACAAAAGAATGTTCTTGGCATGCAGAGGTGGCTGTACTTGTACAACAGCAGGGCTTAAAAAATGCTATCTTTACTTGTCAAATCTATACAGGTTATACTTGGGAATAGAAAAGGAAATCTGAGCAATGATTTGTATCTCCACATGCTAACGATAATCAGAACAAATCTGACATGGTTCCCTACTCTAAATCTTAAACAAAATAAATTCTCCAATCATCACTTTCAATGCTTGACCAGTTACACACTATTCTCCTTCCCTTTCGAGGCAATGACCACTTGCTGAGGTAGCTTCACAAATCCTCCAGTACTTTTTCCAATCATCAACTATTCACTTCAAAATCTAGAATGTGAGAATTACAAGTACATTCTTTTAAACCACAGAAGGCCATGGGAGAGACAGTCACAAAGTGATAATGCCACTGGACTAGAATCTAGAGGACCATGATCCTCGAAAGCTTATTAATGCGAACAACCAATGGATGAATGACAAACATTAGGCTCCCTGCTACCACCACAATTGGGGTGTTACTTCATCGCAGGTGCTTCTTGATCTCCTTATATGGGATCTAAACATATCTCACACTACCAAGCTGTGTTCTTTGTAGAGGCCGCCGGCACACGCATTCCACACAATACCAATCCATAACTTCACTCTGTCCTCATCCATCCAACCGTTGTCATGGATATGCACAAAAATGCAACGTCATAGAGCTGGATTTTATGCATGGTTTTACATTTGAAAATTACGACAGGCTTTGATTTTGTTCTATCAGCCATGCTGGAAAGTATCATCACGAACCTTGTGTTCTCATGTCCTGTGCTTTGAACTTGAAAGGTTTCCATACCTTTCCATTCCACAGTTTGGTTGCTGGGTATATCAAAACTCATGGACGTTTCATCCATGTTGCCAATATGACATAATTGGTACTCGTGTTTTTGCCACTGATGAATCGCTGAAAACTAGTCATTTTTGTATCATGGTCTTTTAGTTGTCTTTTCACAATCTTGGTCTTCAACATGAGGAATTTCCATAAAGCAGCTACACCAACTAACTGTGGCTCTGAAATCTTTGCTGGGCTCAAGATTTGACGTACGCATTGAGTTTATGATGACTATGTAACCTTTCTGACAATTTGAGCACCCATTACAATACATACTTCTCAAGATCAGGCCCATTGGCTGATCTGGCTTATTTGGCCATCGGCATCATTTTCAGGAAACATACAATCATACAAAATAGGAGCAGAAGTGGGCCAATTCAGTTCCTCGAGCCTGTGCTACCATTCAAACCACAAACAGATCAGCCATGATCTTATTCAGTTCGACATTCCCATCTAGCCCTGGATAACCTTTAATTAATTCCCGTGCCCAACAAGGATATATCTACTCTGGCCTTAAAAGTATTCCATGACCCTGCCTCCATCGCTTTCTGAGACAGAGTTCCAAAGTCACAAAATCCTCAGAGAAAATAATTCTCCTCATCTCGGTTCTAGTAGGGAAACCCCTCATTTTAAAATAGTGGCCCCGAGTTCTGAACTCACCCACAAGATGATTCCTTCTTCTATTCTCGCATCAGTTTTTCACAAACTTAGTCCTCTCGCTGCATCATTTGGCAGGTTAGCAAATGTTATGACATGTAGCTTGAAGCCACCTTCATACTTAATTCTTTTTGCAAGGTGATCCATTTTTGTTCACCAGTGGTCTGCTCTGTGTGGGTGCATCTTAAACTCCCATGCATCTTCTTGGTAACAGGGCCTGCTAAGTCAGTGCCTGTTTGATCTTGTATGCTGACTTATAAGACAAGTGGATACAGAACTGGCTAGGTCATAGAAGGCAGAGAGTAGCAATGGAAGGGTGCTTTTCTAATTGGAGGGCTGTGACTAGTGGTGTTCCGCAGGGACCAGTGTGGGGGCCTTTGCTGTTCGTAGTATATATAAATGATTTGGAGGAAAATATAACTGGTCTGATTAGTAAGTTTGCAGACGACACAAAGGTTGTGGAATTGCGGATAGCGATGCGGACTGTCAGAGGATACAGCAGGATTTAGATCGTTTGGAGACTTGGGCGGAGAGATGGCAGATGGAGTTTAATCCGAACAAATGTGAGGTCATGCATTTTGGAAGATCTAATGCAGGTAGGGAATATACAGTGAATGGTAGAACCCTCAAGAGTATTGAAAGTCAGAGAGATCTAGGTGTGCAGGTCCACAGGTCACTGAAAGGGGCAACACAGGTGGAGAAGGTAGTCAAGAAGGCATACGGCATGCTTGCCTTCATTGGCCGGGGCACTGAGTATAAGAATTGGCAAGTCATGTTGCAGCTGTATAGAACCTTAGTTCGGTCACACTTGGGAGTACAGTATTATATTCTGGTCGCCACACTACCAGAAGGATGTGGAGGGTGCAGAAGAGATTTACCAGGATGTTGCCTGGTATGGAGGGCATTAGCTATGAGGAGCGGTTGAATAAACTCGGTTTGTTCTCACTGGAACGACGGAGGTTGAGGGGCGACCTGAGAGAGGTCAACAAAATTATGAGGGGCATAGACAGAGTGGATACTCAGAGGCTTTTTCCCAGGGTAGAGGGGTCAATTACTAGGGGGCATAGATTTAAGGTGCGAGGGGCAAGGTTTACAGTAGATGTACGAGGCAAGTTTTTTTACACAGAGGGTAGTGGGTGCCTGGAACTCGCTGCCGGAGGAGGTGGTGGAAGCAGTGACGATAGTGACATTTAAGGGGCATGTTGACAAATACATGAATAGGATGGGAATAGAGGGATACGGACCCAGGCAGTGTAGATTGCAAAGATGATTCTTGACAGGAGCGAGAGTAACAGGGTAGTTGTTATGGGGGACTTTAACTTTCCAAATATTGACTGGAAATACTATAGTTCGAGTACTATAGATGGGTCAGTTTTTGTGCAGTGTGTGCAGGAGGGTTTTCTGACACAGTATGTAGACAGGCCAACAAGGGGCGAGGCCACATTGGATTTGGTACTGGGTAATGAACCCGGCCAGGTGTTAGATTTAGATGTAGGTGAGCACTTTGGTGATAGTGATCACAACTCGGTTATGTTTACTTTAGTAATGGGCAGGGATAGGTATATACCGCAAGGCAAGAATTATAGCTGGGGGAAAGGCAATTATGATGCTATTCGGCAAGATTTAGGAGGTATAGGATGGGGAAGGAAACTGCAGGGGATGGGTACAATCGAAATGTGGAGCTTTTTCAAGGAACAGCTACTGCGTGTCCTTGATAGGTATGTACCAGTCAGGCAGGGAGGAAGTTGTCGAGCAAGGGAGCCGTGGTTTACTAAGGAAGTTGAAGCACTTGTCAAGAGGAAGAAGAAGGCTTATGTTAGGATGAGACATGAAGGCTCAGTTAGGGCACTTGAGAGTTACAAGTTAGCCAGGAAGGACCTAAAGGGAGAGTTAAGAAGAGCGAGGAGAGGACACGAAAAGTCGTTGGCGGATAGGATCAAGGAAAACCCTAAGGCTTTCTATAGGTATATCAGGAACAAAAGAATGACTCGAGTAAGATTAGGGCCAATCAAGGATAGTAGTGGAAAGTTGTGTGTGGAATCAGAGGAGATAGGGGAAGCATTAAATGGATATTTTTCGTCAGTGTTTACACTGGAGAAAGACAATGTTGTCGAGGAGAACACTCCGGTTCAGTCGACCAGGCTAGATGGAATTGAGGTTCAAAAGGAGGAGGTGTTAGCAATTTTAGAAAATGTCAAAATAGATAAGTCCCCTGGGCCAGATGGGATTTATCCTAGGATTCTCTGGGAAGCCAGGGAGGAGATTGCTGAGCCTTTGTCCTTGATCTTTATGTCGTCTTTGTCGACAGGAATAGTGCCGGAAGACTGGAGGATAGCAAATGTTGTCCCCTTGTTCAAGAAGGGGAGTAGAGACAACCCTGGTAATTATAGACCTGTGAGCCTTACTTCGGTTGTGGGTAAAATGTTGGAAAAGGTTATAAGAGATAGGGTTTATAATCATCTTGAAAAGAACAAGTTGATTAGCGATACTCAACACGGTTTTGTGAAGGGTAGGTCATGTCTCACAAACCTTATTGAGTTTTTTGAGAAGGTGACCAAACAGGTGGATCAGGGTAAAGCTGTTGATGTGGTGTATATGGATTTCAGTAAGGCGTTTGATAAGGTTCCCCACGGTAGGCTATTGCAGAAAATAAGGAAGTATGGAATTGAAGGTGATTTAGCGGTTTGGATCAGTAATTGGCTAGCTGAAAGAAGACAGAGGGTGGTGGTTGATGGCAAATGTTCATCCTGGAGTTCAGTTACTAGTGGTGTACCGCAAGGATCTGTTTTGGGGCCACTGCTGTTTGTCATTTTTATAAATGACCTGGAAGAGGGTGTAGAAGGATGGGTTAGTAAATTTGCAGATGACACGAAGGTCGGTGGAGTTGTGGATAGTGCTGAAGGATGTTATAGGATACAGAGGGACATAGATAAGCTGCAGAGCTGGGCTGAGAGGTGGCAGATGGAGTTTAATGCGGAAAAGTGTGAGGTGGTTCACTTTGGAAGGAGTAATAGGAATGCAGAGTACTGGGCTAATGGCAAGATTCTTGGTAGTGTAGATGAACAGAGAGATCTCGGCATCCAGGTACATAAATCCCTGAAAGTTGCCACCCAGGTTAATAGGGCTGTTAAGAAGGCATATGGTGTGCTAGCCTTTATAAGCAGGGGGATTGAGTTTCGGAACCACAAGGTCATGCTGCAGCTGTACATAACTCTGGTGCGGCCACACCTGGAGTACTGCGTGCAGTTCTGGTCACCACATTATAGGAAGGATGTGGAAGCTTTGGAAAGGGTTCAGAGGAGATTTACTAGGATGTTGCCTGGTATGGAGGGAAGGTCTTACGAGGAAAGGCTCAGGGAATTGAGGTTGTTTTCGTTAGAGAGGAGAAGGCTGAGAGGTGACTTAATAGAGACATATAAGATAGTCAGAGGGTTAGATAGGGTGGACAGTGAGAGTCTTTTTCCTCGGATGGTGATGACCAACACGAGGGGACATAGCTTTAAATTGAGGGGTGAGAGATATAGGACAGATGTCAGAGGCAGTTTCTTTACTCAGAGAGTAGTAGGGGTGTGGAACGCCCTGCCTGCAATAGTAGTAGACTCGCCAATTTTAAGGGTATTTAAGTGGTCACTGGATAGACATATGGATGAATATGGAATAGTGTAGGTCAGATAGGCTTCAGATGGTTTCACAGGTCGGCGCAACATCGAGGGCCGAAGGGCCCGTACTGCGCTGTAGTGTTCTATGTTCTATGTTCTAAGATTGTAATTTAGTCGGGCAGCATGGTCGGCATGGGCTTGGAGGGCCGAAGGGCCTGTTCCTGTGCTGTACTTTTCTTTCTTCTTTGTACAAGTATAACCGTAAACATGTATTTCTGAGCCAAACAATTGAGACCAACTCCGAATGCAAACATTCCCTATATTGGCTAAAAAATGGTGTGGGGGTGAATGGGTTACTTAGACTCTGTGAAGCCCTATACATACATTTTGGCATCAAATGGGCTCATCTTAAATACCACAATCTATGGTTGTAGTTTTAATGCAGAAAACTGAGCCAACGATAATAAGTCAAACAACTGAGTCTTTAAGAGTTTGGACAAAGAAGTTGGTTTTAGGGAGGGTCTGAAAGATGCAGAGAGGTGGAGATTCTGAGAGGCAATTCTGGAGTTTAGGAAATAGATGGGTAAAGACATGATCACCAATAGTGAGGCAGAGTGAGAGATGGCTAGGAAACAGAGTTGGAGGAATGCCAAGTTCTAGAAGGAATGCAGGGCTACAGCAGTGTACAAAGATAGAAAGAGATGGTCCGTAAAGGGATTTGAAACCAAGAATGTGGCTTCTAAATCTGAAGCACAGGTGTACAGTGAGCAAGGTCAGCAAATATAGGGGAGATGGGTGAGCAGGTTAGGATGTGGGCAGCAGACTCTGCAAGAGCTCTATAAGAGCTCAAGTTTATGAAGGCCAGCCTGAAGAGCATTGTGATGGGTGAGTTTTGAGCTGATCAATTCATGCAAGAGGTTCAGCTGGTGGTGGAGATAGAACATGAGAAATAGGAGCAGGAGTAGGCCATTTGGCCCTCATGTGCCCAACTGCTATTTAATTGCATCATGGCTAATCTGGTCTTTGCCTCAGATCCACTTTCCTGCCTGTTCCCCATAATACTTGATGCCCCTACAGTTCACAGATTGATCTCAGCCCTCACAGCTCTCTCGGGTAGAGAACTCATGGATGTTTGCGTTTGCTTTGCACTTCACAATGATTAATGAAGGAAATTTAGAGACGAAATTGCAGCCATGCAAGTTGAACAAGGTCGGGCAAGCAGTCTGACAACAGAGGCAGTTTAGGGGTCAAGCTAGGTGGTAGAAAGGTAGAGCAGTTCACCCATGTATCCTTCCCCAGCAGCGGTCACTGAACAGCAAGATGTCAAGACAAATTTCAACTCTCTAACCAACGGATACCGAGGACAACTGCAGTGCTGCTAACAGACACCTATACTTTGCTTGGCTGAGATCGGACACGTCAGAATAGTCTAGGAATGAGCCCAGCAAAACATTTGCAGTTTTTACAGCTCACCTATTCACTGGATAATCTCACTAATCCATCATAGAATATTTTATCATGCTTCTCAAAATCATACGAAATTTCAAATAATGTTAGGAAATATTCAAATATATTTTTCAAATAGTAGCTTCAGCAATCCATGAAATCCATTGAAAAAAGGCAATATTACAATAATCATGGGGTCTTCAATATGCAGGTGGACTGGGAAAATCCCAGGAAAATAAATTTGTGGAATGTCTAAGAGATGTTTTTTTTGGAGTAGCTCGGGACAGAACCTACCAGGGAACAAGCAATTCTGAATTTGGTGATGTGTAATGAGGCAGAATTGGATCAGGGAACTTAAGGTGAAGGAACCCTTAGGGAGCAGTGACCACAATATGATAGAATTTACCCTGCAGTTTGGGAGAGTAAAGCTGCAATCAAATGTAACAGTATTACAATTAAATAAGGGTAACTACAAAGACATGAGGGAGGAGCTGGCCAGAGTTGATTGGAAGGGGAGCCCAGCAGGGAAGACAGTGGAATAGCAATGGCAGGAGTTTTTGGGGGTTATTCGGGAGGCACAACACAACAGAAATTCATCCCAAGGAGGAGGAAACATGATAAGAGGAGGTCAAGGCATCCATGGCTGACGAGGAAAGTCAAGGACAGCATAAAAGCTAAAGAAAAACCATACAAAGTAGCAAGGATTAGTGGGAAGCCAAAGGATTGGGAAGCCTTTAAAAGCAAGAGAGAGAACAACTAAAAAAGCAATAAGAAGGGAGAAGATGAAGTACGAGTGCAAGTTAGCTAGTAATACAAAGGAAGATAGAAAGAGATTTTTTTCAATATATAAAAGGTAAGAAAGAGGCAAAAATAGACATTGGACCACTGGAAAACGTGGCTGGAGAAGTAATAATAGGAAACAAAGAAATGGCAGATGAGCTGAATAATTACTTTGCATCAGTCTTCACGATGGATGACACCAGTGGAATGCCAGAGCTCCAGGAGACCCAGGGGGCAGAGGAGACTGCAGTGACCATTACTAAGGAGAAGGTTCCGGGGAAATTTAAAGGTCTGAAGGTTGATAAATCACATGGATCGGATGGACTACACCCCAGAGTTCTAAAAGAGATAGCTCAGGAGATTGTGGAGACATTGGTGATGGTCTTTCAGGAATCACTGGAGGCAGGAAGGGTCCCAGAGGATTGGAAAGTGGCTAATGTAACACCCCTGTTTAAGAAGGAGTGAGGCAGAAGACAGGAAATTATAGGCCGGTTGGCCTGACTTTGGTCACTGGTAAGATTTTAGAGCCCATTATTAAAGATGAGATCGCGGAGTAAGTGCATGATAAAATAGGACTGAGTCAGCATGGATTCAATAAGGGGAGGTCATATCTGACAAATCTGTTCGAGTTCTTTGAGGAAGTAACAAGGAAGTTAGACAAAGGAGAACCAGTGGACGTGATTTATTTAGATTTCCAGAAGGCCTTTGGCAAGGTGCCGCGTAGGAGACTGTTAAATAAGTTAAGAGCCCATGGTGTTGAGGGTAAGATCCTGGCATGGATAGACAATTGGCTGACTGGCAGAAGGCAGAGAGTGGGGATAAAAGGGTATTTTTCAGGATGGCAGCCGTGACTGGGCAGTGTGCCTCAGGGGGTCAGTTGGGACCACAAATTTTCACATGTCAGAAATATTAATTCTAACACACTGTAGCTGCATTTATAAAGTGCCCCATTACATTGCCAACATCACAAAGTATTTATACATTAATTATTTGTGACACAATTAATTAATTCTGTTCTTCCATTCAGTATGCGGCCTATATAGCAAGAGTGCAGTATGAACAGTTTTGATACAGTAAATAAAGAGAAGCCATTTCCAATGACAGCAGAGTCTGTAAGCAGGCGTTACAAATATAACCAGAGGTAAGGGCAGATTTTTTTTAAAGCAGCAAGTTTCTATGATCTGAAATGTATTGCCTGTAAGGTGGAAGAATATTTTCAATTGTGACATTCAAATACTAAAAGAAACAAAATTACAAGACTTTAGGAAAACAGCAGGGGGGGCAGGACTAATTGGATACTTCCACTGAAGAGTCACACACATGCACATTGGGCACTATGGCCTCTTTCTAAGCTATATCATTGAATGCTTCTACAAACAACCATTAAAAGTGTTACTCAACAAGACAAGGATGGGAAGTAAAGGTGACCTTGTCAGTGTCATGCATATGAAGAACAATTGCATCTTAAATCCAACAAACGTCATGATCGGAGAAGGCTGTTTAACATATAGTGAAAGTTGCAGTAGTTTCTCAGTCAGCTCTTCAGATCAGTTAAATGTCCTGAAACCGTAAAACATTAATCTGACTGCAGCTAACAACTATACCAGAACAAAGAATCAATGAAAATTTACAACGATAAGTATCTATAGAAAATCAAAATTAGCAAACATACAAATGAAATGTTCAAGACATGTTCAATTTTGAAATGTCTTATGAAGTTCACTGCCCTTAGTGTCCAAAATTGCCCTGAGTGTTGGGTAGGGTACTGGGCTATGGGGATAGGGTGGAGGTGTGGACCTTGGGTAGAGTGCTCTTTCCAAGAGCCTGTGTGGACTCGATGTGCCTAATGGCCTCCTTCTGCACTGTAAATTCTATGATTCACTCAGATCAAATTTCCTTTGATGCTAATGAACATGCATTCCCATTCATTGATGTTATTTTGGGATGTGCATGTTATTGTATTTATTTTACCATGATGATCATTGCCGATCATAATCAGGGTTGACCTGTTTTTTTCAGGTTTCTAAAGTTTCTCTCCATTTAGATAACAAGTTGCTTTTCCATCTTTCCAACCAAATTGAATAACCTCAAATTTATGTACGTTAAAAGCCATCTGCCAAATTTTGGCCCACTCACCTAACCTATCTGTATCCATTTAATAAACTAAACATGAAACATTTGTTACTTTACTTAAAAATAAATAAAGATGAATTATTCCACAGTTTTCAAAGCTTCAAAGTGTTACTAGTCCAAGCACAGATTATCTCAGTATGATGAGTAGTTTAGCTCAATTCTCATGAAAGCTTCACCACACACATACACACACAATTCTGGTTCACAACTCTTCTAATGTCCCAGTTTTCAAATCACTGCACATGCTAATGGGCTATTAATGGAACACCATGATAAATTTCTTCGCAAGTCTGATTTTCCTTACTCATTTTCCAAATAGAGAAGTTACACAAAGACTTGTACAGAGCCTGAAACAGTGCCTTGTAAGATGCATATCTGAACATCAATCAGACCCTTTGCAGGGTATGATTAGAGCATGATGTCCCAATTTTACGTGTTAATTCTTAAGGCGACTTGCTCTTTCAACTTTACAGAAAACGTAAGAACTCGCTGTAGGAGTAGGCAATTTAGCCCCTCGAGCCTGCTCCATCATAGGACTGAGTTTAGGAGGAACTTCTTCACCCAAAGGGTTGTGAATCTATGGAATTCCTTGCCCAGTGAAGCAGTTGAGGCTCCTTCATTACATGTTTTTAAGGTAAAGATAGATAGTTTTTTGAAGAATAAAGGGATTAAGGGTTATGGTGTTCGGGCCGGAAAGTGGAGCTGAGTCCACAAAAGATCAGCCATGATCTAATTGAATGGCGGAGCAGGCTCGAGGGGCCAGATGGCCTACTCCTGCTCCTAGTTCTTATGTTCTTATGTCATTCAATACTATCATGGCTGATCTTCCTTCGGCCTCAACTCCACTTTCATACCCATTCTCCATAATCCTTCAACTCATTACTAATTTAAAATCTGTCTATCTCCTCCTTTAATTTACTTAATGTCCCGGCATCCGGTGCACTCTGGGATAGTGAATTCCACAGATTTACGACCCTTTGAGAGAAGTAATTTCTTCTCATCTCAGTTTTAAACCTGCTTTAAGTCTACCCCTTATCCTAAAACTAATATCACTAGTTCTTGATTGTCCCACAAGAGGACGCATTCTCTCTATGACTTTGTCAATACCTTTTATACCGCAATTAGATCTCCTCTCATTCTTCTGATCTTATAGGTACATACATACACAGAAGTTAGGAACTGGAGGAGGCCTTTTGGCCCTTCGAGCCTGCTCCGCCATTTATCATGATAATAGCTGATTATCCAACTCAATAGTCTAATCCTGCTTTCTCCCCATAACCTTTGATCCCATTCGCCCCAAGTGCAATATCGAGCCGCATCTTGAATACATTGAATGTTTCAGCATCAACTACTTCCTATGGTAATGAATTTCACAGGCTCACCATTCTTTGGGTGAAGAAATGTCTCCTCATCTCTGACAAAATGGTTTACCCTGAATCCTCAGGTTGTGACCCCTGGTTCTGGACACAGCCACCATTGGGAACATCTTCCCTGCATCTACCATGTCTAGTCCTGGTTGAATTTTATACGTCTCTATGAGATCCCCCTCTTCTTCCGAACTCCAACGAGAACAATCCCAACCGAGTCAATCTCTCCTCATATGACAGTCCCGTCATCGCTGGAATCAGTCTGGTAAACGTTCGCTGCATTCCCTCAAGAGCAAGAACATCCTTCCACAGAAAAGGAGACCAAAACTGCACACAATATTCCAGGTGTGGCCTCACCAAGGCCCTGTAGAATTGCAACAACACATCCCTGCTCCTTTTCTCGAAACCCCTCGCAATGAAGGCCAACATACCATTAGCCTTCTTTACCGCCTGCTGCACCTGCATGCTTACCTTCAGCAACTAGTGGTCAAGGATACCCAGGTCCCGCTGCACACTCCCCTCCCCCAATTAACAACCATTCAGGTAGTAATCTGCCTTCCTGTTTTTGCTTCCAAAGTGAATAATCTCACACATCCAAATTATACTGCATCTGCCATTGATTTGCCCACTCACCCAATCTGTCCAGATCATGCTGTAGGATCTCCACATCCTCATCACAGTTCACTCTTCCACCCAACGTGGTTTCATCTGCAAACTTTGAGATGTTACATTTTGTTCCCTCATCCAAATCATTAATATATATTACGAATAGCTGGGTTCCAGCCGACCGATCCCTGTGGCACCCCACTACTTACTGCCTGCCAATTTGAAAAGGACCCAATGGAACTTGAGAGAGTACAGGCCTAAAGTGCTCAATCTCTCTTCATGAGACAAAACCCTCATCTCTGGAAACATTCTAGTGAACCTCCTCTGAACTGTCTTTAATGCAACCTCCTCAAATAAGGGGACCAAAACTGCACACAGTGCTCCAGGTGCGGTTCCACCAATATCTCTTACAGTTGCAGCAACATTTCCCTACTTTTATAATCGATTCATTTAGCTATGAAGGTCAAAATTCCATTTGCCTTTCTTGTTACGTGCAATACTAGTTTTCTGTAATGCATGCACGAGGACACTCTGATCCCTCTGCACCGAAGTACTCTTGATATTTCTCTCCATTTAGATAATAAGTTGTCTTTCCATCTTTTCAACCAAAATGAATAATCCCACACTTATGTACGTTAAACGCCATCTGTCAAATTAAGATCCATTCACCTAACCTATCTATATCCATTTGTAAAAAAAATTCTTATTTCCTCATTGCAACTTGCTATCCCAACTATTTTAGTGTAATCTGCATATGTGGCTATAGTACCTTCTATCCCTTCATCCAAGTCATTAATATATACTATGAATAGTTGGGGCACCCGAGGACTGAACCCTGTGGCAACCCACTAGTTATGTCTTGCCAACCAGAAACTTTGAGACAGTGGGCAGGATTCTGCATTTGAGATACAATGTCCTCCTGCCAGAGCTGAATTGCACCCAATATGCGACAAATTAGGAAGCAATTCCCAATCCCTCGCCATGCAAATTTTAGCATTGTTAGGTTTGCGAGGGATTCCCTAAGGAATCCCGCTATCGGTCCCCCATTTTAAGCAATGGCCTGGCCCATCAGCGAGGTCCCGCGGTTGACCCACCCCTCGCAATGCAATTCAGCACCCCCCCCCCCCCCCACCGAACCATCTCCCTTCAGGGTTGAGTAAGTCAGCTGTAAAACTAACAGCACTTAAGATCTGTTTATAGTGATCCAGGAGCTGTCAATCATATGTTTATAAACATTGGGATTAGTTTCACAGCTGACTACTTCAAAGCTATTCAACCACGAAGAAAGATGAATGGAACAATGCTGACAGCTGGGATATGTGGAAGCTGTCAATCACAAAGCCAAATGTTCCGACATGGACTGTAAATATGAATGTAACTAACAGAATGCAAGTACGGGAACCTTGGGCTAAAGGAATCAAGGGATATGGGTGGGGGTGGGGGGGGAAGGCGGATACTGAACTTGATGCTCAGTGGTGATCGTGATGAATGGCCTCCTCTATTCTGTATGTATGCTTCTCGGGCGGCATGATAGGACAGTGGTTAGCACTGTTCCTTCACAGCTCCAGGGTCCCAGGTTCGATTCCCGGCTTGGGTCATTGAGCGGAGTCTGCACATTCTTCCTGTGTTTGCGTTGATTTTCTCTGGGTGCTCCGGTTTTCTCCCACAAAAGTCCCAAAAGACATGCTTGTTAGGTAATTTGGACATTCTGAAGCCTACTTGTGACAATTAAGATTATTATTATGTGTCACTCTCTTCTGAGGGGCTTCCTGACATGGGTCTTTCTACTGAGGGAAGGGGGGATCTGACAGGGATTGGGAGGTCTTGCATAGTTTGGGGGGCATTTTACCCAATTAAGGGGCAATTTACTGCGGCCAATCCACCTACCCTGCACATCTTTTGGATTGTGGAGGTGAAACTCACGCAAACACGGGGTGAATATGCAAACTCCGCACGGACAGTGACTCGGGGCCGGGACCGAACCTGGAACTTCGGCGCTGTGAGACAGCAGTGCCAACCACTGCGCAACCATGCTGCCCTCATCCAGGTCCTTTTTAAAGAATATTGGGCATCCCACCTCTACCACCCTCCTGGACAGTGCAGTCCGGGCCATCACCGCTTACTCAAAGGGGGAGGATTTTACCCCTCACTTTGAACTTGTGTCCCCTCGTAACTTACCCTTCAGCCCCACAACCCAAACATGTGGTATGGGGAATTGGCCATACTAGCGCTAACTCCGCTACCTGCCGACTAGCACGCAAATCTCCAAGCTCAGTTATTTATACTAGCCCCAACTCCGCTACCTGCCGAAGAGTCCGTGAATCTCGAAGCTCAGTTATTTATACTAGTGCTAACTCCGCTACCTGCCGACTAGCACGCGAATCTCTGATCTCAGTTATTTATACTTGCGCTAACTCCGCTACCTGCCGACTAGCACGCAAATCTCCGAGCTCAGTTATTTATACTAGCCCCAACTCCGCTATCTGCCGACTAGTCAGCGAATCTCTGAGCTCAGTTATTTATACTAGCCCCAACTCCGCAACCTGCCGACTAGTCCGTGAATCTCCGAGCTCAGTTATTTATACTAGAGCTAACTTCGCTACCTGCCGACTAGCACGCAAAGCTCCAAGCTCAGTTATTTATACTTGCGCTAACTCCGCTACCTGCCGACTAGTCCGTGAATCTCTGAGCTCAGTTATTTATACTAGCGCTAACTCCGCTACCTGCCGACTAGTCCGTGAATCTCCAAGATCAGTTATTTATACTAGCGCTAATTCCGCTACCTGCCCACTAGTCCGTGAATCTCTGAGCTCAGTTATTTATACTAGCCCCAACTGCGCTACCTGCCGACTAGTCTGTGAATCTCCGAGCTCAGCTATTTATACTTGCGCTAACTTCGCTACCTGCCGACTAGCACGCGAATCTCCAAGCTCAGTTATTTATACTAGCCCCAACTCCGCTACCTGCCCACTAGTCCGTGAAGCTCTGAGCTCAGTTATTTATACTAGCGCTAACTCCGCTACCTGCCGACTAGTCCGTGAATCACCAAGCTCAGTATTTATACCAACCCAACTCCGCTACCTGGCGACTAGTCCGTGAATCTCTGAGCTCAGTTATTTATACTAGCCCCAACTCCGCTACCTGCCGACTAGTCTGTGAATCTCCGAGCTCAGTTATTTTTACTAGCGCTAACTTCGCTACCTGCCGACTAGCATGCAAAGCTCCAAGCTCAGTTATTTATACTGACGCTAACTCCGCTACCTGCCGACTAGCTCGCGAATCTCTGAGCTCAGTTATTTATACTAGCGCTAACTCCGCTACCTGCCGACTAGTCCGTGATTCCCTGAGCTCAGTCATTTATACTACCCCAACTCCGCTACCTGCCGACTAGCACACGGATCTCCGAGGTCAGTTATTAATACTAGCGCTAAGTCCGCTACCTGCCGACTAGCACGCGAATCTCCAAGCTCAGTATTTATACCAGCCCCAACTCCGCTATCTGCCGACTAGTCCGTGAATCTCCAAGCTCAGTTATTTATACTAGCGCTAACTCAGCTAGCTGCCGACTAGTCCATGAATCTCTGAGCTCAGTTATTTATACTAGCGCCAACTCAGCTACCTGCCGACTAGTCCATGAATCTCTGAGCTCAGTTATTTATACTAGCGCTAACTCCGCTACCTTCCGACTAGCACGGGAATCTCCGAGCTCAGTATTTATACTAGCGCTAACTCCGCTACCTGCCGACTAGTCTGTGAATCTCTGAGCTCAGTTATTTATACTAGCCCCAACTCCGCTATCTGCCGACTAGTCAGCGAATCTCCGAGCTCAGTTATTTATACTTGCGCTAACTCCGCTACCTGCCGACTAGCACGCAAAGCTCCAAGACCAGTTATTTATACTAGCGCTAACTCCGCTACCTGCTGACTAGACCGTGAATCTCCAAGCTCAGTTATTTATACTAGCCCCAACTCCGCTACCTGCTGACTAGTCTGTGAATCTCTGAGCTAAGTTATTTATACTAGCCCCAACTCCGCTACCTGCCGACAAGTCCGTGAATCTCCGAGCTCAGTTATTTATACTAGCGCTAACTCCGCTACCTGCCGACAAGCACGCGACTCTCCGAGCTCAGTTATTTATACTAGCCCCAACTTCGCTACCTGCCGACGTAGTCCGTGAATCTCTGAGCTCAGTTATTTATACTAGCCCCAACTCCGCTACCTGCCAACTAGTCCGTGAATCTCCGAGCTCAGTTATTTATACTAGCGCCAACTCAGCTGCTTGCCGACTAGTCCGTGAATCTCCGAGCTCAGTTATTTATACTAGCGCCAACTCCGCTACCTGCCAACTAGTCCATGAATCTCCGAGCTCAGTTATTTATACTAGCGCCAACTCAGCTGCCTGCCGACTAGTCTGTGAATCTCCGAGCTCAGTTATTTATACTTGCGCTAACTTCGCTACCTGCCGACTAGTCCGTGAATCTCCGAGCTTAGTTATTTATACTAGCCCCAACTACGCTACCTGCCGACTAGCACGCGAATCTCCGAGCTCAGTTATTTATACTAGCCCCAACTCCGCTTCCTGCCGACTAGTACACGAAGCTCCAAGCTCAGTTATTTATGCTAACGCTAACTCCGCTACCTGCCGACTAGTGCGTGAATCTCCAGAGCTCAGTTATTTATACTAGCGCTAACTCCGCTACCTGCCTACTAGCACGCGAATCTCCGCGCTCAGTTATTTATACTAGCGCTAACTCCGCTACCTGCCGACTAGTCCGTGAATCTCTGTGCTCAGTTATTTATACTAGCGCTAACTCCGCTACCTGCCGACTAGTACACGAAGCTCCAAGCTCAGTTATTTATTCTAGCCCCAACTCCGCTACCTGCCGACTAGTCCGTGAATCTCTGAGCTCAGTTATTTACACTAGCGCGAACTCAGCTACCTGAGAGGAGGGACTGTTGGGGGAGAGGCGCAGCCTGCAGGCTGAATTTGATTTGCTGACCACTAGAAAGGCGGAGGCACAGTGGAGGAAGGCACAGGGGGCAGTGTACGAACATGGTGAAAAGGCGAGTAGGATGCTGGCTCATCAGCTCTGCAAGCGGGATGCGGCTAAGGAAATTGCTGGAGTGAGAGACAAGAGTGGGAATGTGGTGCGGAAGGGGGTAGAGGTGAATGAGGTCTTCAAGGACTTTTACGGGGAACTGGACCGGTCGGAGCCAACGGGGGAGAGGAGGAGAATGGAGAGGTTCCTTGACGGGCTTTCTTTCCCGAAGGTGCAGGAGGAGAAGGTGGAGGGGTTGGGTGCGCCGATTGAGCTGGAGGAGCAAGTTAAGGGGATCGGGCAGATGCAGTCAGGGAAGGCACCGGGGCCGGATGGGTTCCCGGTGGAATTTTATAAAAAGTTTGTGGACGTGGTGGGCCCCTTGCTGGTGCGGACACTCAATGAAGCGTGGGAAGGGGGGACTTTGCCCCCGATGATGTCGCGGGCGCTGATCTCGTTAATTTTAAAGAGGGACAAGGACCCCCAGCAGTGTGGTTCATACAGGCCCATATCTCTCCTCAATGTGGATGCTAAAGTCCTGGCAAAAATCCTGGCCACCAGGATAGAGGACTGTGTGCCAGGGGTTGTGCACGAGGACCAGACAGGTTTCGTGAAGGGAAGGCAGCTGAACACGAATGTGCGGAGATTGTTGAATGTCATCATGATGCCGGCGATTGAGGGGGAGGCAGAGATAGTGGTGGCACTGGAAGCGGAGAAGGCCTTCGATAGAGTGGAGTGGGGGTACCTATGGGAGGTGTTGGGGAGGTTTGGATTTGGTGAAGGGTTCATTAGATGGGTACGGCTGCTGTATGAGGCCCCAATGGCGTGCGTGGCCACGAATAGGAGGAGGTCGGAGTACTTCCAGCTTTATCGAGGGACCAGGCAGGGTTGCCCCCTGTCCCCCTTGTTGTTTGCACTGGCAATCGAGCCGCTGGCTATGGCGTTGAGGGATTCAGAGAGGTGGAGAGGCTTGGTGCGATGTGGAGAGGAACATAGGGTGTCGTTGTATGCCGATGACCTGTTACTGTATGTGGCGGACCCGGTGGGAGGGATGCCGGGAGTGATGGAGTTGCTAGCTGAGTTTGGGACCTTTTCAGGTTATAAATTAAATTTAGGCAAGAGCGAGGTGTTTGTGGTGCACCCTGGAGACCAGGACGAAGGAATTGGTAGGCTCCCGCTTAGGCGGGCAGGGGAGAGCTTTAGGTACCCGGGGGTGCAGGTGGCCAGGGACTGGGGGACTCTTCACAAGCATAACCACCAGACTTGTAGATCAGATGGAGGAGGAGTTCAAGAGGTGGGACATGCTACCATTATCGTTGGCGGGGAGGGTACGGTCCGTCAAAATGACGGTGCTTCCGAGGTTCTTGTTCCTCTTTCAGTGCCTGCCCATCTTTATCCCCAGGGCCTTCTTTAGGAGAGTGACTAGCAGTATTTTGAGCTTTGTGTGGGCACATGGGACTCCGAGAGTGAAGAGGGTGTTCCTGGAGCGAGGGAGGGATAGAGGCGGGCTGGCGTTGCCCAACCTTCTGGGGTACTATTGGGCAGCCAATGTGTCAATGGTGCGTAAATGGGTGATGATGGGGGGAGGGGCGGCGTGGAAAAGAATGGAGATGGCATCATGCAGAGGTACGAGCCTGGGTGCCATGGTAACGGCACCGTTGCCGCTCTCCCCTAAGAGGTTTACCACGAGCCCGATGGTGACGGCGACCCTAAGAATCTGGGGACAGTGGAGACGGCATCGGGGGGAAACAGAGGGCTCGATGGAAGCTCCACTGGGTGGCAACCATCGGTTAATCCCGGGGAACAAGGATGGAGACTTAGGGGGTGGCAAAGGGCGGGCATCAGCAAATTGAGGGACCTGTTTATTGGCGGGAGGTTTGCGGGCCTGGGGGAACTGGAAGGTAAATTTGGCCTTCCCCAAGGGAACATGTTCAGATACTTGCAGGTAAAGGCGTTTGCTAGGCGACAGGTAGAGGGATTCCCTCTGCTGCCGTCGCGGGGGACGATGGACAGAGAATCCGTGAATCTCCGAGCTCAGTTATTTATACTAGCGCTAACTCCGCTACCTGCCGACTAGTCCGTGAATCTCCGAGCTCAGTTATTTATACTAGCCCCAACTCCGCTACCTGCCGACTAGTCCGTGAATCTCCGAGCTTAGTTATTTATACTAGCCTCAACTCCGCTACCTGCTGACTAGCACGCGAATCTCCGAGCTCAGTTATTTATAATAGCGCTAACTCCGCTACCTGCCGACTAGTCCATGAATCTCCGAGCTCAGTTATTTATACTAGCCCCAACTCCGCTACCTGCCGACTAGTACACGAAGCTCCAAGCTCAGTTATTTATACTAACGCTAACTCAGCTACCTGCCGACTAGTCCGTGAATCTCCGAGCTCAGTTATTTATACTAGCCCCAACTCCGCTACCTGCCAACTAGTCCGTGAATCTCTGTGCTGAGTTATTTATACTAGCCCCAACTCCGCTACCTGCCGACTAGCACGCGAATCTCCGAGCTCAGTTATTTATACTAGCGCTAACTCCGCTACCTGCCGACTAGTCCGTGAATCTCCGAGCTCAGTTATTTATACTAGCCCCAACTCCGCTACCTGCCGACTAGTCCGTGAATCTCCGAGCTCAGTTATTTATACCAGCCCCAACTCCGCTACCTGCTGACTAGTCCGTGAATCTCCGAGCTCAGTTATTTATACTAGCGCTAACTTCGCTACCTGCCGACTAGTCCGTGAATCTCCGAGCTCAGTTATTTATACTTACTGTTTCTAAGCTCCTGCTCCCAGAACTGGCGGCAACTCTGCCACCTGCCGATTGGATATTTGAAAGGGATGGTTGACGGCCAGTGGATAGGTTGCAACTGTAAATCCACCTGAGAGGGCAGGTTTTGATTGTAATCATCTAAGGAGGTGGAGGTCAAAATCTTACTCAATGTGGGGTGTTCAGACTTTTTTCTTTATCTGTATTTTCCATAAGGTTTTATTTCTTGCAATGCTGGGCCTGATGATGGCTGAAATCTCTGCCTGGCTGTTGGCTGGGAAGTACAAGCAAGATCTGCCTCAACTGCAGGAGAAATATTAGCTCTGAGAGGATGTGCTGCAGGGCCTAAATTTTACTTAGCTGGCAGGCATCAAGTTGCACATGCACAGTTCATGACTTCCCAAAAGTATAATTTAAACCAAATTGACTCAAGATCTACAGCAGATGTCAGGCTGGGGAATCTGTAATATTCAGCACAGGACTTTTGCCTTTTCTTAAAAATAGAAAGATAAGTAATTTGATGCCTTTTCTCAGAATTATGATTAATTTGGTTTCTTTTAAATGCCAAACTGTAATCCAAAGGGGGTTGGGGTAAGGGGGAGTCAATCCACAGCTTAAATGAAGCTTATTTTTGATCTTATGGTATACCAAATGGTACTTCAGTTAATAATAACTCCTATTTATAAAACATCTTTAACTTAATAAAATGTCCCATGAGACCAGACAGTGTGACCTCTTTGTGGAACACAGTCCGCAGGCATGACCCTAACCTTCTGATTGCTTGCCATTTTAATTCACCACTTTGCAACAGGCCAATGACAGAAATGTAAGCACGAGAACAATGTTCCAGGGAGATTTAATCCAAGATTGAGGAACAGCACCTCAGCTTCTGATTCAGCAATTTACAGCCTTCTGGACTCAACATTGAATTCGACAACTTCAGATCATAAATTCTGCTCTCAATTCTGATTTATCTATCCAATTGCCAGTCTATTCTTAACCCTCTCTCTGGACTAATACTTTGTTTCTTTACTGCAGCACGGTAGCATTGTGGATAGCACAATCGCTTCACAGCTCCAGGGTCCCAGGTACGATTCAGGCTTGGGTCACTGTCTGTGCGGAGTCTGCACATCCTCCCCGTGTATGCGTGGGTTTCCACCGGGTGCTCCGGTTTCCTCCCACAGTCCAAAGATGTGCAGGTTAGGTGGATTGGCCATGATAAATTGCCCTTAGGGTTTAAAATTGCCCTTAGTGTTAGGTGGGGTTACTGGGTTATGGGGATAGGGTGGAGGTGTTGACCTTGGGTAGGATGCTCTTTCCAAGAGCTGGTGCAGATTAGATGGGCTGAATGGCCTCCTTCTGCACTGTAAATTCTATGTAATTCTATGTAATCTACCACTCACTTTGCCATTTATTCCACGATATTTTAGTATTTTTTTAAAATTCAAGTTTACAGGATGTGTGTATTGTTGCTTCTAATAATCTTTATTTGTGTCACAAGTTGGCTTACATTAACACTGAAATTGAGTTACTGTGAAAATCCCCCAGTCACCACACACTGGCGCCTGTTCTGGGGCCAGCATTTATTGTCCATCCCGAGTTGCACTCTCGAACCTATTCCAGATCTTCCCCTTTGTCTTCCTCTCCCTCTCCCCTTTCAAGAGCATAGAGCCCATTGCATTTCCACCTCCCTTCAGTTCAAAAGAGACAAATTCAATTTGAAACATTAACTCCGTTTCCCTCTCCACATGTGCTACCTGACCTGTTGAGTATTTCCAGCACTTTGTTTTTATTAAACCACACCCGCCAGCCAAATATTCTACCTCTCAAATATAACATAAATGAAACCCTGGAATATGTTGAACATTTCCCATACTTGGCAGCCACCTCTCTTAAAAGACAATGTTTGACAAGGCGATCAAATATCAGATCAGCTGCACCAGCTCAGCCTACTGATGGAGAGTGGTGGGCGACAAGTAAACAGGATTCTCTAGTGTGCAGAGCAATTGTTGTCACAATACGACTGGACTGCAGACCTGAGCTGTGTATCAGGTGACAGAGAATCATAGAATCGTTAAAAATTTACAGCACGGAGGGAGGCCATTCAGCCGAACAAAGCAGCCATCCCAACTAATCCTAGTTTCCAGTTTTTGGTCAGTTACCTTGTAGGTTAAGGTACTCCAAGTACTTTTTAAATGTTATAATGTTATAACCACCCTTTCACACACCTCACATCACCTTTCAACATTTTATCTCAATTTAAATCTGTGCCTTTGTATGATGGACCTCTCCCCGTCCCCTCAGCGGAGGGGAATAGAACTTTCTTATTCACTATTTAGACCCCACATAATTTTATACACTTCAATTTGGTCTCCCTCTGCCTCTATAATTTACCACAGTTCTCCAGTACAGGCAACGTCTTTGTAAAACTCTGTACCCTCTCAAGTGCAACATAAGGGCATGAGGAAATGTAATCAGTAAGATCGGTAGCATTGTGGATAGCACAAATGCGTCACGGCTCCAGGGTCCCAGGTTCGATTCCGGCTTGGGTCACTATCTGTGCGGAGTCTGCACATCCTCCCCATGTGTGCGTGGGTTTCCTCCGGGTACTCCGGTTTCCTCCCACAGTCCAAAGATGTGCAGGTTAGGTGGATTGGCCATGATAAATTGCCCTTAGTGTCCAAAATTGCCCTTAGTGTTGGGTGGGGTTACTGGGTTATGGGAATAGGGTGGAGGTGTTGACCTTGGGTAGGGTGCTCTTTCCAAGAGCCGGTGCAGACTCGATGGGCCGAATGGCCTCCTTCTGCACTGTGAAATCTATGAAATCTCTGCCGCATCCTCCCAATCTATGGGAGAACCATCGACCAAACAGGAGTATCATTCCATAGAATCACTCATAGGGCAGAAGGGGGCCATTCGGCTCATTGAGTCTGTCCTGACCCTTCAAAAGAGCACTCTACCTAGGCCCACACACCCCCAACCTAACCAGCACTTCTTCAGACAGTGGGAGGAAACTGGGGTACCTGAAAAAACTCCACATAGACAATCTTCCAAGGCCAGAATCGAACCCGGGTTCTTGGCACCATGAGGCAGCAGACCTAACCACTGTGCCACCGTGCTGCTCCGTTCTTGAAACCTGGTCCACAAGGATTCAGGAAAAACCCCTGCAACATCAACTTCGTTCCACATGGCAGAAAAGAATCTCCCCAACAAGGGCCTGTTTTCCCGACGTAAAAAGGCTAACATTCCACGGCAAAGGAAACACTTCAAAGACATTTTGAAGCTGCCCTGAAGAACAGCAGCATCGACAGCTGGGAGAAGCTTGCTATCAAACATTCAAAATGGTAACAACTTGTCCATCC
The DNA here is from genome assembly GCF_902713615.1 of Scyliorhinus canicula. Taxonomy (NCBI): domain Eukaryota; kingdom Metazoa; phylum Chordata; class Chondrichthyes; order Carcharhiniformes; family Scyliorhinidae; genus Scyliorhinus; species Scyliorhinus canicula. The sequence goes on from NC_052155.1 coordinate 26,435,612, forward strand.
ACTGCATCATGCTTTGAGTCACAACATCATAACTATGAGGCAGAAAAAGAGAGAAAAGGAAGCCAATCCTGCAATCCAGATATCCTGCCCCATTCACCCAAACATCTGTTTAGATGAAGTATCCAGGCCACATACCACTATTCAAGTACTGCTCACTTCCATCAGTTTCCTCTCTGGCATTCCATGCAGATGAAAAGATTTCCCTTTACAAAGAACAGCAAGGCTACTAAACATATTAATAAACCTCAAATTTCCTCCCTATCGTATCCTTCATCCTGTAAAATTATGACTTCACCACTGTTCAAAGGAAGTTTACATGCTTTACAAACTTCCGTTATTTATTCCATTAGACAACTCTTACACAAGAGACTGGCTTCAACACCGACTCCTCCATTTAATCATGTAGTATGAAGCGATTTAGCATTTTCTCTTGGCACACACACATCCAAATATTGTAACCTGTTTTGCATTATTATTTCTCCAAAGTAGCTGTGTCATCAAGATCCTTTATCAGTCTCCACACTGCAAATTCAACGGCTTGTAAACAACAGTGTCAAAGAGATTTACAGCCTAGGAGGAGACTTTTTGGCTCTGTGTGTCTGCACCAACTCTTTCCTTGAATGAAGATTCAAGTGTAACCGCAGTTCACAATGTTAACTGACTGCACATAGACATTCAGATTTAATATTTACTTTGCATGGAGTTTCGCCATATATTCCAATGGTGGCCTTCTCACCTCGCTTCTCATCCCCTCCATGCATGGCACAGACAGTAAACTGTGACAGGCAAATATGACCAACAAGTTCAGAAAATCCATACCAGTTGTCCCTTTCTTTAAAAAAAAAGACCATCTACAGATATAATTTTTTTTAAATAAATTCAGTGTACCCTGTCATGATATGCAAACAGGCAGCGAATGAACACGTAGAATAGGACACGCCCAATGAGCAGTGAGGACACTCAGGGGTGGTATCTCACTATAAAAGGGATGAGGCACTCACACCCCGCCTCTTTCCACAGACCAACATCTACAGAGTGAGACAGGGTTTATCCTCAGCATCACACCCCAGCACGTGGCTTAGAGCAAGGCTGGTACAGTTAGACTGAGTTACTGCATTTAGATTAGCAGAGAGTCAGACTCGCGAGCTAGGGGCACACTGCCACCCACGTTAGCACAGGCCTCAATCTCGCTGATACCTAAGAAAGACAAAGACCCAACGGAATGTGGGTCATACAGACCCATCTCACTGCTGAACGCAGACGCCAAATTACTGGCCAAAATCCTAGCCAAAAGGCTAGAAGACTGTGTACCCGAGGTGGTCACAGAGGACCAGACCGGCTTCGTCAAAGTTAGACAGCTTACCTCGAACATCAGGCGCCTGCTGAACGTGATAATGACCCCTTCCGGGGAGAGAACACAAGAGGTGATCGTCTCCCTGGACGCAGAAAAGGCCTTCGACAAAGTCGAATGGAAATATCTCAGAGGTACTGGAGTGGTTCGGGCTTGGAACAGGGTTCACCTCTTGGGTAAAGCTCCTATACAACGCTCCCATGGTGAGCGTACGGACCAACAATACCAACTCCCAATACTTCCAGCTGCACAGGGGCACCAGCAGAGATGGAACACACTCCCACTCTCCCTGGCGGGGAGAGTCCAGACGATCAAAATGAACGTACTGCCCAGGTTCCTCTTCCTGTTTCACGGCAGCACTCCCATCCCCACCCAAAAAACACTCCAGCAGCCCAGTGGTGACAGCCACCCTCCAATCCTGGAACCAACTGCGGCAGCAATTTGGCCTGATCAAAATGTCGGACAAGGCTCCCATCTGCAACAACCATAGGTTCACACCAGCACTGACTGACGCCACCTTCAAAAGGTGGAGGCATGATGGAGGGACACTGACAATCAGGGACCAATACACGGATGGCAGGATCACTACACTGGACGAACTGACAGATAAATTTCGGCTAGCCAGGGGGAATGAGCTACGGTATCTGCTGGTCAAAAACTTCTTACGAAAGGAGACAAGGACGTACCCACAACCGCCATGACAGACACTACTGGAAGACCTACTGGACACAAGTATCCTAGAGAAAGGGAACTGTAGCGACATGTATGACCGACTGGTAGAAAGGGCCGACACCGTACTGGACGCAACAAGAAAGAAATGGGAGGAGGACCTGGGGATTGAGATAGGGTGGGGACTCTGGAGCAAGGCACTGCATAGGGTCAACTCCACCGCCACGTGCGCAAGGCTCAGCCTGACGCAACTAAAATTGGTACATAGAGCCCACTTAACAAGAATCCGTATGAGTAGGTTCTTCCCAGAGGTGGAGGACAGATGTGAACGGTGCCAAAGAGGCGCGGCCAACCACGCCCACATGTTCTGGTCTTGCCCCAGACTTGTGGAGTACTGGACAGCCTTCTTCGAGGCTATGTCCAAAGTGGTGGGGGTGAGGGTGGAGCCATGCCCGATAGTGGCAATCTTCGGGGTTTCAGACCAGCCAAATCTATTCCTGGGTAGGAGGGCGGATGCCCTTGCCTTTGCCTCCCTGATCGCCCGCCGTAGAATCCTGTTTGGCTGGCAGCAGCACCACCCAGAGCTGCAGACTGGCTGTCCGACCTCTCGCAATCTCTCCAAATGGAGAAAATCAAATTTGCCATCCGAGGGTCAGACGACGGCTTCCACAGAACGTGGGAGCCATTCATGCAACTGTTCCGAGACCTGTTTGTGGCCAACGAACAAGAGGAAGAATAGCCGGGTGGCCAAGAATCAGGGGAAAATGGTCGGGAGTCAGGGGGAGGTAGCCGGGGCATGGAGGGGAGAGATGGACTGGGAGAGGGGGGGGGGGGAGAACCAAGGAAACTGGAGATGGAGGACGGGAGGAGCGGCAGAAGCGAGGGCGAGTGTGGGACAGCAGCGAGACCCGTCCGGGAAGGGCGGGCGACAGCAACACACAGCACAGCCATATATCGCACACTGTGATTTTCTCCCCTACTTATGTGGTGTGGGTAATTTTGCCAGATGTCCAGAGATGCCGCTGTCGAGCTGGTGCACAATACCCCACCAGTTATTCCATATCATATGTTATTGTATTTATTTTTTGTTGGGGTGTGCCCTTCTCCTCTAAATGATATATATAGATATATGTGTGTGTGTGTTTCTTATTCTGTGTACATAACGGTAATTATACCTTATTCAAAAACAACCCAATAAAAACATTTATAAAAAAAAGATTAGCAGAGAGTCGAACTCATTGAGAACTGTACTAATAGTTCAATAAAACACAATGAACTCACTTCAAAGTCTGGAGCATCTTACACTCAAAACTGCATCAAGTGGAAGCTTGTGTTATTCCAAATTACACAACACAACATACCCAATTATTGTTTTCCAATTAAGGGGCAATTTAGCATAGCCAATGCACCTAACTTGCACATCTTTGGGTTGTGGGGGTGAAACCCACGCAAACACGGGAAGAATGTGCAAACTCCACACGGAATGGGACCCAGAGCCAGGATCGAACCTGGGACCTCGGCATCATGATGTAGCAATGCTAACCACTGTGCCACCGTGCTGCCCTATAGATATAAATGTAGCAGTCTAAGTCGAAGGCTGCGAAATTTTCAACTACTCTGAACAATAATAAAAACAATGAACAGAGTAAATAGTGTTCCTCACCATATTAAAATAATTAAGTGTCAATTCACTTTAGTGTTGAGTAAAAATGCCTTATCAGTGACAGTAATAAAATTTCAGGTGATAAATTTAAAGTATCTTTACCCATGGGGTCTGAAATAGTGCATGCATCAATAATTCTGACTTGTACTCCAGTAACAGCATTTAATGTAAAACTCGTATCAGAAGATAAAATAATGCACACTCACCTGTCGGATGATATGTACCGGAAAAGTCTGCAAGAAAGAAAACATGAAATGCATTACTTTTATCACTTGTGCTTTATATTTTTGCTCTGTCATGCTTCTTTATCATACAAAACAGTAAATGAATAATTACTAATAATTTACTATAGTTACTAATATACAGTTGATAGGGAAGTAGTTCGCACTTAAGAGTCCTCTGGCACAAGCAATTGTTGAAGTTAGGTCCCTCATTTTCATTGAGGTGGATAAGAAAGTGATGGAGAACGAGCAGTTACGGTGCAAAGAAAATACAACGGTAGATCTGCTGGTATTTGTGCTCTAACAGTCTATTCAAACTACTCAGTCACACATCTGTGTATTTCATGTCCAAACACTTAAAGAACATCTAAATTCAGTAGAAACAACGTCAGCACTCTTAAAACTATAATAATTAAATCAGTGTTTTTGCTAGAAGTGACAGTTCAGTGCTGTTCATAACCAGCCATGAATGTATTCAACGATTGAACAATCACAGCCTTCTGGGGTAGTTAATTCCAAAGATGTAGGTCTGAGCGAAACTAAAATTCTTTTAATCTCAGACCAAAATGGCTCATCCCTTATCCTGAGATTATACACATAATTTTAGAGGGGGAAACAGTATCTACCATGCCAAATCAGCTCAGAATTTTCTATGTTTCAATTAGATCCTCTCTCAATCTTCTGAACTCCAGATTATAGTCTGACTCTATTCAATCTTCCTTCGTAGGACAATCCCCCTCATCCCAGGAATTAATTTAGTGAACCTTCATCACACACACTCTTAAACAAGGATATTCTTCATTTGGTATAGAGGCTAAAACTGCACTCGCTATTCAATGTGTTGTCTCAGCAAGCACTGTAGAATTATAGCAAGACGTCCCTTCTTGTCCATTCAACACCTTTTGCAGACATGGTCTTCCTCACAGCTTAGTCTCCTACCTAGCTTTGTATCATCAAGGGGCAGCACGGTGGCACAGTGGTTAGCATTGCTGCCTACAGCACTGAGGACCCGGGTTCGAATCCCGGCCCTGGGTCACTTTCCATGTGGAGTTTGCACATTCTCCCCGTATCTGCGTGGGTTCCACCCCCACAACCCAAAAGATGTGCAGGGTAGGTAGATTGGCCACTCTAAATTGCCCCTTAATTGGAAAAAACAATTGGGTACTCTAAATTTATTTTTTAAAAAGCTTTGTATCATCAGAAAATAAAATACACTGAGTCCCTTCATCTAAGTCATTAGCATAGATTAATAGGAAGCCCCGGCTCTAAAGCTTCTGGCACCAACTAATAATGGCTGGCCAACTTGAAGGTGAAGTGCTGATTGCCACCCTATTTGCACCCTTGAAATAGTTCTTTACCCATACTAATTTAGGGTACTCTAAATTTATGGGCAGCACGGTAGCATGGTGGTTAGCAGCTCCAGGGTCCCAGGTTCGATTCCCGGCTGGGTCACTGTCTGTGCGGAGTCTGCACGTCCTCCCCGTGTGTGCGTGGGTTTCCTCCGGGTGTTCCGGTTTCCTCCCACAGTCCAAAGATGTGCGGGTTAGGTGGATTGGCCAGGCTAAATTGCCCTTAGTGTCCTAAAAAATAAGGTTAATGGGGGTTGTTGGGTTACTGGTATAGGGTGGATACGTGGGCTTGAGTAGGGTGATCATTGCTCAGCACAACATCGAGGGCCGAAGGGCCTGTTCTGTGCTGTACTGTTCTAATATATTACCCCAACCCCATGAGCCTTTATCTCGTGTGGCAACGTTTTGTGTAACGATGCTGGGAAAGTGGTTCAAGTATCAGTGGGGGAGCATTTTGTAGACAGTGATCATAATTCTGTTAGATTCAAGATTGTTATGGAAAAGGACAAGGATAGGGCTGAGATTAAAAGGACAAGTTCTAAACTGGGGGAAGGCTGATTTTAATAAGATCAGTCATGTTTTAGCCAGAGTGGACACGAGAAGACATTTTTAGGTAAATCTGTGACAGAACAGTGGGACGCATTGAGGAAGGAAAATGGGGGGAGGACAGGGACAACATGTTGCAGTCAAGAAAAAGGGTGGGATCAACAAATCCACTGAACCCTGGGTATCAAGGGATATACAGCATTGGATCAGGAGAAAAGGGCAGGCTTATGGCAGATATCGAGGGCTCGAAACAGCAGAAGCTCTAGAGGCATATAGAATGCGCAAATAGGAACTTAAAAGGAAATTAGGAATGCAAAAAGGGGACATGAAAGGATACAGGCAGGTAAAGTAAAGGAAAATCCCACGTTGTTTTCCAAGTACATTAAGAATAAAAGGATAACTAGGGTAAGAGTAGGGCCCATTAAGGACCACAGTGATAATTTGTGTGTGGAGCCGAAGGATGTAAGTAGGTTTCTAAATGAATACATGATTTGATTTATTGTCACATGTACCGAGGTAAGTGCGTACAATCCAGGCAGCTTATTCCATACATGAAAAACATAGGACATGCATAAATATACAATGTAAATACATTGACATTGGGTGAAACATACGGAGTGTAGTGCTATATAGTAGAGAAGATGCGTGGAGAGATCAGTTCAGTCCATAAGAGGGTCATTCAGGAGTTTGGTAACAGTGGGGAAGAAGCTGTTTTTGAACCTGTGGAACGGCAACTTATTATCTAAACGGGGAGAGACTTTAGGGTGCTCCGATGCAGAGGGATCTGGGAGTCCTTGTGCATGAGCCACAGAAAACGAGCATGTGGGTACAGCAGATAATACCAAAAGGAATTGAGTAGGGGCTGGTTTAGCAAAGTGGGCTAAACAGCTGGCTTTTAATGCAGAACAATGCCAGCAGCACGGGTTCAATTCCTGTACCGGCATCCCTGAACAGGTGCCGGAATGTGGCGACTAGGGGCTTTTCACAGTAATTTCACTGAAGCCTACTTGTGACAATAAGCGATTATTATTATTACCACCATACACAAACATAACAGAGAGTTTTCTATGAAATGCTCTTTTCTTTCCAGCTTTTGAGACTGATGGACTGCATACTTTTCCAGTCTTGTACTCTCTTATGGGTTCACAGTTGCACAGCACATCCAACGGATGAGACCATGCTCAAACATGAACAGTAGTAATTAGACAAAGGCAGGAAGTGGAATTTTGCATAATGTCCAATTAAAATTGGAAAACTTCAAGGAGCAAATTAATTTTACTTTTGTGATTCTGGCTCACCTTTAGAGGATACCAAATCAGATGCAGGGGAGATTTGTATTCTTAATAAAGAATCACTCCTAAAGCCAGCATTGATACTATTTATATGTACTCTGCAATTCTTAATCATATCTTCAAGTCACAAATGGGGGTGGCTAGCACTGTTGCCTCACAACACCAGGGGCCGGGTTCAATTCCGGCCTCAGGTGCACATTCTCCCCGTGTCTGTGTGGGTTTCCTCTGGTGCTCCGGTTTCCTCCCACAGTCCAAAGATGTGCAGGTTAGGTGGATGGGTCCCGATTAGGTTACGGGGTTAGGGCAGGGTAGATGGGGAGTGGGCATGGGTAGAGTGCGTTTTTAGAACATCAGTGCAAACCCAATGGGCCCAGTGGCCTCCTTCTGCACCGTAGGGATTCTATGATTCTATGATTGGAATTCTCAATTTTGTCTGCAGGTCCTCTCAAGGTCAGTTAATCAATCGATCCTCAAAATGTCATGATATTCAGCTGCTATAAAGTACAAATAAAGCACAAATAATAAGATAAAACAAGGTTTTAAGCAAAATACTGAATTAAAGTACACTGCACACATCTCAAGAGGGGAAAAAAACTTTATAGACATTTATAATAGGCATTTCTGTGGAAAATGTTCTCTTCCCTACAACAATGTAGTTGTAGTGGGCAGCACGGTAGCATGGTGGTTAGCATAAATGCTTCACAGCTCCAGGGTCCCAGGTTCAGTTCCCGGCTGGGTCACTACTGTCTGTGCGGAGTCTGCACGTCCTCCCCGTGTGTGCGTGGGTTTTCTCCGGGTGCTCCGGTTTCCTCCCACAGTCCAAAGATGTGCGGGTTAGGTGGATTGGCCATGCTAAATTGCCCGTAGTGTCCTAAAAAGTAAGGTTATGGGGGGAGTTGTTGGGTTACGGGTATAGGGTGGATACGTGGGTTTGAGTAGGGTGATCATTGCTCGGCACAACATCGAGGTCCGAAGGGCCTGCTCTGTGCTGTACTGTTCTATGTTCTATGTTCTAATGTGCAAACATCTGGATGTGTGACATCCATAGGGACCATGAAGTAATGGTTTCCATATATAACCTCTTAACCTTCTCTTAACTAGCTGTGCCATCAGACTGCCAATCAAACGCTAACATGGGTGAGTCAAAATTTCTCCCAATGGAACACAGGAAAATAAAAGTTAATCACTCTGGCTAGCATTGAAAACTTTGCTCACTAGCCAGTGGCTTCATCACACTAAAATGAATCAGTATTCACAGATGGCGATCTGTTTGACTTGAACAAGAACACCAACCTCCATATCTATCCAACACAAGACCAATTAGCTCCTGCCCCACTGAAAAATTCTTGCACATCTTTGTTACATCCAGATTTACTTCATTTTACACCCCTTTGCTGGTTCCTAACTTTCTCTAGACATAAATTTAAACTTCACATTTTCATAAATAAATCTCAAGCCTACTCTCCCAAAAACCCTTGATCTCTATTTATCTTCTTCCCCCTTAAAAGGCATCTCTTGCAGCAAGTCTTAGGTCAGCTGTCAGGGTCAGTATTCCTGTTTTAATCTTCTGCTGAAACATTTTTTTAACCTTATTAAAATGGGCTATAAAAAACAAAAACAGTTGTTTCTAAGTCATTAGCAAATCACACAATATATATTTAAAATGCTTCCCCATGGAGGTGGTAGAGGCATCATTTCTTACAACATTAAAAAACATCAGGTTAAAAATCACACTGCACACTCAGCTGGCTAGGCCAGCATTTATTGCCCATCTGCAACTGCCTTTGAGAATATGGTGGTGAGTTGCTGCAATCCACAGTGCTGTTGCGAAGAGATTTTCAGGATTTTGACCCAGCGACAATGAGGAACAGCAATACAGTCTGTTGTCATTTCCAGTCATTGCCGGATTGTCTGTCCAGTTTCATTCCATTTTTTTGTGGAAGTTTGATACAACTGAGTGGCTTGCTTGGAGGCCATTCCAGAGGGAAGTCTACTACAGTCAACTACATTGTTGTGGGTCTTGGGTCACATTGAGCTTAAACCAAGATGGAGATTTCCTTTCTTAAAAGGGCATTAAAAAAACATATAGGCTTTTACTACAATTGTCACTAGTTTCACGGTTACTGAGATTAGTTTTTAGTTCCAAATTATTGAATTTAAATTCCATCAGGTGCCGAGGTGCAATTTGAACCCATGGCCAGACAGCATTAGCTTGGGCCTCTTGAGTAACACCACCATTCCCCCTGCATTAACCCTCTACATACAAACAATGTTCTTTGTCTATTCCTTCAGTTTCTCAGTAATGATCTTAAATATATGCGCTCTGGTGGAAATACAATAATTCCCCAATCTATGTTAATTCAAGCAATTTTATGTTACTCGAGAGCCATGGAGACAAAAGGGAGCACATTTCCCTTTAAAGTAACACGGTTCATTATATGCAAACAGGCATTGTTGATTATCTAACTTCTAAATTCTCCACAAATAGCAGAAAATTTGTAGTGTGCCCGGGCAGAAGGAAAGAAAAAAAACACCCTTATTCCACATGAGAGAATTCTATGCAAAATTTACTTTATGTACAGAATACTGACATTTTAACGGAGGTAAGATTTGCATCAATGGCAGATTATTTTGGAAGAATGCCATTTTATTTATTCAAATGATTGTTATTCAGCATTTTGTGATGCCAAGCCTAGGGTGACTTTTACCATTTTGCTTAAACAGGGGAGATGGGGCAAATGAAAGACATTTGCATTTTGATTAAAGTACACGGACATGCATATCCTATACTAGTGCTTTACTTGACAAGTGAAAAATACCCTGTAAGCAAAAAGAACAAATGTTCTCCGGAAAAGTCTTGCAGGTAGTAAGGTTATTTTGAATCACAGAAAAATCATCTGGCATTAATTTAGACTTATGCATTATTTAGCTCTTTGTTGGATTTAACAAGTTAATTCAGCCTGAAAATGCACAGTACTGTACAAGAAAGACACAGTATTTCAACCTGTATTTTGTTTTTTCCGGTGAGAAACCTCTAAAATAATCTAACTCCAGTTTATCACTGATTCCTATGGGAACCTACGATTCATTTAAAGTCATTTTGCTTAAAGTTGTGATTTCAGATAACGTAACTAAGGTGTAAGTGAGAAATTACTGTACTTTTTCCAAATTCACCTTATCTAATCTGCAAGCTAAAAAGAACTGAATAATGACCACAATCAGCCTGGGCTTCTGCTCCTAAATGCTAGATTCTTTCTGGAAAGCATACTTTGCTGCTAGCTGTCGGGCCAAAATAGGGTTAGACTGGAATATAATGGTTTCACTTATGAAATCGCAAATCATTTTTGAAGTCTTACAACAACCACTTAAATCAGGTGCAGGGAAGTCCCAATTAAGAATCCAGTCACCTTCACAAAAGGAGGAAGGAAAAAACAAGTGACCAGAAAAAAGATAATCGTCAGTTGCTGGAATCTCCTCAATATATTTGAAAGTGTTTTAATAAATAGCTGGTGACAAAATCAGACTAGCAATTCGACAATCATCAACAGATAAGTGGAAAGTAAAGTCTGAGAAAGGGGTGGAAGTTTCTTGTCATTTTGAAAGAAAACTTAATGCACATAAAACCATTATTTTTCTACCCCCCACTGTGAAAGTATACAGATTTCCCGTTCTTCTGGACGTGCCAATGGTGAATGAGTGCTTTTCCACAGTTTACAAACTTCATGGTTTCTAGTTAGTTAGGTAGCCATCCTGGAGAATTTTCATCAAGTTGGAGTTACAAGCATTCAAGCCAGTAAAAACTAAATTCCTATCAAAATTTCAGAAAGATTGTTCATATTTTTCTTTCTTTGAAAATAGAGAAAATACTTGAAACAGGATGTTGAATAATTATCACTTTAACTAGTAATAGAGGTAGAATAGTTACTATCATGCTTAATGCAAACTCTTAATTTAAAAATAATTCTTTATTTTTTTTCCCCAGCCAATACTCTCCACTTTCCACTATCAGGCATTTGGAAGAAACACAGAAACATAGGTGTAGTCTTGCAATGGCATTGTTTCATAATGGGCTGGTATTCTGAAAAACTGAGATACAAATGGTCCAAAAGGGATTCGTCACCAGCTTTGGTGGCAAACATAATCAGCCGAGATTTCAGAAAGAACGTATTGTATTCAATAGAAAAACATTCTGATTTATTTTTTAGAAAGCTTTAATAGACAATATTTAGCGTGCTTGTTAGTGTGGCAAACTCACTCATGTTCTTCAGGCAAGGCAACTAGCCTCAGCTCCAAGCATTGCCTATTTATTTCCTCAGTGCTTTAAAAGAGCAGAAGGAACTACCGAAGGCCACGGCTGTGAAGTAACCTCGGGCAGGATTCTCCGCCCCCCCCCCGCAGGATCAGAGAATCGCCGGGGGGCGACGTGAATGCCACCCCTGCCTGTTGCCAAATCCTCCAGCACCGGAGATTCGGCGGGGGCGGGAATCGTGGCACTCCACGATAATTGACAAATACTCAATTAAACAGTCTTTGTGTATCTTTATTCTGGAAATGCCTGAAGGTGATGGCTCGCCCAAACCTCAGATTAAAAAATAATTAGGTGAGTTATTTTTCTTTTCCAGGTGTAAGTCTACTTCTCACAGGGCAGCTGAATCTTGTGTTGCAAACTCGAGTTTTAAAAAAAGTATACCAATTTTCTGGATTAGCAATGAATTGGCAACTATTCTCGAAGTTATTTAGCAGTTTTCTTCCTTCATGCAAAGGCTGCCGTCTGGCACAGCTCTCAGTGCAGTAACACTGGCAGCAGCTGGCTTCCCTTTCTGCTTCTGAAATACAAACAAAACATACTTGCCTCATTCACTTCCCTCATTATTTCTCTCTGGGTTATTTCTCTCTGGGTTATCTACCTGTTCATCTTCATATTCCTGACACTTGGGGCGGGATTCTGTAATCCCGCGGCAGAGCTCTTGCTATGGCAGAGTGTGCACACCGTCATAATGCCGTCGCGTTTTACAACGGCGTGAACGGGCCGACGCGAGATCTGTGCATGAGCAGTGCCTTCCTTCAACACGCCGGCCCCAACGCAACGTGGCGCAGGACTACAGGGGCCAACGCAGAAAAAACAAGGCCCCCAGCCAGAGAGGCCGGCCTGCCGATCAGTGGGCCCCGATCGCAGGCCGCCCGCAGACCCTTCCACACCGAGTTCCCGCCGGCTTAGAGCAGGTGTGGACTGCACCGGTGAGACTCGCCGTTTTTACGACGGGCGGTCGGCCCATGAATCGGCGGGCCGGTCGTGTAGAGCAGCCCCCGACCGGCGCCGCACCAACCACGCCAGCGCCGATTCTCTGCTCTGCGGAGAATCGCGTGCCAGCGTCGGGGAGGCGTGGCGCGAATCACGCTGGTCACGGAGAATCCTGCCCTTGATATTTGAAGTAAAAATTATGACAAAACAGCGTTCGCACAAAAAATCACCCAACGAATAATCTGAAAAATCTGTTTCCCTCATGCCTCCTGCATACCACAACTAAAGTAATTAAAAGTAATTAAAAATTTCACTTTGGCCCCTTTGTATGCCTGTCATTTTATGAACATAGAACTCCAGCTGACCTAATTTTCTGTTCATCAAATATTTAAATATTAACCAACATTCCTCAACCAATTCGGCAAACATGAGATAAAATTCATAAACGGGAACAATAATCTGAGAAAACTCAAAACATAGTCCATATGCCAAACAGCAGGCAACAGATTTCAGCATTAGGAATGATCCTCATTGAGTGGATCAGTGCTGGCCATCTGGTTTATCCCAAAAAACTAATACCACTCAATTTCTCACTCTTTCTGATATCGTTCCGATATTCCCTCAACTCCTTCCCTGGGTACCTTCAGTGTAAAGCTGTTCAATCTAAACCACGTGCACTTTCCCTCTTCCAATCATGATATTGCATCTCTTGTATCTAAAATTTGTGGTAGCCTCAGACTATTGCATTCAATACATTATTCACTTAAGAACTTTCCACATTTGAACATTCTCAAGATCCTTCAACCTCCTTACACAGCAGAATTTTCATATACAAGTTTAGTTGCTGGTTATCGGACTGGTTCCAAGGCTGACATATCCTTGCTGCAGTACAACAGCCAGTACTTCAAAAGTACAATACTTGTGCTTTCCTACAGCTGTTTCCTGATTACATGAGCACAAATCCTAAAACCAGATTATCTTTTTGCACAGTTGGCGTTATACTGTGTGTTTCAGTAAGCAATGCTCCTCGCATCTCTCACCCGACATCCATCTATTTATATTCCCACTGTTTAGTTGCCTTCTCCAGTTCCAGGACCTTTGAGCAGGGAGGAATGCCATTCAGCCTATTCTGTCTATTGTTAGGATACTGGACCAGACCCCAACATTTTTTTGGATACCGAACAAGAACTCCAACATTTTTTTTTAATTTGTAAAACTGTGGAAAGGTACACTCACACTTGGAAGAACAGTTATCTTTTATGTTCAAAGAAACTTAAACTTAAACACAGAATTACCCACAAAAACCTTTACAATAAACAGTTAATAACATTTCTTAAACACAAGGAGAGACTTAAACTTACTCTCTATACCTACTACGAACTCCCATTAAGCAACCTTCAAATGACACTTTTTGAGTAATGTATGAGTAATGTACAAATACTGTATTATATGTACCTGGTGCAGTAATGGTTTTAAAAGCCTGGGTTAGGGTGTGTGTATATCTGCTGCAGTAATTTATTTTTAAATCCTGGTTTAAAAGATAGACAGATGTTGTGGCTGCAAAAGGTGCAATCAAGATGTTGTAAGATCATCATTCTTTCAAGCCATGCTTATGTTTACAAGGAGAGGTCAAAGAGATTTTGTTATTATTCTGGGAGTAGATAATTGGAGACATTAGTAAATCATGGGATTTGAGTGGGAAAAAGATCAGGGGTGGGATTCTCTGACCCCCCCGCTGGGTGGGAAAATCGCCGGGGGGCAGCGTGAATCCCGCCCTCCCGCTCAGACATCGGCTGCCGAACTTTCTGGCGCCGGTTTTCGGGCGGGGGCGATTATCGCGCTAGTCGGGGGCCGTTGGCAGTGGCCCCCCAGCAATTCTCCAGGCCACGTTGGGCCGAGCGGCTGCCCGTTTTCGGCCAGTCCCGCCGGCATGAAATAGACATTCCTGGCGGGAACTGGCTGGTAGGCTGTCTAGCGGGGTCCTCGGGAGGTGCGGGGGGATCCAGCCCCAGTGGGGTCCCCCACGGTGGCCTTGCCCGCGATCGGGGCCCACCAATCTGCGGGCGGGTTTGTGCCGTGAGGGCACTCTTTCCCTCCGCGCCGAACTCTGTAAGACTGCCATGGCCGGCGCGGAGAAGAACCCCCCTGCGCATGTGCAGGAAACACGCTGGAGGTTCTGCGCATGCGCCAGAACATGCCGGTGGCTCTGCGCATGCGCCAACTCATGCCGGCCCACGGCGGCCCTGCAGCACCGGTTGGCATGGCGCCAACCCCTCCAGCGCCGGCCTAGCCCCCAGAGGTGCAGAGGATTCCGCAACTTCCGGGTGGCCTGACGCCAGAGTGGTTCGCACTGCTCTTGGAGCTGGCGTCGGGCCATCGCGCCAAGTGCAGGAGAATCCCACCCGATGTAATAATGGGATGAGCCAGGTCTGTGGCAGTCAGTTTTGAGTTAGTTTCTGGAAGCTATGAGCTGAACAACAGCTTTTGCAAAAGGCTTCCAGGTTAAGGAGTAGTCTGACACAGACAAGAATCTCTTTCTCTCTCTCTCTTTCTTCAAACAGTCTTTTGAAGGAACCCTTTATCCAGAGGCCAGCAAGTAATCCCTGTGTTTGCTAACTTTATTAAATATGGTTTTTGACCAGCGATAAATTTTATTTGATTAGAGATAAGGGAGGTATTAGTTAGGTGTTGAAATGTTTCATTTTTTTGTTAAGCATTGTTTAACTGATAATTGTAAGCTTTGTTAAGGTATTTAATACTGTGTTAAATAAGAAAGTTTGTTTCAATATACCATATCCCCATTTGTGTGTGGAATCATTCCTGGAGCAAAGTATCCTTTCCTCACAGTTTCACAAATTAAAAAGAAAGTTTTTTGGGGTTCCTGTCTGGTATCCTAGCAAATGAAAAAGTCTGGTCCGGGATCATAATTAACCATACAGGTTTATTTGCTTAGCTGTGCTGAGACTTTGAGAGTTCCTTTCAAGAGCAGAGTCAGACTCAAATGCTATTGCAAACTGCAAAACTACAAACAGATCTGGCTCCTCCAATCAATTACATTATCTGAATCCCACTACGTTACATGCCCCGCTTAGCTGAGATGAAACACCACTACCTCCAATAAATAGTCTACACTCCAGGGTATCTACCACAATCAAAACACAATTCCATTAGCCCGCTTTCTGTAACCAAGTGATTGGAATCAATTATTACCTCACATTTTATATGACTCTTTTCAGCAGACACACTTGCCTGTATGCATTTTAAATCAGGGTTTTTAAATAACATTACCTCCACAATATGAAATCTAATATGTATCAATTTCTACATTCGTCACATTATGCTGGATCTTTGAAAGAGATGTCGAATTAATCTTCTTTGCCTTTCCCTGAAGCACTGCAATTTTATTTTTCTTTTCAAGTATATATCCAATTTCATTTTGAAAGCTATTATCAAATCAGGTTGTGCATTCGAAATCATAAATGGCAATGGTTTTCTAGAACAGTGGCCGGGATTCTCCCCTACCCGGCGGGGCGGGGGTCCCAGCGTAGCGGAGAGACGCCAACCACTCCGGCGTCGGGCCTCCCCAAAGGTGCAGAATTCTCCGCACCTTTGGGGGCTATGGCCTGCGCCGGAGTGGTTGTCACCACGCCGACTGGCGCCAAAACCGGCGCCAAGGCCGAAAGGCCTTCGTCGGTTCGCGCATGCGCCGGTGCGTCAGCTACCGCTAACGTCACCACGGCCGCATGCGCGGTAGGGGGGTTCTCTTCCGCCTCCGCCATGGTGGAGGCCGTGGCGGCGGTGGAAGAAAAAGAGTGCCCCCACGGCACTGGCCCGCCCAGCGATCGGTGGGCCCCGATCGCGGGCCTGGCCCCCATGGGGGCACTCCCTGGGGTCCGATCGCCCCGCGCCCCCCCCCCTCCCCCAGGTGGTTGAAACCACGGCGGCGGGAGAGGCCTCTCAGCGGCGGGACTTCGGCCCATCGTGGGCCGGAGAATCGCCGCAGGGGGCTCGCCGATCGGCGCAGAGGGCACGCCGATCGGCGCGGCGCAATTCCCGCCCCCGCCAATTCCCGGGTGGCGGAGAATTCCGGCCACGGCGGGGGCGGGATTTTCGCCGGTCCCGGGCGATTCTCCGACCCTGCAGGGGGTCGGAGAATTTCGCCCAGTATGTTGAAGAACCAACTAGACAACAGGTGCAATGAGAAATGGCTAATTAATAATCTAATTGTAAATGTACTTCAAGGGAAGAATACCATAACATGGTTGAATTTTACATTAAGTTTTGTAAGTGATGTAGTGCAATGCAAAACCAGGGTCTTAAATCTAAACAAAAGAAACTACAAAGGTATGAGGGCAAGTTGGCTCTGACAGACTGGAAAGCTACAACAAAAGGTATGACAGCAGACAGGCAATGGTGAACAGTTAAAGAATGAATAAGTTTTTTTTTTAAAATATAGATTCCTTTTCAGCACAAAAACTCAAAAGGAAATGTGATCCAATCGTGGCTAACCTGAAAAGTTAAATATTATATTCAATCAGTGGGAGAGGCTTAAAATGTTGCCAAAAGAAGAAGTCTAAGGAATGGAAGTAATTTAAGAATCCTCTTCGGTGGGACCAGAAGACCCTGCTGGCATGAATTCTGGCCAAAGCTTCTACAAGTATGCAAAAAGGAAAATATCAGCAAAGACAAACGTGGGCCAATTACAGGCAGAGGCAGGAGAATTTGTAATGGGGAATAAGGAAATGGCAGCGAAATTAAACAAATACTTTGTGTCTATCTTCATGGAGGAAGGTACTATCAGAATTACTGGAGAATCAAAGGGCCACCCAGAATAAGGAACTGAAAGAAATTGGCATTCGCAAAAAAAAAGTAGTACTGGAATCACTAATGTGGTTGAAAGTTGCTAAATCTCCTGGACCTGATAATCTATATCCCAGTGTTGAAAGAGGTGGCAGTCAGGAAAGTAGATACATTGATGATCATCTTGCAAGCCTCTACAGATTCACAAATGGTTCCTGCAGATTGGAAGGGAGCAAATGTGAGCCAATATTTAAGGGAGGAGGAACAAAACATGGACATGGAACTACAGACCTGTTAGCCTGATCAGTAATAGAGAGAATACCAGAACCTATTATAAAGGATGTCAATAATTGGAAACTTAGAAAATAATGGTCGGATTGGATAGAGTCAACATGGATTTATGAAAGAGAAAATATGTTTGACAAGCCTGTTGGGAGATTTTTGAGGATGTAACTAGCAGAAAAAATAAGGGGGAACCAGTGGAACTGCTGCATTTGGATTTTCAGAAAGTTTCAAAAACGTGCCACACAAGAAACTAGTATACAAAATTAGAGTACATGGGATTGCAGGGATATACCGACATGGACTGAGAATTAGTTAACAGACAGAAAAGAGAGCAGAAATAAATGGGTCATTCTCAGACTGTGACTGGTGGGGAACTGTAAGGATCAGAACTTGGACCCCAGCTATTCATAATAGAGGCATAGAATCATAAGAGTTTTATCGGACAACACAAAGCCCTTCAGCCCACCAAGTCTATGCCAGCCATCAAAAACCAATCTATTCTAATCCCAATTTCCAGCACTTGATCCACAGCCTTGTACGCTATGGCGCTAAGTGCTCATCGAATTGCTTCTTAAATGTTTGAGTGTTCTCACCTCAACTACTCTTTCAGGCAATGAGTTGCAGATTCCCACCACCCTCTGGGTGAAAACATTTTCCCCAAACCCCCTCTATATTTTCTGCCCCTTACCTTAAATCTATGCCCCATGGGTATTGGCCCTCTACGAAGAGGAAACATTTCTTTCTATCTACCCTATCTATGTCCCATTATTTTGTACACCTCAATCAGGTCCCCCCCCCTCAGATTTATCTACTCTGAGTAAAACAACGCCAACCGAATATCTTCACAGCTGAAAAGCTCTAGCTCAGGCAACATCCTGAAAACAATCTAAATCAATGATTTGAATGTGGAAATTAAATGTAATATTTCCACGTTTACAGATGACACAAAACTAGGTGGGAATGTGAATTGTGATGATGATTTAAGGGGTTTTAAGGGGATTTACACAGATTAAATGAGTGAGCAAGAATTTAGCAGTGGAATATAATATGGAAAAATCCGAAGTTATTGGGTGGGATTCTCCCATACCCGGCGGGGCGGGGGGTCCCGGCCGGACGGAGTGGCGTGAACCACTCCGGCGTCGGGCCGCCCCAAAGGTGCAGATTCCTCCACACCTTCAGGGGCTAGGCCGGCGCCGGAGTGGTTTGCGCCCTGCCGGCTGGCATGGGAGGCCTTTAACACTGTGTCAGCTGGGGCCAAAGGGACTCCGCCAGCCAGCGCGGGTCCGCGCATGTGCAGGAGCGTGAACGGCTGCTGATGTCATCCCCGCGCATGCGCATGGGGGGTTCACCTTCGCGCCGGCCATCGCGTAGGCTTACACGGCCGGCGCATAGGAAAAGAGTGCCCCCACGGCACAGGCCTGCCTGCGGATCGGTGGGCCCCGATCGCGGGCCAGGCCACCGTGGGGGCACCCCCCGGGGGCCAGTTTGCCCGCCCCCCCCCCCCCCCCAGGACCCCGGAGCCCGCCCACGCCGCCAGGTCCCCCCAGTAAGGGACCTAGTCCAATTTACGCCGGCAGGACCTGCATAGAACGAGCGGGACTTCGGCCCATCACGGGTCAGAGAATCGCCCGGGAGGGCTGCCGCAAGTGACTGCCAACCGGCGCAATTCCCGTCCTCGCCGGATTCTCTGGCGCCGGAGATTCGGAGGGGGGGGGGATAAATGCTATCTTTATTGCTGTTGGTTCCAATTTTAATATCATGTCTCGTAGGTTCCTACACCAGAGGAAATACTCTCTTTTTATCTGCTCTATCAAAACCTTTCATCGTTTTAAACCTCACAGGGAACCCTTAATTTTCTATGCTCAAAGGAATACATGCCAAATTCATGCAACCATTTCTTCTAATTTAAGCCTTCCAGCCCAAGTATCATTCTGGTGAATCTGAGCCAAAGCCAATATATCCTTCCTGAAATGTGTGCCCAGAATTGAACTCAGTACTACAGATGGCATCTGACCACGGCGATGTATAACTGAAGAATAACTTCCTCCCCCTTGGTATTTAGACTGCCTCGACGTAAAGGCCAACATTCCATTAGCCTTTTGGACTGCATTTTGTTCCAGTCCACTAGCTTTTAGTTATTTGTGTACATGGATACCTCAGTTCTCAGTTTCTCACCTTTTAGAAAATTCTCAGACTTGTCTTTCTTGGATCCAATGTGGATGACTTCACAGTTCCTCACATTGCATGCCACAGTTTGGCCCACTTAATATCTCATTATTTAATCCACATTTTTCTGTAATTTCTTGCTCCCACGTGCACAGTTTAATGTGCTTCTAAACTTAAGGGTCATATGCAAACTTGGATCAAGTCTCCACTCCATCATCCAAGTTATTCATTTAATGAAAAGTTGAGGCCCCAGTCACACCCCTGGGAAAGTCACTTCAAGTCACGTAAGGAAAGTCTCCTACGTCCCCCCCTAATTTACAGCCTTGCCACAAGGTTTCCCCCGGTTGTGTATAATTTCACTTTTCCTAATAAACTCTTGTGTGGAAATTTATCTAATACCCACATGGAAAACCATACAGGTAGTATCTATAAACGCTTCCTTATCCATAATGTTGGTGACTTTGTCAAAAAGTTAACCACATAAATCAAATATGACATATCTTTCACAAAGCGATGCTGCCTCTCTCTGATCACCACAAATTTTACCTAGTACTCAGTCACTCTTTCCTGAATGAAGATTCCAGCAATTTTCCCACACGGATTAGTTTATAGGTACCTAGCTCCACTTGCCCACCATTTTGAAATAATTCTCCTGCATGAAAGCAGGAAACAATGTATTTGCTATCTTGTCACTTGATACCAAGTCACCTTTACAAGGCCCCAAGTCACCTTTACAAGGCCCCATGTTATGATCCCTGTAGCAATCAACTACCTGACATGAAAAGAACTCTGATGAAAACAATCAATGAAAATATTTCACTTTAAAAAAATTGCTGTAACAGTCAAATCCAAACTCAGCATAAAATTAAGCATGCGTCGACAGACAATTTTCACAATAAACTACAAATTTCACTTTAAATAATTGACACAACAAAAATACACCTTGTGAAATTACAAGTACTTGCATCACTCCCTGCACAAATGTGGCACGATGTCCGTTCTCATTCTTTCCATTCATCCTTTGGTACATTGGATCTCACTTTTCCCACTCGAGTCGCTTTTCTTGCAGCCATATTCTAAGGTCCCCAGATACAGTTAACAAAGACATAACAACAATCTATGAATCTTCTCATTTGGATCACATCGGCCCTGATGGTGTAGCTTTCCAGAGGTCCTTTTGAACCTACCATTCAACAACATCTGGATCAGTGTCTGGTTCTCTGATATAAACACTCAGCACTCGCCTGAGCAATTCACACCACTTTTGGGGTTGAAGTCCCTTTTTGCTCATTCATATCCCCTCAGCACGAACTTTTGAAGTTCTATTTTTCCTGACTGCCAAACAGAAAACTAACCTTTTGAGAGAAATTTGCTTCTTCCTCCTCATACAAATTCTGTGTCCAATAACTGCTGCGCAGCACAAGTTGAAACAGGAAAACCCCCACAATGAGCTTTCACCCTCAGCAGACCCTCAGCCAGAATCTGCCTGCTCAGATAACCAGGATATTGAATTAGCCACCCACCCTAACCCATTCCATTCCAGAATTTAAAAGGGTAGTTAAAAGGGTATTTCACAAAGTAAAGCTTTTGCAGAGTTTGTCACATCTATAATTATCGTATTTAATTTGCCTCCTATAAATAAATTCTTAGAAATTCTTGCAATTGCTTTTTAAATAATTACTGTCCCATCTTCAATTTGAATCTTGGTTCTCATCAGATTGCTGACTTTATTGATCTGATTTTATAGCCATCCTTGCCCACAGTTGTGCCTGTAACTTTACAATATACAAACAATTGTTTTTTTCTCTTCTAATTCCATTACTTCCATTGCTGCCCACATTGATTGATCTGTTCTCCACATTATACTTCTTCACATGTGAAATGTATTACTTCAGTGTTCCGTTCAACCTACTTTTAAATATGATTCATACTACGTCAAGGACATTTTCAGTTCTAGTGCACCCTTTATGCATTTCTCAATTTATCCTAGATAAATTGAAGCCACTCATAAAAACTGCATCTGTAACAAATTTATCTTCCTTGCCGATCAAGTTTCATAGATTTCATAGAATTTACAGTGCAGAACAAGGTTATTCGGCCCCTCGAGTCTGCACCGGCTCTTGGAAAGAGCACCCTACCCAAGCCCATACCTCAATCCTATCCCCATAACCCAGTAACCCCACCTAACACTAAGGGCAATTTGGACCCTGAGGGCAATTTAGCCTGGCCAATTCATCTAACCCGCACATCTTTGGACTTGGGCCAATTCTCTTCCTGCTCAACTGGTTTGTAGAAGAGCCCCATAGAGCCCCACATCACATATGCCTGATTTCTATCCATAGTGCTCCCACATTATCCACACTCAAAATGATTAAAAAGTCCATCTCCATTCTAATCAAATTCTTCTTTCATTAAGACAACGACATTAAAAACGGTGGCTACTGATCCAAAACAGGCTGCTTACCAATCTTCTATTCTCCTGATCGGTGTCCATCCTGACCTGTCTTTATTAGAGCGCATTATTCGAGATTAACCTTCCCATGCCTCCACCCTCATCATTGATTTCAAAAACTGTATATAATAATTCCAACTAATCCTCACTTGCCTGGAATCATTCCGCCTGCTAAAGCATTGGTTTGCAAGAGACAATGAAGAGTCAGAGACCTATTAGCAAGTCCGCCCTTCTCAATGAGCCAGACAAACTCGTCAATCAACATCAAGCCATCGAGTTTTATTGCAAATATCCTGACTGTGGCTGAAGGGATTTATGAATATTGCACTTCCTTTACTACTTCATTTGCAACTAGCCCTACAATATTAATGTGCCACTGGTTAAAGATTGTGAACTGTGCAATATTAGAGAGCAAATTTGAAAAAAAGACAGTTTGTTTCAAAAAGAATTGCTGTTTGTGGTTAAAGGAAAGAAAAATGTTGCTTTCATACTCCCAATTTTCACATTCCGAGTACATTCAAAAGCATTCATTCATACAAAAGCACTTCAAAAGCAATTAAACATAGTTTACACACAGTCACTGCAGGCTAATGTAGCACACAGCCTGTTTACTCACAACAAGGTCATACAAACAGATTTTTGATTTTATTTATTATTGTCACATGTAGGGGCTGGTTTAGCACAGGGCTAAATCGCTGGCTTTGAAAGCAGACCCAGGCAGGCCAGCAGCATGGTTCAATTCCTGTACCAGCCTCCCCAAACAGGCGCCAGAATGTGGCGACTAGAGGCTTTTCACAGTAATTTCATTTGAAGCCTACTTGTGACAATAAGCAATTTTAATTTCATTTCATTTTTCATTTCATGTATTAGTATACAGTGAAAAGTATTGTTTCTTGCATGCTGTACAAACAATGCCATATATAGGGAAGAAGGAGAGACTGCAAAATATAATGTTACAGTTATAGCAAAGTGTAGAGAAAAGATCAACTTAATACGAGGTAGGTCCATTCAAAAGTTAGGGAAGAAGTTAGGCATTAGGGAAGAAGCTGTTCTTGAGTCGGTTGGTACGTGACCTCAAACTTTGGTATCTTTTTCCTGACGGAAGAAGGTGTAAGAGAGTATGTCTGGGGTGCGTGGGTCCTTAATTATGCTGGCCGCCTTTCTGAGGCAGCAGGAATTATAGAACATAGAATATTACAGCACAGTACAGGCCCTTCTGCCCTCAATGTTGCGCCGTCCTGTGAAACCCCTCTACACTATTCCCTTATCGTCCATATGCCTATCCAATGACCATTTGAATGCGTTTAGTGATGGCGAGATTATAGATAGAGTCAAAAAGATTAACCACACAATAAGTTAATACAAATTTCAGCGATTCTGTTCGAAGAAAAACATTGGCCAGGACATAAAGAGAATTCTCCACTGTCCTTTGAATTGTGTCACTGGATGTTTTATCATCTAAACAGACCTCAGTTTAACACCTCAACTGACAGATGGCATCTCCAACAATGCAGTCGGGTTAATCACCAGACTAGATTACGTGCTCAAGACCTGAAGTGGGGCTTGAAGCCACAAGCTTCAGACTGGAAGGTAAGAGCACAATTAAATAAGCCAAACTGACTACAGAAATGAATTAAATTCCATTTATCAATTCTATTCCATCTAACAAAGTAATGTTACCATCTGAATTCTCAAATTATGAGCATGATTATGTCACTGGCTGATTGTGTTTCATTAATTTGACATGGTATTTAATTAACCAACTGCACTAACATAGGAATCAGTTTCCTCTTTTTAGAAAAATCACAATGTTCTTGCTTGTAATGCTGTTTCTTTCTCAGTACAACTTCCCTGATATCAGTTTTAGTTTAGACGAGCAGCATGGTCAGCGCAGGCGTGGAGGGCCGGAGGGCGCTGTTCCTGTGCTGCACTTTTCTTTGTTCTTTGGTGTCACTGCCACAAAACAAATATGGAATTTTAAACAAAGTAAATTGGGCAGGACTCCAGCAATCTTTTACACAAGCTTTAAAAACATCCCACTAGAAGCATTATTAGATGGATAATGGTGCTTGATTCTGGGAGCTAGATATTAAATAGCCGCCTGCTTTACAGAATATAAATTGGCAATGTCCGAAAAAAGTCTTGGTTACAGTTGAACATAAAAACACATCTGTGGTGGTTGCAGACGAAAATTGCTCATATGTATTTATTGATTTGTCTAAACTAGATGATCATAAGACCACAATTTAGGACAACATTTGGCTTCCAGAGTTTAATTCACAACTGCAAGATGCTGAACTGCCATTGCAATACTCACAAAACTGATGATGCCCCTATTCTGAGTTTCCATCAATTACACTCATTTGGCAATCTGTGAGGAAGCCCCCAAAATTAACTGGATCTTTGAATGTAAAGCACAAATAGGTTTGAATGTTTTCTGATTTACCAATAGATTCACCACTGTACTGAAGCTGACAAACTGCATTTACACAGCACCTTTAACATAACAAAACATAAACATCCCAAGGTGCTTCACAGGAGCCAGATAAGAAGAAAGGAGGGCCAATGATCAAAAATCTGGTCAAAGAGGTTGGGATTAAGGATTGTGTTAAAGAATGAAAGAAATGTGACTTCCGGTGGCGGTCATAAGGGAATAAGTCGCACATTTGATAGCTCCCGCCTCTGACAGACTTTTGGACCTTTTTCTCCGTTTTTTTACGGATTTTATTGAATAAATCGGTGAAGAGTGAGGCGGTGAGGAGAAATCGCCCTCCAGTGTATGGAGAACTGGGCCAGAAGTGGCCGTGTAAGAAGACAAAGTCCTACAAGGAAGATGCGAGCAGAGCTGGCAATGCGGGAAAGCATGGTGGAGAAGCAGGGCCGCGGGGAGACGGCACAGTGGTCGACAGAGCAGCTGGTGAAGTTTTTGAAGAT
Organism: Scyliorhinus canicula; assembly: GCF_902713615.1. Taxonomy (NCBI): domain Eukaryota; kingdom Metazoa; phylum Chordata; class Chondrichthyes; order Carcharhiniformes; family Scyliorhinidae; genus Scyliorhinus; species Scyliorhinus canicula. The sequence continues at coordinate 26,460,582 of NC_052155.1, forward strand.
TGCTTCGCCAAGCTTAAGGGGGACACGCTGGACCTGATCAAGGCTTCGATTGATCAGGTGGTGCAGAATTAAGAAACCCACAGACGTGCGATCCAGGGGGTGGAGAAAAAGGTGTCCGAGCACGAGGAATACCTAACCGTGCTGGAGACCAAGGTGGAGATGATGAATGACCGCCAGTAAAGAATGCAGGAGAAGCTGGAGGACCTGGAGAACAGGTCCAGGAGGCAGAACCCGAGAATCGTCGGCCTCCCTGAAGGCAGTGAGGGATCGGATGCAAGGGCCTATGTGACGAACATGCTGGAGAAGTTGATGGGGGCTGAAGCGTTCCCTTGACCCCTGGAAGTGGATAGAGCGCACAGGGCCATCGCGAAGAAGCCCTGAGCGAATGAGCCGCCAAGGGCGATGGTGGTACGTTTGCACAGATTCCTGGGCGAGGAACGTGTTGTGCGGTGGGCCAAGAAAGAACGGAGCAGTAGGTGGAAGAATTGTGGGCTGCGCATTTATCAAGACCTGGGTGCAGATTTGGCCAAGATGCAAGCTGGGTTTAATTGGGCAAAGCGGCCCTCTTTAAGAAGGGGGTGAAGTTGGGGATGTTGTACCCAAGTCCGTCTCTGGGTCACATATGAGGAACGGGATTTTTACTTCAAAACACCAGACGATGTATTGACTTTCATCAAGGGAAAAAGACTGGATCCTTGGGGAGAGTATTGCAGTGGCGATTTGTTGACAATCACTTTTGTGCTGGTTTGAATAAGTAGTGTTATGTGCAATAAGGGGCTGTTTCATAGAACATAGAACATAGAACAGTACAGCACAGAACAGGCCCTTCGGCCCTCGATGTTGTGCCGAGCAATGATCACCCTACTTAAACCCACGTAACCCGTATACCCGTAACCCAACAATCCCCCCATTAACCTTACACTATGGGCAATTTTAGCATGGCCAATCCACCTAACCCGCACATCTTTGGACTGTGGGAGGAAACCGGAGCACCCGGAGGAAACCCACGCACACACGGGGAGGACATGCAGACTCCACACAGACAGTGACCCAGCCGGGAATCGAACCTGGGACCCTGGAGCTGTGAAGCATTGATGCTAACCACCATGCTACCGTGAGGCCCCAAACCCAATACCGTTTCGATGGCGAACGTTAACTTTGCCTTACTGAGAGCTGGGTGGAGGGGGGGTGGTTTCTATGGTTGGTTTTTCTGTGGTTGTTTTTCCACTGTTTTTTCTGATGTTTGTTTACTGGGGAATGTGATGTTTTGAATATGTTTGTCCAAGTGGGGGGGAGAGGGGAGAGAACAATGGGGAGACAGACTGTTTGGTGCCATGGGTGGGAGCTATTAAGCAGCTAGGTCAGCTGACTCACGGAAGCGCAGTGGGGGCGAGAAGGTGTAAATCTGGTGCTTGATATGGGGGGGGTTGGGTTTCTGGTGCTGTTACGGGGGGGGGGGGGGGGGCTGCGTTTTTGACAGGGGATGAACTGTTACTAGGGGACAAATGGGAGGGTCAGGGACGGCGAATGTACGAGGAGGGGCTAGAGGAGTCCGGGGACGCGAGCTGGAGGCTGGCCTAAGAAGGGTGACGGCTAGTCGGGGAGGGGGGGGGGGGGGGGTTGATTACATCAAACGTTAGAGGGTTGAATGGGCCGATCAAGAGGGCTCGCGTGTTTGTGCATTTGAGGGGACTGAAGGTGGACGTGGCAATGTTACAAGAGACACACCTAAAGGCTATAGACCAGACTAGATTGAGAAAGGGATGGGTTGGCCAAGTATTCCACTCAGGGCTGAACTCAAAGGCCATGGGGGTAGTGATCTTGAATAATAAATGGATGGCATTCGAGGCAGGGAGAATTGTGCCAGACACGGGGGGGGGGGGGGGTACATAATGGTGAGTGGGAAGCTGGAGGGGGTGCGGCTGGTACTCGTGAACGTATATGCTCCGAATTGGGACGATGTGGAATTCATGAGGCAGGTATTAGGCAAGAGCCCAGACTTAGTGTCACATAACTTGATCATGGGGGGAGATTTTAACACAGTATTGATCCGGAATTGGACCAGTCAAAATCCAAGACAGGGAGGGTGCCAGCCGCGGAAAAGGAATTGAAGGGGTTTATGGAACAGATGGGGGGAGTAGACCCATGGAGGTTTGCACGGCCAAGGCGAAGGTGTTTTTTTTTCTCCCATGTCCACAAGGTAGGGGCTGGTTTAGCACAGTGGGCTAGCTGGCTTGTAAAGGATACCAAGGCCAGCAGCGCGGGTTCAATTCCCGTACCAGCCTCCCCGTACAGGCGCCGGAACGTGACGACTAGGGGCTTTTCACAGTAACTTCATTTGAAGCCTACTTGTGACAATAAGTGATTTTCATTTAATTTAATAAATCTGAGAATCTGGGGGCAGTGGAAGAGATATGAGAGTGGAGGGAGCATTGGTTTGGACCCCGATTTATAATAATCATTGGTTTGTACCAGGTAGGCTGGATGGTGGGTTCCGGAGATGGCAAAGGACAGGAATTAGGAGGATGGGGGATCTATTTATAGACGGGATCTTCCCCAGCTTGAAAGCCTTGGAGGATAAATTTGAATTGCCAGCAGGGACTTCTTGAGAAGACAGGTTCCGACCTTCCTGCTGCTGCAGCCACTGGGGATACAAGACAGAGTAGTGGGGGATACAAGACAGAGTAGTCTCCAGTACCTGGGTGGGAGAGGGGAATTATCAGATATTTACAAGGAACTTTTGGAATCGGAGGAAACTCCGGTAGAGTAGCTAACGGGCAAGTGGGAAGACAAGTTGGGAGGAGAGACAGAGGCGTGCCTGTGAGCGGATGCCTTAAGCAGGATTAACGCAGCCTCATCATGTGCCAGACTTAGCCTGATACAATTCAAGGTAGTCCACCGGACGCACAACCTGTCCGGTAGAGGACAGGTGTGCAAGGTGCGCGGAAAGCCCAGCAAATCATGTCCACATGTTTTGGGCATGCCCGAAGCTTAGAGGGTTTTGCCAGGGTTTCGCTGAGGCAATGAACAAAACATGGGCAGCACGGTAGCATGGTGGTTAGCATAAATGCTTCACAGCTCCAGGGTCCCAGGTTCGGTTCCCGGCTGGGTCACTGTCTGTGCGGAGTCTGCACGTCCTCCCCGTGTGTGCGTGGGTTTCCTCCGGGTGCTCCGGTTTCCTCCCACAGTCCAAAGATGTGCGGGTTAGGTGGATTGGCCATGCTAAGTCTGTTTTTTTTCCTTATTGTTGGGGGGTGTAAAGATTGGGATGGGGGTGGAAATGCTTATTGTACCATGTTTATGTCGCTGTTATTGTTATTATTATAAAAACTTGCAAATACCCTGATAAAAATATTTTTTTTTAAAAGAATGAAAGAGAGGCAGAGGTAGAGAGGGAATTCCAGAGCTTCGGGCCTTGGCAGCTAAAACATGGCCACCAACAGTGCAGGGATTAAAACTGGGGATGCTCAAGAGATTATTTTAAGGAATGCTGCTATCTGAAAATATTGTGGGACTGGAGGAGATACCAGGATACTGACGGACAAGGCCTGAGATGGATTTGAAAACAACAATGACAATATTTAAATTGAAGCTTTGCTTAACCGGGAACCAATGTGGGTCAGCAAGCAGACGAGTAATGGATGAACTGGACTTTGTGCGAGTTAGGACACAGGCAACAGTTATAGATGATGCAAAAAGTAGAGTGAAACATAGGAGGTCGGCCTATTTTGTTAACTAGTTTGTTAATCTAGTCAGGTTTGGAGGTAATAAATGAATGGATCGGGATTTCAACAGAAGATGAGCTGAGGCAGGGAAGAAATTGGGTGAGTTACAGAGTTGGAAATAGGTGTTCATAGTGGCAGCTTGAACATGTGGCCGGGTGATCATGGCAGGGTCAAATATGACAAGATTGAGAACAGCTGCTGGGAAAGGGATGGAATTGGCTGTTGTGGAACGGACTTTATAGCATAACCTCAAGATAATGGCTGTGGTCTTCCTAATACAGTATTGGAGGAAATCCCTGCTCACCCAGTACTAGATGTTGGACAAGCAGTCTGATAATTTAAGAGGCAGTGGGGGAGTTGAGAGAGCTGGTGATGAGGGACAGCGTAACTGTTGTCAGCTAGGTTTCTATATTTTCTCAGTAATTTAACATTGGATTACTCACAGGTACTGCATTAACGTTGATTAGAAATTTATCAAAATGCTGCGCAACTGCACTGGTTCATAGCAGAAGTTTTGGTCAGTGATATACAAATCAGTTTCAGCAGAAACTCCAAATGCGGAATAAAGTACAGGAACAATTTTGGGGAGCAGGTTTCACCAGAATTGACAGCTGTGTCCATACTGAAAATTCTACCTGATGGTTCCTTTTCATTCCATTTCAAGTTGCCAGGACTGTGTTATGGTTAATTAGCTGGCTTTTAAAGCAGACCAAGGCAGGCCAGCAGCACGGTTCAATTCCCGTACTAGCCTCCCTGAACAGGCGCTGGAATATGGCGACTAGGGGCTTTTCACAGTAACTTCATTGAAGCCAACTTGCGACAATAAGCGATTTTCATTCATTTCATCACGGTTTTATCCCAGGATTCATTAGCTTATTACTGCAGAAGAGAACTTGCTGGAGGCAATGGTCTTTTGTTGAAAACACATTTATTTACATACTATTTACAAAGGTTAACTAAGCTGAACTGCTCCCCAAAATGCTTCTCAGTCATTTTCACTCAGTGAGTAACATCGTTGTGATTTAGCTCCTTACACACATGCTCAGTAGCTTTTATTAGAGTTAATCCTTTACTCGACAAGGACTACATCAAGAATTACAAGGCACATTTCAGCACTGTCAAGTTCCACGTTAAGGGCAGCATGGTTGCCACACGGCACTGAGGACCCGGTTCGATCCTGGCCCTGGGTCACTGTCCGTGTAGAGTTTGCACATTCTCCCAGTGTCTGCGTGGGTCTCACCCCCACAACCCAAAGATGTGCAGGGTGGGTGGATTGGCCATGCAAAATTGCTCCTTAATTGGGAAAAAAAATAATTGGGTACTCTAGCTTTATTTCAAAAAAAGGACATGCACGTTAGTTCCAAGCACAAAATAATATCTGACTGTACTAGCCATGGCATTTCAAATTCCCGCCACATGTAACAATCCCTGTTTCATCTCTGAATGTGACAGCCAATTTTAATGCCAAATTAGGGACAATTGCATGTTGTGGACACAAACCTACAAGGAATGACAGCAAGATAGCTCGATTCTATTCTGTATTCGACTCCTAAAGCAGCAAAGAGAGTGTCTAATCCAAGCTGCCCGGCGCTGATTCAAACATCAAGTCCCAGCAGTAAAAGGATAATGTGCTAATCCACTAAACTGATTGGACCCATAAGCAATGTGTAACTCTTCAAATCATCCAGTACCGTTTTAAATCTTTTTAGAACATTCTGAAATTCATCAGACATGGTTAGTGCTGCAATCCAACTCTGGATTCTCTGGATGTATTTTGTCGGAACAAAGGAGAGCAATCTGATGTCTGTAAAGGTTAACAGCATACCAAATGCATCTTTAAGGTTCAGACATGAATAATGGCTACATGGGCACACAGCAGCCTTTGATCCATGCCCAACAAAGATTCAGCTACTTAATCATATTGAAGGTAATGTAGAATAGTTGTTGATGGAATGAAGAGGAGGAGCAAAATGACACACTTACATTCACTCTTACACATTCAGTCAGAAACTTATGACTGTTTGAGTTGCAGAGAAATGGTGGTCGAGCAAAGTTATGTAGTCTTGTAATTTTTAAATCCAGAATAATGAGTGAACATGATGATGCATGACATTATTGAGGTAGTAAAAGTTTGGATATGATGGAATAATGACAACAACATCTATTAACAGCATCTGTAATGGCCAAAGACACTTAGATGCTGCATGTGCACCACTGGCATTAAGTTCTGAGGATTGGTTGGATCGAACCAGGTGTAATTTCATGGTGTATGAAAGATTAACACAGATGTCTCCGAGTACTGTAGAGTTGAAGGAAGTTACAGAAATAGGGGCCAGGACGGAAGTTACAGAGATAGGGACCAGGATTCTCCGAGCTCGTGCCGGCCGTGGCGCGGATGCGTGGACCCGCGCAGTCCGTGGCGGGCTAGCTTTCGGCACCTGAACAATGCACAGCACTCCGGCACCATTCTAAGCCCCCAAGTGGGGAGAATGATTGGTCCTGTAGGCCGGCATCACTCGCGCCGGTTTTGACGCCGTAGTCAACACTTAGTATGCTGCAGTGCATCACTGGCATCAAGTTCTGAGGATTCGTTAGATGGAACCAGGTTTGTATTTCATAGTGTATGGAAGATTAACACAGATGTCTCCGAGTATTGTAGAGTTGAAGGAAGTTACAGAGATGGGGCTTGGATTCTCCGAGCACACGCTGGGTCAGAGAATCGCCGGGGGAGGGGGGGGGGGGGGGGGCGTAAATCTCGCCATGCCGCTCCGACACCAGGCCGCCCATTGACACCGGTGTCGCTCGCGCTGGTTTTGACCCCGGCGTCAACACTTGGCTGGGATTTCGGAAAATCGCGGCCAGGGAGTGACCAGTTCAGTGAGGGATTTGAACACAAAGGTGAAAATTTCACATTTGAGATGTTCATGGGCTGGGAGATAATGTCAGCCAGCTACCACAATGCTGAGGGGCATGACATAGTGTGGGTTAGAACACCAGCACAGTCAAAATTAAATAAAAGAACCTCACAAGTCTTAATCTCTGGAAAATTGCATAGCCGTACGCAAACTGGTGACGGGCTATTGACCCAGAACGTTCATTGTTGCTCTCTTTACAGATGCTGCCTAACTTGCTGTGTGTTTCCTGCATTTTCTGTTTTTAATTTCAGGATTTTCAGTATCTTCAGAATTTTGCTCATATATTCCCTCGAATTTAACACAATGAAAGATGACCGAACTAAAACATATAAAATTCTTAAGAGGTTTGACTGGTTAAGGTGCCTCGGATTAGGGGTCCCAATCTTAGAATAAGATGTGGCATTAATAACAGATGAGGGAAAATCATAGAATTAACAGTGCAGGAGGCCATTCGGCCATTCGAGTCTGCACCAGCCCATTGAAAGAGCACCCCACTTAAGCCCACACGTCCACCCTGTCCCCATAACCCCACCTAACCTTTTTAGACACTGAGGGCAATTTATCATGGCCAATCCACCTAACCAGCAAATCTTTGGACCGTGGGAGGAAACCGGAGCACCCAGAGGAAACCCACACATACACAGGGAGAACGTGCAGACTCTACACAGACAGTGACCCAAGCCAGGAATCGAACCTGGGACCCTGGAGCTGTGAAGCAACTGTGCTACCGTGCTGCCCATCAGGGCCCCTGCAGAGTCAAAACTGTCATCTGATTGCAAAATGGCAAAAAAAAATATTTTACATTAGTATATTTTTCAGAACATGACAAAAAAAAAATCAAACTTCAATGCATTAACTTGAAGCAAACTTCCTCAATATGTTTTTTTTTAAACATTCTATGCTGGAAGAAACAATAATAATTCAATATTTTTGGGCGGCACGGTAGTACAGCGGTTTGCATTGTTGCTTCACAGCTCCTCGGACCTGGGTTCGATTCCTGGCTTTGGTCACTGTCTGTGTGGAGTCGGCATGATCTCCCCGCATCTGCATGGGTTTCCTCTGGAAGCTCGTTTCCTGCCGAAAGACGTGCTGTTAGGTGAATTGGACATTCTGAATTCTCCCTCAGTGTACCTGAACAGGCACCGGAGTGTGGCGACTGGGGGATTTTCACAGTAACTTCATTGCAGTGTTAATGTTAGCCTACTTGTGACACTAATAAAGATTATTATTTTCTTTTTTATAAATTTAAAGTGCCCAATTCATTTTTTCCAATTAAGGGGCAATTTAGCATGGCCAATCCAGCCACTCTGCACATCTTTGGGTTGTGGGGGTGAAACCCACGCGAACACGGGGAGAATGTGCAAACTCCACATGGACAGTAACCCAAAGCCGGGATCGAACCTGGGACCTTGATGCCGTGAGGCAGCAGTGCTACCCACTGCGCCACAATGCTGCCGATTATTATTATTATAAGACATGAAATTTGAATTCTATAAAAATCTGGAATTAAAAGTCCAATGATGACCATGAAACCATTGTTGATTGTCGTATAACTCATCTGGTTCCCTAATGTCTTATAGGGAAGGAAATTTACAATCCTAACCTGGTCTGTCCTCATGGGAGGGGCCCAGTCTGTCTAGATAAGAAAAATGCCGACATGACTATAAGCTGAAAGCTTGGCCCTGAAAAAAAGAATTTCTCTCTTCAAGGACTCTGCACCAATACAAGCAAGTAAAACCTGGTTTATACACAAGTTGTATTTGAAATATGGGTTGCTTAATTGGAATGTAGAGGCAGGTTTCAAGAAGCAAGTTAAGATGTGGCACCTGTTAACTGTAAAACTATTTATTTGTTGCTAATGTGCTTAATTCTGTGTTCAAATTAAAGTTTGTTTCAATATGAAAGCTGTTTACCAGTCAGTGTTATCACTCCTGTGGTGGAGTAGGCTTTCCTCACAGTTTTACCAAATGATGCAAATAGTTGGGTTCTAATTCAGTATCGTAATCACAATTGGGGTTCTGGTTCAGACCATAACAGTCTTATTTGATGAAAATAATTTCAAGTAGCAAGGACAAGACAGTCTGATGGGAGACACAACCTATGTTCCAAGGCAGCACAAAGGCTGTTAACTTGGCATGAGACCAAACATCTGCTAGATAAGCTGCTTGGTTCCAAGAAATCCATTGAATTAATTTTACATTGAATGGGCGGGGAAGATGGAGTAGCTTCAGGCCCAATACACAGGTCAACCTGCGCTTCCTGATTTATATATTAAGTGGGAAATTAAGTTGGCACATTTAAAGAGCATCATTTCACACAGTTTAAGCATAATTATCTTACATGGCATCCAAAACAAAATTCTAAACAAAGAAGCATATAAAATAAATATTAATCGTTTTTTAAATTGTTGATGAAATAAGAAAACGGAAAAAAATTTCCGGTGGCCAAATTACCACCTGACCTCAGACTTGATGGTCAACTGTTCACAAGATCGTATGATGCTTATGTATGAAAAAGGTAATTTGATACATTGTTCTTCTTTCAAATGTGAGGAACTTCAAGTTTCGCTTTACAATATCCAAGGTTTCACTTCTGATGATCCAAAAATCAATTTCTTACAGCCAACTAAAGGTGTACACGTTAAAAGCGTTTGAACATAACATTAATTGAAACAGCCAAGGACGGTAGTTTCATACAAGCTTGTCCAACTGGCAGCCTGTGGGTGGCATTGGGGCCATGAAAGTTCTAAATTTTATTGGCCAGAAGGTATTACACACAGACATGAGTTGACCAGTTGCAATTGTATGGCCCCAAACTGAAAATCGCAAATAAGCAATAAACTGTTGGAAACCATGGCAAAAATGACAACCTTCACTGTTCTGCAATGCAGCATGACTGCAGCATCAGAATTAAACACTAAATTTGAACAGTTACTGAATTACTGTCACTAGGTTTACTGACAGAATATTATTCCTTTCCATTAGACACTGATTAATATCGTCACGTTATTGTAGAAATCACAGGAGGCAGATGAGAAGTCTGATTATTGTTGCATTTAAAATGTCACCTGTTGATAATGTGACAATACTTTTAAAATGTATTTGAAATATCATATCTGGATTGAAATTAATCCGATGGGTATCGGTCTTCTTGGGTGGACATGAAAAGCTCATATAGAATTGCAAGAAGACAGTTTGCCACGGTATCATGACAAACGTTTATCCCTCAACCACAATTTCATTTTTTTAAATCAGTGTTCTTCAAAGTCGGGGGCACGACCCGCAGGTGGGTTGTTGTCCGCGGCGCTCCCGAACGCGCAAATCCCCGCGCAACAGCCGGCTTTTCATAACGCCGGCTGCAGGCGGCCGTGAACATGTTTTTTTTTTAAAATTTGGTCGCATTGCGCATGCGCGCGATCATCGTGTATACATGCTCGATGATCGGCATGCATGCGCATTCCACGAAAATGTTAAAAAATTTGCCCGCATTGCGCATGCACGCACGATGATCGGCGCACATGCGCACCAGTAATCGGGCACGCATGCACAGTGCAGCTGCTATTTTTTTAAACGGTTGCAGCTTTTTCTTTTACAAGTTCTGCAGTGGTTTTTATTCATTTTATTTTTATTTTATTCATTTTATTTTTTTTTACAAGTTCGAGGGGGTTTTCTTCATTTTTTTCATTTATTTTACTCATTTTATTTTTTATTTTTCAACAAGTTCTAGGGGGGGGGTGTCATTTGATAAAATTTTACAGGAAAAAATTCACAACTTTGGACAGATGGAGACTCCATACTTTCCGATACCGGAAGGCTTCACCTTCATCCAACGGGTTCCATTGGAGGAGCATGTACAAGTGCCAAAAGGACCCAAAACCATTTCCTCTATTTTTGTCAGCAGCAAACAAGGTAAGAGAAAATGGTGGGTCACGCAGGTCGGCCGGTGTGGGTCGCAAAGGTCGGCCGGCATGGGTCGCGAAGGTCGGCCGAGTTGGGTCCCGAAGGTTGGCTGGTTGGTAAAAATGGGCCCCCAGGAAAAAAGTTTGAAGAACACTGTTTTAAATGGTATAACTTGCACAAGAAGTGAAGTTGTGCGCCCTCAGTGATGCCACTACGCAAAGTCAATTCCATTCATTCTATCCTCAATATTTTTGATCAATGTCTGAGAATTCATATATTTCATGTAATTTATCTACCAATTCATAGTCAACCATTCCCAAACATTTTATCTCAGAATGAATACAGTTCAACCTAGCTACAACCCGGTGTTTTTTTAAACAGGAGTACAATTATTTTTTTAGAATATTAGGTCAAGGCCAATGCAAACCTAAACTTTCATGGGTGTTCCAATATGCTATCAATTAATTTGCTCCTCTACGAAAATTGTTCACTTCAGTATTGAAGCTAGATTGGAGAAGTTGGGACTGTTCTCCTTGGAGAGAAGGCTAAGAGAAAATTTCATATTGGTGTTCAAAATTATGAGAAGGTTCTACAGAGTACATCAGAGATAGTGTTCCCGCTCGTAAAAAGATGGAGAATGAGAGGACAGACTTAGTGATTTACAAAAGCAACAAATGCAATGCAAGAAAAACCTTTTACACACAGCAAGTGGATCAGGTTTGGAATGCGCTGCTTGGAAGTGTGGTGGAGGTCGGTTCATTCAAGGCTTTCAAGAGAGCATTAGGTGATTATTTAAATCAGATCATTGTGCATGGTTACAGGGAAGAGACAGGAGAATGACATTAAGTCACAATGCTCAACTGGTGAGTCGGTGCAGACACGAGGGGCCAAATGGCATCCTTCTGCACCGTAACAATGCTGTGAATTAGAGACCCATCAAGTGATACATCACAGAAGGTAATATAAAGCAATGTAACACAGACCATCAGCTCAACACCGACTCCCATGGCCCTTCAAATCCATTTTGCCCATCACTTTCCAAGGGATAGGCAGAGGGGAATAGCAGGGGGGGGTTATTTCTTTGTTATGAGATTCCCTATTTGTTCTCTTTTTGGTTTTGGTTGTGTTTCATGCGTGTGTATGTTTATAGATATATATATATATATGTACATATATAATGTACATATAATAAAAATATTTATTTAAAAAAAATAAGAGCAGGGAAATTATGATGCAGCAGTATGTAATGCTCAGTAGGCCACATCTAGAGTACTGTGTGCAGTTCTATTCACCACACTATTGGAAGGATGTGATTGACTAGAGTGGGTGCAAAGGAGATGAACCAGGCTATAAATATTTATGAATCTACGAGTTACTGAGATTAGCTTTATATTCCAGATTTATTAATTTAATTTAAATTCCACTCACTGCCATGGTGGGATTTGAATCTGGGTCCCAAAAGCATTAACTTGGGTGTCTAGATCGCTAGTCCTATGACATTACCTCAATACCACCATCTCCCGCTACCAATCTGCTGCGTACAAAATGGGCAGTAACCACTTTGTCACAATCAAATTAAATATTGGTATTAGAAAACAAAAATTGATTGAAAAAGATCAATTACTACAATATAAACAAAATTTAAGCATCACGGACGGCGCGAGTTCGCGCATGCACATGGGTTGCCTTCTCCGCGTCAGCCCCCAGACAACATGGCTGAGCCCTATAGGGGCACAGCGTGGAGGAACATAGGGATAAGCCCGCTCACTGATCGGTAGGCCCCTATCACGGGCCTGGCCAACTTGGGACCCCCCCCCCCCCCCCCCCCCCCACCCCACACCGGAGTTAGATACCCCCTCTCCTACACCAGGACGGCCCCCGCAGCATGAACGCCAAGGTCCCGGACTCGGCCGAACTCGGCGGGCATTCGGGGTTGGAGAATCCCGCCCCTTGTTTCCAGTGTAGTCAAAGCAGAATTGTGAAACAATAATGGAACTTATTTCAAGAGGAAGGATAGAAGAGAGCTTATCCTTTGCAGCAAAATATAACTGGCAGCGGTTTCAAAGACCAAGGTTGTGTGCTGGATTATCCGGTAACCCAGCGACCCGTTTCATGGCGGCGCGCTGTTTGCTGGCGGCGGGTTTCTCTCTTCCCGTCACTTTTCAATGTGATTTGACCACGTTAAATGCATTATCCTCAGCAACACTCCTAGTTCATCCTCAAACAATTCAATTGAATTTATCAAACACGATCTTCCTTTAACAAATGAACGCTGACTATCCCTAATTAATCCATTTCTATCAAAGTGCAGATATATTTTGCCCCTCAGGAATTTTTCTAGTGACTAATGGTGACCATGAAACTATCATCGATTGTTGTAAATACCCATCTTGTTCATTAATGTCCTGTAAGGAAGGAAATCTGTCATCCTTACCTGGTTTGGCCTACATGTGGCACCAGACCCACAGCAATACGTTTGAGCGCCCTCTGAAATCGGCCCAGCAAACTACTCAGTTCAAGGACAACAAATGCCTTGCCAATGTTCCATGAAAAGATAAAGAAAAGAAAATTTGATAATGTGTGAACACTCTAAATCTTGATTTTGACTAGTGCACAAGTTCCTCAGAGCTACTCAATAATTGTCTCCCATAGTTCCGTTGCAGGCCTTTTGTAAAATTCCACTGGGAATCCATCCATGGCTGGTGCCTGCCCCCACTACATAGAACAAATGAACTTCATAATTTCCTCCAGCCCGAGCGGAGCCTCCAGCTCCTCCACTCTTTCCCTCTCTGTCACCGGGAAGTCCAATCCATCCAAGAACTGTGCCATAGTCGAGCCTTCCTTTGGAGGTTCTGACCTGTACAACCCCAGTAAAAGGTATCCAATACCCTGTTAACCCTTTCTGCATCGGAGATCACACCTCTCCCCAGGTCCTTAACCTGAACAAACTCTCGGGAGGCCACCTGCCCTCTCAGCTGGTGAGCCAATACCGGCTGGCCTTCTCCCCGTGCTCATAAAACATCCCTCTCGCACGATTAAGTGGCCTAACTGCTTTCTTCATTGATACCATTTCAAACTCCATCAGGAGCTTCGTCCTCTCCGCCAACAACTCTTACATTGGGGTAGAAGAGTATTGCTGGTCCACCGGCAGAATAGATTCCATCAACCATTGCCTCTCCGCCTTCCCCGACTTGTCCCCATGCGCTTTCATCAAAATCACCTCTTTCTCCTTCCCCAACCCCAATGATTGCCTTTAACACCTTCCAGAACGTGGAAGGTGAGACCTCCTCAGCACGGTAGCACAAGTGGATAGCATCGTGGCTTCACAGCGCCAGGGTCCCATGTTAGATTCCCCACTGGGTCACTGTCCGTGTGGAGTCTGCACATTCTCCCCGTGTCTGCGTGGGTTTCCTCCGGGTGCTCCGGTTTCCTCCCACAACCCAAAGACGTGCAGGTGAGGTGGATTGGTCATGCTAGATTGCCATTAGTGACCAAAAAGGTTAGGAGGGGTTATTGGGTTACAGTGATAGGGTAGAAGTGAGGGCTTAAGTGGGTCGGTGCAGACTCGATGGGCCGAATGGCCTCCTTCTGCACTATATGTTCTACGTTCCCAAAAGCAGAAGCTATCCTCACACCCCCATCCGCAAGCAGTGCCTTATCCAGCCGCCACAGGGGTCGCCAGAGCTCCTCTTCAAATAGAAATCCACATAGTGCTGAGTATGGTCAGATATAACAATTGTCAAGTACTCCACCCCGCCATCCCAGGGAACATTGACTTACCCATTACAAAGAAGCCAATACGGGATACCACGGTGAAACAACTCCCCTCATCAAGACTGCGAACCCACTTCGACCTACCCAGACCACTCTTGTTGACCTGCAACGCTTCTTGATAGGGTGTTGGGGCCGTGCTGGCCAACACCATGGGCGGCAGATCTGAACGTCCCATCACCTTCACCTCAGAAAAGTTGGCCAATTCAGATAAGCAATATCTGATGCTCCGGTTGAGAAGGAGGGTTTGGCTGTCAAGATGAAAATGTTAGTTCACAGCTACATTTGGTGGCCTAGCATTGATACAGACATCAAGCGGGTGGCTCAGCACTGTGTCCAGACACACCAGACGTTGCCTCCTGCAGCCTGCTCCACCCGTGGAAATGGCCAGGTCGTCCGTGGTCTCGTCTCCATATAAATTTTGCGGACCCCTTTCAGGGCGCAATGTTCCTCGGCGATGCTCACTCAAAGTGGATGGAGGTACTCAAGGTACAGGCAATGACGGCCCAGGCCACCATGGAGAAACTCCAGCACATTTTCAGCACAGAAGGCATACCTGAGGTGCTGGTATCAGACAATGGTACGGCGTTTACAAGTGCGGAATTTGCGGCATTCGTGTCCGCAATGGGATCAATCACGTGAGTAGTGCCCCATACCATCCAGCTTTGAGTGGTTTGGCCCAGTGTACGGTGCAAACATTTAAGCTCGGAATGAAAATGCAAATATCGGGTTCCTGGGAGACCCACTTAACCAGGTTCTTATTCTGCTACCGGACAACCCCGCATGCCACGACGGGAATCAATCGGCCGAGATGTTTATGGTTCATCGCCTCCAGACCCGCCTGAGTCTCGTTTTTCCAGATATTGGCGGGATAGTCCGCCGTGTTCAGGACCGAACCGAGGCGGACACAGGCCGGTGTGAAAGTTCGCCTCAGTAGACACGATACATGTCTGGAACCTCAGCGACGGCACTGCTTGGATACTGGGCTTCGTGTTGCTGAAAACGGATCCATCTTCCTATCAAATACGGGCACAGTGCCACGTGTCTAATGGCTGCGTGGATCATCTCTGAAGCTGCATGCCTGATATTCCAGCCACACCGGCCACTGATTCAGGCATCCCATCTCTGTCGTCTTTACAGCTGGCCCAGCCACCCCACAGTTATCGAGGATCTAGGGTCATTTTTGAGGACACCGCACCGAGATGCCGGACGAAGAACTGCCTAGCTCCAGGCGAAAGGCCCAGCGCATTTCCCATGAGTATGAATGTTACTCCGGACTTGAGGGGTGGGGTGTTGGGGTGGTGTTATGACCCCAATGGAGGTCCTGGGATCAGGACCATACTGTTCCTCATGAACTCTCTGGGATATGAACTGCCCCTTTAAGGGAGCGGGGCTTCTCCTTAACAAGGAGACCGGTTATAGGTTGGGGAAGGAGACCCTTAGGGGAGTGGAGGAGTATTTGGAATTGTATTGCAATAAACCTTATCCAGTAATTTCTACTATTGTCTATGCATCCCACTTACCGCAGATTCAATAATAATATAAACCTCATGTTTGTAAAAAAAAATATGTAAGCCCTTGTGAACAGATGCACAGTCTCAAAATATGTTTGAATAATAGAGCACATGCACATATCACACTTCATTTGCATATGACATATGCAGCGATCAGATCCTAGTTCACTGCTTTAAAACCAGCAGGAGATGTGTTTATGACAGATGCTACCAACGTAATTAATTTGTTTTAATTTTATGCTCAAGAATCTTAAAACAACAGCCAACAGGAATTGAGTAGCACCCTACAGTGTGTCTATTTAAAGATATACTTAATATTCTCAAAACGTCTTGCTGTTCATGAAGGAACACCAGAAAAACAGTAGAGCCATGTGTTATTTTCATACAAACAATAAGTTTTTAGCAAACCAAATTTCTCCATAAATCATTCATCTCTTTCAATAATGCAGTATACAATAAAGGTCAATTATATGATGCAGAACTGTATTTCAATAGCTAACCACAGTAAAATGGGTCTTCTGTAATGTGACTACTTTAATGAAATAAATAACAATTTTGACTTGTGGATTAAAAAGGATTTTGTGTTTCCAATATTTTGAAAAGGGCGCCATCTTCACAGTGTCAAGCTGCATTTACCTGTCCCTGGTGCAACACCACGTAACAGGTTGCTTTGTGAAAATCAATTAGTCTTTCTATCAGGCCTGATAGATTACATGTAACCGTAACTTCAGAACCAATAGACCAAATATCATCAAAATTAGAAAATGTTGGAAAATCTCAACAGGTCAGACAGCATCTGTGGAGAGAGAACATTACTCATCATTTTGATTTATTTCATTAAGGTACAGTTACATTGTACAAGACCCACTTTCCTGTGGTTAGCCATTGAAATGCAGTTTCTGCAGCACTGACAGTAAATTAATTGTAAAACTGTCAGGACAAAAATAGCCAAACTAACCTGTGGTCAAAGGCTACTGAACACTTATCACATTCCCAAGCAGATGTTAAAAAATACATCCAAAGCAGTTATTAATTCTAGCTGTGAAAGTGGTTAACGAGTATGAACAGAGATAGTTATTTGATCATGCAGGTCAAAACTGCCAGGATCGATCTTGCCCACATACAGATGAGGAAGCAGCAGATGTGATTTAGCTAAAATGAGGCGCAATGGCAGGAAATATTTTCAGGGGTAGGTTTGGCCCCAGGGTGGAGGTGGTGTTGATCTGCAAACTTAAATAGATGCAGTAGTGCAGTGAGGTTGTGGAACAAGAAGAATAGGATATTCACACAAGATCGCGTATGTGAAGTTCAGAGTGCATGCATACAGGAGGACATTGATGACCGATGCAAAGATATAAAACTGCAAAGAGGCATTGAGCAATAATCTAATCAATTAATAGAATAACAAAATTTACTGTAGTTAATTGCCAAGAAATAAGTTTTGGAACAAAGCAAAACACAAGGCTGATGCTCTGAAAGAAACACTGGCTTTTAATGTGGAGAACTAATTAAAGGATCTGCAACATGGAACAGAAATTATTTTAAGTTTTACATGTTGCGAATTTCAATTTGGAATGGGCCTGTTTACATATTTGTAATGTTACCGTGGATCCAATCATAGGTGAGGAAAAGGAAACGGTGGTGATTACAAACCAGTATTTGGTTAAGTTTGAAAACACCACTGATCTTCAACAGCAACACGAGATGTTCAGATATG